>NW_028270167.1:44993342-45321551 GCF_037043375.1 Chiloscyllium plagiosum | reverse complement strand
ACTGTCAGTGGGTTATCACAAGGAAAGTGCTGCACTGTCGGCAAGTTATCACAGGGAAAGTGCTGCACTGTCGGTGGGTTATCGCAGAGAAAGTGCTGCACTGTTGGTGGTTTATGACAGAGAAAGTGCAGCATTTTTGGTGGTCTATCACAGGGAAAGTGCTGCACTGTCAGAGGGTTATCACAGGAAAGTGCTGCACTGTTAGAGGGTTATCACTTGGAAAGTGCTGCACTCTCAGCTGGTTATCACAGGGAAAGTGCTGCACTGTCAGAGGGTTATCACAGAGAAAGTGCTGCACTGTCGGTGGGTTATCACAGGGAAGTGCTGCACTGTCAGAGGGTTATCACAGCGAAAGTGCTGCACTGTCGGCGGGTTATCACAGAGAAAGTTCTGCACTATCGGCGGGTTATCACAGGGAAAGTGCTGCACTGTCGGCGGGTTATCACAGGGAAAGTGCTGCACTGTCGGCGGATTATCAAAGAGAAACTGCTGCACTGTCGGTGTATTATCACAGGGCTCGTTCTGCACAGTCGGTGTATTATCACAGGGCACGTTCTGCACAGTCGGTGTCGATGGGTTATCACAGAGAAAGTGCTGCACTGTTGGTGGGTTTTCACAGAGAAAATGCTGCATTGTCGATGGGTTATCACAGGGAAAGTGCTGCACTGTCGGCGTGTTATCACAGGGAAAGTGCTGCACTGTCGGCGGGTTATCACAGAGAAAGTGCTGCACTATTGGTGGGTTATAGCGGGCAAAGTGCTGCACTGTTGGTGGGCTATCACAGGTTAAGTGCGGCACTGTCGGCGAGTTATCACAGACAAAATACTGCACTGTCGGCGAGTTATCACAGAGAAAGTGCTGTATTGTCGGTGAAATATCACAGGAAAAGTGCTGCAATGTCGGTGGGTTATCGCAGGGAAAGTGCTGCACTGTCGGTGGGTTATCACACAGAAAGTTCTGCACTGTCGGTGGGTTATCACTGGGAAAGGGCTGCACTGTCGGCGGGATATCACAGGGAAAGTGGTGCCCGGTGTTCGGGTTATCACTGAGACATTTCTGCACTGTTGGTGTATTATCGCAGGGCACGTTCTGCACAGTTGGCAGGATATCACAGAGAAAATGCTGCACTGTCGATGGGTTATCACACAGAAAGTGCTGCATTGTTGGTGGGATATCACAGGGAAAGTGCTGCACTGTCAATGGGATATCACAGAGAAAATGCTGCACTGTCATAGGGTTATCACAGGGAAAGTGCAGCACTGTCATAGGGTTATCACAGAGAAAGTGCTGAACTATCGTAGGGTTATCACAGAGAAAGTGCTGCACTGAAGGAGAGTTATCACGGAGAATCTGCTGCACTGTCTGAGGGTTTTCACAGAAAAAACTGCTGCACTGTCGGCGGGTTATCACAGAGAAAGAGCAGCACTGTCGGCGGGTTATCACAGGGAAAGTGCTGCACTTTCAGAAGGTTATCATAGAGAAAGTGCTTCACTGTCGGCGGGTTATCACGGGGAAAGTGCTGCACTGTCGACGGGTTATCACAGGGAATTTGCTGCATTGTCAGAGGGTTAGCACAGGGAAAGTGCTGCACTGTCAGAGGGTTATCACAGGGAAAGTGCTGCACTGTCAGAGGGTTATCACAGGGAAAGTGCTGCACTGTCGGCGGGTTATCAGAGGGAAAGTGCTGCACTGTCGGCGGGTTGTAACAGAGAAAGTTCTGGACTGTCAGCGGGTTATCTCAGACAAAATACTGCACTGTCAGTGGGTTATCACAGGGCAAGTGCTGCACTGTCGATCGGTTACCACAGGGTAAGTGCTGCACTGTCAATGGGTTAACACAGATGAATTGCTGCACTGTCGCTAGGATATCACAGAGACGTTTCTGCACAGTCGGTGTATTATCACAGGGCACGTTCTGCACAGTCGGCAGGTTATCACAGAGAAAGTGCTGCACTGTCGGCGGGATATCACAGGGAAAGTGCTGCAATGTTGGTGGGTTAGCACAGAGAAAGTGCTGCACTGTCGGTGGATTATCACAGGGAAAGTGGTGCACTGTCGGTGGGTTATCACAGAGAATGTGTTGCACTGTCGATGGGTTATCACAGGGAAAGTGGTGCACTGTCGGCGGGTTGTCACAGGGAAAGTGCTGCACTGTCGGTGGGTTATCACAGGGAAAGTGGTGCACTGTCGATGGGTTATCACAGGGAAAGTGGTGCACTGTCGGCGGGATGTCATAGGGAAAGTGCTGCACTGTCAGCAGGTTATCACAGGGATAGTGCTACACTGTCGGCGAGTTATCACAGGGAAAGTGCTGCTCTGTCGGTGGGTTATCACAGGGAAAGTGCTGCTCTGTCGGTGGGTTACAACAGGGAAAGTGCTGCACTGTCGGTGGGTTATCACAGAGAAAGTGCTGCACTGTCGGTGGGTTATCACAGGGAAAGTGGTGCACTGTCGGTGGGTTATCACAGAGAAAGTGCTGCACTGTCGATGGGTTATCACAGGGAAAGTGGTGCACTGTCGGCGGGTTGTCACAGGGAAAGTGCTGCACTGTCGATCGGTTACCACAGGGAAAGTGCTGCACTGTCGGTCGGTTATCATAGGGATAGTGCTACACTGTCGGCGAGTTATCACAGGGAAAGTGCTGCTCTGTCGGTGGGTTACCACAGGGAAAGTGCTGCACTGTCGGTGGGTTACCACAGGGAAAGTGATGCACTGTCAGCAGGTTATCACAGGGAAAGTGCTGCACTGTCAGAGGGTTATCACGGGGAAGGTGTTGCACTGTCGGCAGGTTATCACAGGGAAATTGCTGCACTGTCAGAGGGTTATCACAGGGAAAGTGCTGCACTGTCAGAGGGTTATCATAGAGAAAGTGCTGCACTGTCAGAGGGTTATCACAGAGAAAGTGCTGCACGGTCGGCGGGTTATCACAGAGACATTTCTACACTGTCGGTGGGTTATCACAGGGCACGTTCTGCACAGTCGGCAGGTTATCACAGAGAAAGTGTTGCACTGTCGGTGGGTTATCACAGGGAAAGTGCTGCACTGTCGGTGGGTTATCACAGAGAAAGTGCTGCACTGTCGGTGGGTTATCACAGGGAAAGTGCTGCACTGTCAGTCGGTTATCACAGGGAAAGTGCTGCACTGTCGGCGGGTTATCACAGAGAAAGTGCTGCACTGTCGGTGGGTTATCACAGGGAAAGTGCTGCACTGTCGGTCGGTTATCACAGGGAAAGTGCTGCACTGTCAGCGGGTTATCACAGAGAAAGTGCTGCACTGTCCACGAGTTATCACAGAGAAAGTGCTGCTCTGTCGGTGGGTTATCACAGGGAAAGTGCTGCTCTGTCGGTGGGTTATCACAGGGAAAGTGCTGCACTGTCGGTCGGTTATCACAGAGAAAGTGCTGCACTGTCCGCGAGTTATCACAGAGAAAGTGCTGCACTGTCGGTCGGTTATCACAGAGAAAGTGCTGCACTGTCGGCGGGTTATCACAGAGAAAGTGCTGCTCTGTCGGTGGGTTATCACAGGGAAAGTGCTGCACTGTCGGTCGGTTATCACAGAGAAAGTGCTGCACTGTCCGCGAGTTATCACAGAGAAAGTGCTGCACTGTCGGTCGGTTATCACAGAGAAAGTGCTGCACTGTCCGCGAGTTATCATAGAGAAAGTGCTGCAATGTTGGTGGGTTATCACAGAGAAAGTGCTGCACTGTCCGCGAGTTATCATAGAGAAAGTGCAGCACTGTCGGTGGGTTATCACAGGGAAAGTGGTGCACTGTCGGTGGGTTATCACAGAGAAAGTGTTGCACTGTCGGTCGGTTATCACAGAGAAAGTGCTGCACTCTCCGCGAGTTATCATAGAGAAAGTGCTGCACTGTCGGTGGGTTATCACAGGGAAAGTGCTGCACTGTCGGTGGGTTATCACAGAGAAAGTGCTGCACTGTCGGTGGGTTATCACAGGGAAAGTGCTGCACTGTCGGTCGTTTATCACAGGGAAAGTGCTGCACTGTCGGCGGGTTATCACAGAGAAAGTGCTGCACTGTCGGTGGGTTATCACAGGGAAAGTGCTGCACTGTCGGTCGGTTCTCACAGGGAAAGTGCTGCACTGTCAGCGGGTTATCACAGAGAAAGTGCTGCACTGTCCGCGAGTTATCACAGAGAAAGTGCTGCTCTGTCGGTGGGTTATCACAGGGAAAGTGCTGCACTGTCGGTCGGTTATCACAGAGAATGTGCTGCACTGTCCGCGAGTTATCACAGAGAAAGTGCTGCACTGTCGGTCGGTTATCACAGAGAAAGTGCTGCACTGTCGGTGGGTTATCACAGGGAGAGTGGTGCACTGTCGGTGGGTTATCACAGAGAAAGTGTTGCACTGTCGGTCGGTTATCACAGAGAAAGTGCTGCACTGTCCGCGAGTTATCATAGAGAAAGTGCTGCAATGTTGGTGGGTTATCACAGAGAAAGTGCTGCACTGTCGGTGGGTTATCACAGGGAAAGTGGTGCACTGTCGGTGGGTTATCACAGAGAAAGTGCTGCACTGTCGGCGGGTTGTCACAGGGAAAGTGCTGCACTGTCGGTCGGTTATCATAGGGAAAGTGCTGCATTGTCAGCAGGTTATCACAGGGATAGTGCTGCACTGTCGATGGGTTATCACAGGGAAAGTGCTGCACTGTCGGTGGGTTACCACAGGGAAAGTGCTGCACTGTCGGTGGGTTATCACAGAGAAAGTGCTGCACTGTCGGTGGGTTATCACAGGGAAAGTGCTGCACTGTCGATGGGTTATCACAGGGAAAGTGGTGCACTGTCGGTGGGTTATCACAGAGAAAGTGCTGCACTGTCGATGGGTTATCACAGGGAAAGTGGTGCACTGTCGGCGGGTTGTCACAGGGAAAGTGCTGCACTGTCGATGGGTTACCACAGGGAAAGTGCTGCACTGTCGGTCGGTTATCATAGGGATAGTGCTACACTGTCTGCGAGTTATCACAGGGAAAGTGCTGCACTTTTGGTGGGTTATCACAGAGAAAGTGCTGCACTGTCAGAGGGTTATCACAGAGAAAGTGCTGCATTGTTGGTGGGTTATCACAGAGAAAGTGCTGCACTGTCGGTGGGTTATCACAGGGAAAGTGCTGCACTGTCGGTCGGTTATCACAGAGAAAGTGCTGCACTGTCCGCGAGTTATCATAGAGAAAGTGCTGCAATGTTGGTGGGTTATCACAGAGAAAGTGCTGCACTGTCGGTGGGTTATCACAGGGAAAGTGGTGCACTGTCGATGGGTTATCACAGAGAAAGTGTTGCACTGTCGATGGGTTATCACAGGGAAAGTGGTGCACTGTCGGCGGGTTGTCACAGGGAAAGTGCTGCTCTGTCGGTAGGTTATCACAGGGAAAGTGCTGCTCTGTCGGTGGGTTACCACAGGGAAATTGCTGCACTGTCGGTGGGTTACCACAGGGAAAGTGATGCACTGTCAGCAGGTTATCACAGGGAAAGTGCTGCACTGTCGGTGGGTTATCACAGAGAAAGTGCTGCACTGTCGGTGGGTTATCACAGGGATAGTGCTGCACTGTCGATGGGTTATCACAGGGAAAGTGGTGCACTGTCGGTGGGTTATCACAGAGAAAGTGCTGCACTGTCGATGGGTTATCACAGGGAAAGTGGTGCACTGTCGGCGGGTTGTCACAGGGAAAGTGCTGCACTGTCGATGGGTTACCACAGGGAAAGTGCTGCACTGTCGGTCGGTTATCATAGGGATAGTGCTACACTGTCGGCGAGTTATCCCATGGAAAGTGCTGCTCTGTCGGTGGGTTACCACAGGGAAAGTGATGCACTGTCAGCAGGTTATCACAGGGAAAGTGCTGCACTGTCGGTGGGTTATCACAGAGAAAGTGCTGCACTTTTGGTGGGTTATCACAGAGAAAGTGCTGCACTGTCAGAGGGTTATCACAGAGAAAGTGCTGCACTTTTGGTGGGTTATCACAGAGAAAGTGCTGCACTTTCGGCGGGTTATCACAGAGAAAGTGCTGCACTGTCAGAGGGTTATCACAGAGAAAGTGCTGCACTGTCAGCGGGTTATCACAGAGAAAGTGCTGCACTGTCGGCGGGTTATCATAGACAAATTGCTGCACTGTCAGAGGGTTATCACAGAGAAAGTGCTGCAATGTCAGGGGGTTATCACAGAGTAAATGCTGCATTGTCATAGGTTTATCACGGGGAAGATGCTGCACTGTCGTAGGATTATCACAGAGGAAGTGCTTCACTGTCGTAGGGTTATTACAGGGAAAGTGCTGCACTGTCGACGGGTTGTCACAGGGAAAGTGCGGCACTGTCGATGGGTTATCACAGAGAAAGTGCTGCACTGTCGATTGGTTACCACAGGGAAAGTGCTGCACTGTCAGGGGGTTAACACAGATGAATTGCTGCACTGTCGCCAGGATATCACAGAGAAAGTGCTGCACTGTCAGCCGGGTATCACAGAGACGTTTCTGCACAGTCGGTGTATTATCACAGGGCACGTTCTGCCCAGTCGGCAGGTTATCACAGAGAAAGTGCTGCACTGTCGATGGGTTATCACACAGAAAATGCTGCACTGTTGGTGGGATATCACAGGGAAAGTGCTGCACTGTCGGTGGGTTATCACAGGGAAAGTGCTGCACTGTCGGCGAGTTATCACAGAGGAAGTGCTGCACTGTCGGTGGGTTATCACGGAGAAAGTGCTGCACTGTCAGCGGGTTATCACAGAGAAAGTGCTGCACTGTCAGCGGGTTATCACATAGAAAATGCTGCACTGTTGGTGGGTTATCACAGGGAAAGTGCTGCACTGTCGGTGGGTTATCACAGAGAAAGTGTTGCACTGTCAGCGGGTTATCACATAGAAAATGCTGCACTGTCGGTGGGTTATCACATCGAAAATGCAGCACTGTCGGTGGGTTATCACAGAGAAAGTGCTGCACTGTCGGTGGGTTATCACAGAGAAAGTGCTGCACTATCGATGGGTTATCACAGGGAAAGTGCTGCAGTGTCGATCGGTTACCACAGGGAAAGTGCTGCACTGTCAGGGGGTTAACACAGATGAATTGCAGCAATGTCGCCAGGATATCACAGAGAAAGTGCTGCACTGTCAGCCGGATATCACAGAGACGTTTCTGCACAGTCGGTGTATTATCACAGGGCACGTTCTGCACAGTCGGCAGGTTATCACAGGGAAAGTGCTGCACTGTCAGCAGGTTATCACACAGAAAATGCTGCACTGTTGGTGGGATATCACAGGGAAAGTGCTGCACTGTCGGTGGGTTATCACAGGGAAAGTGCTGCACTGTCGACGAGTTATCACAGAGGAAGTGCTGCACTGTCGGTGGGTTATCACAGAGAAAGTGCTGCACTGTCGGTGGGTTATCACAGGGCAAGTGCTGCACTGTCGGCGGGTTATCACAGAGAAAGTGTTGCACTGTCAGCGGGTTATCACATAGAAAATGCTGCACTGTCGGTGGGTTATCACATAGAAAATGCTGCACTGTCGGTGGGTTATCACAGGGAAAGTGCGGCACTGTCGGCGAGTTATCACAGAGAAAGTGCTGCATTGTCCGCGAGTTATCATAGAGAAAGTGCTGCAATGTTGGTGGGTTATCACAGAGAAAGTGCTGCACTGTCGGTGGGTTATCACAGGGAAAGTGCTGCACTGTCGGTGGGTTATCACAGAGAAAGTGTTGCACTGTCGATGGGTTATCACAGGGAAAGTGGTGCACTGTCGGCGGGATGTCACAGGGAAAGTGCTGCTCTGTCGGTAGGTTATCACAGGGAAAGTGCTGCTCTGTCGGTGGGTTACCACAGGGAAATTGCTGCACTGTCGGTGGGTTACCACAGGGAAAGTGATGCACTGTCAGCAGGTTATCACAGGGAAAGTGCTGCACTGTCGGCGGGTTATCACAGATAAAGTGCTGCACTGTCGGTGGGTTATCACAGGGAAAGTGCTGCACTGTCGATGGGTTATCACAGGGAAAGTGGTGCACTGTCGGTGGGTTATCACAGAGAAAGTGCTGCACTGTCGATGGGTTATCACAGGGAAAGTGGTGCACTGTCGGCGGGTTGTCACAGGGAAAGTGCTGCACTGTCGATGGGTTACCACAGGGAAAGTGCTGCACTGTCGGTCGGTTATCATAGGGATAGTGCTACACTGTCGGCGAGTTATCACATGGAAAGTGCTGCTCTGTCGGTGGGTTACCACAGGGAAAGTGATGCACTGTCAGCAGGTTATCACAGGGAAAGTGCTGCACTGTCGGTGGGTTATCACAGAGAAAGTGCTGCACTTTTGGTGGGTTATCACAGAGAAAGTGCTGCACTGTCAGAGGGTTATCACAGAGAAAGTGCTGCACTTTTGGTGGGTTATCACAGAGAAAGTGCTGCACTGTCGGCGGGTTATCACAGAGAAAGTGCTGCACTGTCAGAGGGTTATCACAGAGAAAGTGCTGCACTGTCAGCGGGTTATCACAGAGAAAGTGCTGCACTGTCGGCGGGTTATCATAGACAAAGTGCTGCACTGTCAGAGGGTTATCACAGAGAAAGTGCTGCACTGTCAGGGGGTTATCACAGAGTAAATGCTGCATTGTCATAGGTTTATCACGGGGAAGATGCTGCACTGTCGTAGGATTATCACAGAGGAAGTGCTTCACTGTCGTAGGGTTATTACAGGGAAAGTGCTGCACTGTCGACGGGTTGTCACAGGGAAAGTGCTGCACTGTCGGTGGGTTATCACAGAGAAAGTGCTGCACTTTTGGTGGGTTATCACAGAGAAAGTGCTGCACTGTCAGAGGGTTATCACAGAGAAAGTGCTGCACTTTTGGTGGGTTATCACAGAGAAAGTGCTGCACTGTCGGCGGGTTATCACAGAGAAAGTGCTGCACTGTCGATGGGTTATCACAGAGAAAGTGCTGCACTGTCAGGGGGTTAACACAGATGAATTGCTGCACTGTCGCCAGGATATCACAGAGAAAGTGCTGCACTGTCAGCCGGGTATCACAGAGACGTTTCTGCACAGTCGGTGTATTATCACAGGGCACGTTCTGCCCAGTCGGCAGGTTATCACAGAGAAAGTGCTGCACTGTCGATGGGTTATCACACAGAAAATGCTGCACTGTTGGTGGGATATCACAGGGAAAGTGCTGCACTGTCGGTGGGTTATCACAGGGAAAGTGCTGCACTGTCGGCGAGTTATCACAGAGGAAGTGCTGCACTGTCAGCGGGTTATCACAGAGAAAGTGCTGCACTGTCAGCGGGTTATCACATAGAAAATGCTGCACTGTTGGTGGGTTATCACAGGGAAAGTGCTGCACTGTCGGTGGGTTATCACAGGGCAAGTGCTGCACTGTCAGCGGGTTATCACAGAGAAAGTGTTGCACTGTCAGCGGGTTATCACATAGAAAATGCTGCACTGTCGGTGGGTTATCACATCGAAAATGCAGCACTGTCGGTGGGTTATCACAGAGAAAGTGCTGCACTGTCGGTGGGTTATCACAGAGAAAGTGCTGCACTATCGATGGGTTATCACAGGGAAAGTGCTGCACTGTCGATCGGTTACCACAGGGAAAGTGCTGCACTGTCAGGGGGTTAACACAGATGAATTGCAGCACTGTCGCCAGGATATCACAGAGAAAGTGCTGCACTGTCAGCCGGATATCACAGAGACGTTTCTGCACAGTCGGTGTATTATCACAGGGCACGTTCTGCACAGTCGGCAGGTTATCACAGGGAAAGTGCTGCACTGTCGATGGGTTATCACACAGAAAATGCTGCACTGTTGGTGGGATATCACAGGGAAAGTGCTGCACTGTCGGTGGGTTATCACAGGGAAAGTGCTGCACTGTCGACGAGTTATCACAGAGAAAGTGCTGCACTGTCGGTGGGTTATCACAGGGCAAGTGCTGCACTGTCAGCGGGTTATCACAGAGAAAGTGTTGCACTGTCAGCGGGTTATCACATAGAAAATGCTGCACTGTCGGTGGGTTATCACATAGAAAATGCTGCACTGTCGGCGGGTTATCACAGAGAAAGTGCTGCACTGTCAGCGGGTTATCACAGAGAAAGTGCTGCACTGTCAGCGGGTTGTCACAGTGAAAGTGCTGCACTGTAAGCGGGTTATCACAGAGGAAGTGCTGCACTGTCGGTGGGTTATCACATAGAAAATGCTGCACTGTCGGCGGGTTATCACAGAGAAAGTGCTGCACTGTCAGCGGGTTATCACATAGAAAATGCTGCACTGTCGGTGGGTTATCACATAGAAAATGCTGCACTGTCGGTGGGTTATCACAGGGAAAGTGCTGCACTGTCAGCGGGTTATCACAGAGAAAGTGCTGCACTGTCTGCGGGTTATCACAGGGCAAGTGCTGCACTGTCAGCGGGTTATCACAGAGAAAGTGCTGCACTGTCAGCGAGTTATCACATAGAAAATGCTGCACTGTCGGTGGGTTATCACAGAGAAAGTGCTGCACTGTCTGCGGGTTATCACAGGGCAAGTGCTGCACTGTCAGGGGGTTATCACAGAGAATGTGCTGCACTGTCGGTGGGTTATCACAGAGAAAGTGCTGCACTGTCTGCGGGTTATCACAGGGCAAGTGCTGCACTGTCAGCGGGTTATCACAGAGAAAGTGCTGCACTGTCAGCGAGTTATCACATAGAAAATGCTGCACTGTCGGTGGGTTATCACAGAGAAAGTGCTGCACTGTCTGCGGGTTATCACAGGGCAAGTGCTGCACTGTCAGGGGGTTATCACAGAGAATGTGCTGCACTGTCGGTGGGTTATCTCAGAGAAAGTGCTGCACTGTCGGCGGGTTATCACAGAGACATTTCTACACTGTCGGTGTATTATCACAGGGCACGTTCTGCACAGTCGGCAGGTTATCACAGAGAAAATGCTGCACTGTCGGCGGGTTATCACAGGGAAAGTGCTACACAGTCGGTGTATTATCACAGGGCACGTTCTGCACAGTCGGCAGGTTATCACAGGGAAAGTGCTGCACTGTCGGCAAGTTATCACAGGGAAAGTGCTGCACTGTCGGTGGGTTATCACAGGGAAAGTGCTGCACTGTCGGCGAGTTATCACAGAGGAAGTGCTGCACTGTCGGTGGGTTATCACAGACAAAGTGCTGCACTGTCGGTGGGTTATCACAGGGCAAGTGCTGCACTGTCAGCGGGTTATCACAGAGAAAGTGCTGCACTGTCAGCGGGTTATCACATAGAAAATGCTGCACTGTCGGTGGGTTATCACAGGGAAAGTGCTGCACTGTCGGTGGGTTATCACAGGGCAAGTGCTGCACTGTCAGCGGGTTATCACAGAGAAAGTGTTGCACTGTCAGCGGGTTATCACATAGAAAATGCTGCACTGTCGGTGGGTTATCACATAGAAAATGCTGCACTGTCGGTGGGTTATCACAGGGAAAGTGCTGCACTATCGATGGGTTATCACAGGGAAAGTGCTGCACTGTCAGGGGGTTAACACAGATGAATTGCTGCACTGTCGCCAGGATATCACAGAGAAAGTGCTGCACTGTCAGTGGGTTATCACATAGAAAATGCTGCACTGTCGGTGGGTTATCACAGAGAAAGTGCTGCACTATCGATGGGTTATCACAGGGAAAGTGCTGCACTGTCGATCGGTTACCACAGGGAAAGTGCTGCACTGTCAGGGGGTTAACACAGATGAATTGCTGCACTGTCGCCAGGATATCACAGAGAAAGTGCTGCACTGTCAGCCGGATATCACAGAGACGTTTCTGCACAGTCGGTGTATTATCACAGGGCACGTTCTGCACAGTCGGCAGGTTATCACAGGGAAAGTGCTGCACTGTCGATGGGTTATCACAGGGAAAGTGCTGCACTGTCGACGAGTTATCACAGAGAAAGTGCTTCACTGTCGGTGGGTTATCACAGAGAAAGTGTTGCACTGTCAGCGGGTTATCACGGGGCAAGTGCTGCACTGTCAGCGGGTTATCACAGAGAAAGTGCTGCACTGTCAGCGGGTTATCACAGAGAAAGTGTTGCACTGTCGGCGGGTTATCACAGAGAAAATGCTGCACTGTCGGTGGGTTATCACATAGAAAATGCTGCACTGTCGGTGGGTTATCACAGAGAAAGTGCTGCACTGTCAGCGGGTTATCACATAGAAAATGCTGCACTGTCGGTGGGTTATCACATAGAAAGTGCTGCACTGTCAGCGGGTTATCACATAGAAAGTGCTGCACTGTCAGCGGGTTATCACATAGAAAATGCTGCACTGTCGGTGGGTTATCACAGAGAAAGTGCTGCACTGTCAGCGGGTTATCACAGAGAAAGTGCTGCACTGTCAGCGGGTTATCACATAGAAAATGCTGCACTGTCAGTGGGTTATCACAGAGAAAGTGCTGCACTGTCAGCGGGTTATCACATAGAAAATGCTGCACTGTCGGTGGGTTATCACAGAGAAAGTGCTGCACTGTCGGTGGGTTATCACAGAGAAAGTGCTGCACTGTCAGCGGGTTATCACATAGAAAATGCTGCACTGTCGGTGGGTTATCACATAGAAAATGCTGCACTGTCGGTGGGTTATCACAGAGAAAGTGCTGCACTGTCAGCGGGTTATCACATAGAAAATGCTGCACTGTCGGTGGGTTATCACATAGAAAGTGCTGCACTGTCAGCGGGTTATCACATAGAAAGTGCTGCACTGTCAGCGGGTTATCACATAGAAAATGCTGCACTGTCGGTGGGTTATCACAGAGAAAGTGCTGCACTGTCAGCGGGTTATCACAGAGAAAGTGCTGCACTGTCAGCGGGTTATCACATAGAAAATGCTGCACTGTCAGTGGGTTATCACAGAGAAAGTGCTGCACTGTCAGCGGGTTATCACATAGAAAATGCTGCACTGTCGGTGGGTTATCACAGAGAAAGTGCTGCACTGTCAGCGGGTTATCACATAGAAAATGCTGCACTGTCGGTGGGTTATCACAGAGAAAGTGCTGCACTGTCAGCGGGTTATCACAGAGAAAGTGCTGCACTGTCAGCGGGTTATCACAGAGAAAGTGCTGCACTGTCAGCGGGTTATCACAGGGAAAGTGCTGCACAGTCGGTGGGTTATCACAGGGAAAGTGCTGCACTGTCGTAGGGTTATCATAGAGAAAGTGCTGCACTGTCGGCAGGTTATCACAGAGAAAGTGCTGCACTGTCGGTCGGTTATCACAGTGAAAATGCTGCACTGTCGGTGGGTTATCACAGAGAAAGTGCTGCACAGTCGGCAGGTTATCACAGAGAAAATGCTGCACTGTCGGTGGGTTATCACAGGGAAAGTGCTGCACTGTCGGCAGGTTATCACAGAGAAAGTGCTGCACTGTCGGTCGGTTATCACAGTGAAAGTGCTGCACTGTCGGTGGGTTATCACAGTGAAAGTGCTGCACTGTCGGTCGGTTATCACAGAGAAAGTGCTGCACTGTCAGCGAGTTATCACAGAGAAAGTGCTGCAATGTTGGTGGGTTATCACAGAGAAAGTGCTGCACTGTCGGTGGGTTATCACAGGGAAAGTGCTGCACTGTCGATGGGTTATCACAGGGAAAGTGGTGCACTGTCGGTGGGTTATCACAGAGAAAGTGCTGCACTGTCGATGGGTTATCACAGGGAAAGTGGTGCACTGTCGGTGGGTTATCACAGGGAAAGTGCTGCACTGTTGGTCGGTTATCATAGGGAAAGTGCTGCACTGTCAGCAGGTTATCACAGGGATAGTGCTACACTGTCGGCGAGTTATCACAGGGAAAGTGCTGCTCTGTCGGTGGGTTACCACAGGGAAAGTGCTGCACTGTCGGTGGGTTACCACAGGGAAAGTGATGCACTGTCAGCAGGTTATCACAGGGAAATTGCTGCACTGTCGGTGGGTTATCACAGAGAAAGTGCTGCACTGTCAGCGGGTTATCACAGGGCAAGTGCTGCACTGTCAGTGGCTTAACACAGATGAATTGCTGCACTGTCGCCAGGATATCACAGAGAAAGTGCTGCACTGTCAGTCGGGTATCACAGAGACGTTTCTGCACAGTCGGTGTATTATCACAGGGCACGTTCTGCACAGTCGGCAGTTTATCACAGAGAAAGTGCTGCACTGTCGATGGGTTATCACACAGAAAATGCTGCACTTTTGGTGGGATATCACAGGGAAAGTGCTGCACTGTCGGTGGGTTATCACAGGGAAAGTGCAGCACTTTCGGCGAGTTATCACAGAGGAAGTGCTGCACTGTCTGTGGGTTATCACAGAGAAAGTGCTGCACTGTCGGTGGGTTATCACAGGGCAAGTGCTGCACTGTCAGCGGGTTATCACAGGGAAAGTGCTGCACTGTCGGTGGGTTATCACAGGGCAAGTGCTGCACTGTCAGCGGGTTATCACAGAGAAAGTGTTGCACTGTCAGCGGGTTATCACAGAGAAAGTGCTGCACAGTCGGCAGGTTATCACAGAGAAAATGCTGCACTGTCAGCGGGTTATCACAGAGAAAGTGCTGCACAGTCGGCAGGTTATCACAGAGAAAATGCTGCACTGTCAGCGGGTTATCACAGGGAAAGTGCTGCACTGTCGGTGGGTTATCACAGAGAAAGTGCTGCACTGTCGGTCGGTTATCACAGTGAAAGTGCTGCACTGTCGGTGGGTTATCACATAGAAAATGCTGCACTGTCGGTGGGTTATCACAGAGAAAGTGCTGCACTGTCAGCGGGTTATCACAGAGAAAGTGCTGCACTGTCGGTGGGTTATTACAGAGGAAGTGCTGCACTGTCAGCGGGTTATCACAGAGAAAGTGCTGCACTGTCGGTGGGTTATCACAGAGAAAGTGCTGCACTGTCATAGAACATAGAACATAGAACATAGAACATAGAACATAGAAGAATACAGCGCAGTACAGGCCCTTGGGCCCTCGATGTTGCGCCGATTCAAGCCCACCTAAACTACACTAACCCACTATCCTCCATATACCTATCCAATGCCCTCTTAAATGCCCATAAAGAGGGAGAGTCCACCACTGCTACTGGCAGGGCATTCCATGAACTAACGACTCGCTGAGTGAAGAACCTACCCCTAACATCAGTCCTATATCTACCCCCCCTTAATTTAAAGCTATGCCCCCTTGTAATACCCGACTCAATACGCGGGAAAAGGTTCATACTGTCGACCCTATCTAACCCCCTAATCATCTTGTACACCTCAATCAAGTCACCCCTAAACCTTCTTTTCTCTAGTGAAAACAGCCCCAAGTGCCTCAGTCTTTCCTCATACGATTTTCCTTTCATACCAGGCAACATCCTGGTAAACCTCCTCTGCACCCGTTCCAATGCCTCCACATCCTTCCTATAGTATGGCGACCAAAACTGCACACAATATTCCAGATGCGGCCGTACCAGAGTCTTATACAACTGCATCATGACCTCAGGACTCCGGAACTCAATTCCTCTACCAATAAAAGCCAGTACGCCATATGCCTTCCTCACCGCACTATTTACCTGGGTGGCAACTTTCAGAGATTTGTGTACATGGACACCAAGATCCCTCTGCTCATCCACACTACCAAGTATCCGACCATTAGCCCAGTACCCCATCTTTTTGTTATTCTTCCCAAAGTGAATCACCTCGCACTTAGCTACATTGAATTCCATCTGCCACCTTTCTGCCCAGCTCTGCAGCTTCTCTATATCCTGCTGTAACCTGCCACATGCTTCCTCACTGTCAACAACTCCTCCGACTTTCGTGTCATCCGCAAACTTGCTCACCCAACCTTCTAACCCCTCTTCCAGGTCATTTATAAAAATGACAAACAGCAATGGTCCCAAAACAGATCCTTGCGGAACACCGCTAGTGACGGCACTCCATGAAGAAACTTTGCCATCAACTACTACCCTCTGTCTTCTTCCATCCAGCCAATTCCTAATCCAAACCTCCAACTCACCCTCAATGCCATATCTCCGTATTTTCTGCAGTAGCCTACCATGGGGAACCTTATCGAACGCCTTACTAAAATCCATATATACCACATCTACCGCTTTCCCCTCATCAACCTCCTTCGTCACCTTTTCAAAGAATTCAATAAGGTTTGTGAGGCACGACTTGCCCTTCACAAAACCATGCTGACTATCCTTGATCACATTATTCCTATCTAGATGTGCATAAATCCTATCCCTTACAATTCTCTCTAAGACTTTGCCCACAACAGAAGTGAGACTCACCGGCCTATAGTTACTAGGGCTATCCCTACTCCCCTTTTTGAACAAGGGAACCACATTTGCTATCCTCCAGTCTTCTGGCACTACTCCTGTAGACAAAGAGGACATAAAAATCAAGGCCAATGGCTCTGCAATCTCCTCCCTTGCTTCCCAGAGAATCCTAGGATAAATGCCATCAGGCCCAGGGGACTTATCTATTTTCACATTTTCCAGGATTTCCAACACCTCTTCTCTACATACCTCAAAGCCATCCATTCTACTTATTTGTGCCTCAGTATTCTCATCGACAACAATGCCCTGTTCCTGAGTGAATACTGAAGAAAAGTATTCATTCAGTGTCTCCCCAATCTCTTCCGCCTCCACACGCAACATCCCACTACTATCCTTGACTGGACCTATTCCTACCCTAGTCATTCTTTTATTCCTAACATACCTATAGAAAGCCTTAGGGTTTTCCCTAATCCTATCTACTAAGGACCTTTCGTGTCCCCTCCTTGCTGCTTTTAGCTCTCTCTTCAGGTCCTTCCTGGCTACCCTATAACTCTCAATCGCCCCAATTGAACCTTCACGTCTCATCTTGAGATAGGCCGCCCTCTTCCATTTAACAAGGGATTCCAATTCCTTATTAAACCACGGCTCCCTCGCACGACCCTTTCCTACCTGCCTGACAGGTACATAATTATCAAGGACACTCAATAGTTGCCCCTTGAACAAGTTCCACATATCATTTACACTCTTGCCTTGGAGTCTACTTTTCCAAGCCACACATCCTAAGTCATGCCTCACCGCATCATAATTTCCCTTACCCCAGCTATAATTCTTGCCCTGTAGTACACACTTATCCCTCTCCATCACGAGTGTAAAAATCACCGAATTATGGTCACTATCCCCAAAGTGCTCACCTACCTCTAATTCTAACACCTGGCCTGGTTCGTTACCCAGAACCAAATCCAGTATGGCCTCACCTCTTGTTGGCCTGTCTACATATTGTGTCAGGAAACTCTCCTGCACACATTGAACAAACACTGACCCATCTAACGAACTTGAGCTATAGCTTTCCCAATCAATATCAGGAAAGTTAAAGTCCCCCATAACAACCACCCTATTACTGTCACTCATCTCCTGAATCACCTTCCCAATCCTTTCTTCAATGATTCTAGGACTATTAGGAGGCCTGTAAAAGACTCCCAACAGGGTGACCTCACCTTTCCTATTCCTAACCTCAGCCCAAACTACCTCAGATGGCAAGTCCTCATCCATCGTCCTTTCCACCGCTGTAATACTGTCTTTGACAAGCAATGCCACACCTCCCCCTCTTTTACCCCCACCTCTAAACCTACTAAAACATTTAAATCCCGGAACCTGCAACAGCCAATCCTGTCCCTGTTCTAGCCATGTCTCCGTAATAGCCACAACATCGAAGTCCCAGGTACCAACCCACGCTGCAAGTTCACCTACCTTATTTCGTATACTTCTTGCATTGAAGTATACACACTTCAAACAACTTCCCTGTTTACAGGCACCCTCCTTGGAAATTGATGCCATGTTCCTCACCTCCCTACATTCCAGGCCCTGCACCCTGAAGCTACAATCTGGGTTCCCATGCCCCTGCCGAGTTAGTTTAAACCCCCCCCAAGAGCACTAGCAAACCTCCCCCCAAGGATACTGGTTCCCCTCAGGTTCAGGTGTAGACCATCCTGTTTATAGAGGTCCCACCGTCCCCAGAAAGAACCCCAGTTATCCAAAAACTGGAACCCCTCCCTCCTGCACCATCCCTGAAGCCACGCATTTAATTGTTCTCTCTCCCTATTCCTCGAATCTCTATCACGTGGCACGGGTAACAAACCAGAGACAACAACTCTGTTTGTTCTAACTCCAAGCTTCCAACCTAGCTCCCTGAAAGCCTGTCTAACATCCTCAGCACTCCTCCTACCTATGTCGTTGGTGCCAATGTGGACCACGACTTCGGGTTGCTCCCCCTCCCCCTCCAGGACCCGGAAAACACGATCACAGACATCACGTACCCTTGCACCTGGGAGGCAACATACCAAACGTGAGTCTCTCTCGTTCCCACAAAACCGCCTATCTGTGCCCCGAACTATCGAGTCCCCAATTACTACTGCTCTGCTCTTCTTCACCCTTCCCTTCTGAGTAACGGGGACAGGCTCCGTGCCAGAGACCTGAGCCCCGTTACTTACCCCTGGTAAGTCATCCCCCCCACAAGTATCCAAAACGGTATACTTGTTCTTGAGGGGAATGGCCGCAGGAGGTCCCTGCACTGGCTGCTTCCTCCCAGTCCCCCTCACTGTAACCCATCTATCTGCCATCTTTGGAGTTACTACTTCCCTATAACTCTGATCTATGACCCCCTCTGCCTCCCGAATGATCCGAAGTTCATCCAACTCCAGCTCCAGTTCCCTAACACGGTCTTGGAGGAGCTGGAGATGGGTGCACTTCCTGCAAGTGTAATCGGCAGGGACGTCGATGGCATCCCTCACCTCATACATGTTGCAGGAGGAACATTGCACTGCCTTCACTGCCATCCCTCTAAAGCTAACTGTTTAAACAAAAACTGTCGGTGGGTTATCACAGAGAAAGTGCTGCACGTTAGCGGGTTACCACAGAGAAAGTGCTGCACTGTCAGCGGGTTATCACAGAGAAAGTGCTGCACGTTAGCGGGTTACCAAAGAGAAAATGCTGCACTGTCGGTGGGTTATCACAGAGAAAGTGCTGCACGTTAGCGGGTTATCACAGAGAAAGTGCTGCACTGTCGGTGGGTTATCACAGAGAAAGTGCTGCACGTTAGCGGGTTACCACAGAGAAAATGCTGCACTGTCGGTGGGTTATCACAGAGAAAGTGCTGCACTGTCGGTGGGTTATCACAGAGAAAGTGCTGCACGTTAGCGGGTTACCACAGAGAAAGTGCTGCACTGTCGATGGGTTATCACAAAGAACGTGCTGCACTCTCGGTGGGTTATCACAGAGAAAGTGCTGCACGTTAGCGGGTTACCACAGAGAAAGTGCTGCACGTTAGCGGGTTATCACAGAGAAAATGCTGCACTGTCGATGGGTTATCGTGCGGAAAGTGTTGCACTGTCGGTCGGTTATCACAGAGAAAGTGCTGCACTGTCCGCGAGTTATCATAGAGAAAGTGCTGCATTGTCGGCGGGTTATCACAGGGAAAGTGCTGCACTGTCCGCGAGTTATCATAGAGAATGTGCTGCATTGTCGGAGGGTTATCACAGAGAAAGTGCTGCACTGTCGATGGGTTATCACAGGGAAAGTGCTGCACTGTCGATGGGTTATCACAGGGAAAGTGCTGCACTGTCGGCGGGTTATCACAGGGAAAGTGCTGCACTGTCGATGGGTTATCACAGGGAAAGTGCTGCACTGTCGGCGGGTTATCACAGGGAAAGTGCTGCACTGTCGGCGGGTTATCACAGAGAAAGTGCTGCACTGTCGGTCGGTTATCACAGAGAAAGTGCTGCACTGTCCGCGAGTTATCATAGAGAAAGTGCTGCATTGTCGGCGGGTTATCACAGGGAAAGTGCTGCACTGTCGGTGGGTTATCACAGGGAAAGTGCTGCACTGTCGGTGGGTTATCACAGAGAAAGTGCTGCACTGTCGGTGGGTTATCACAGGGAAAGTGCTGCACTGTCGGTGGGTTATCACAGGGAAAGTGGTGCACTGTCGATGGGTTATCACAGGGAAAGTGGTGCACTGTCGGTGGGTTATCACAGAGAAAGTGCTGCACTGTCGGTGGGTTATCACAGGGAAAGTGCTGCACTGTCGATGGGTTATCACAGGGAAAGTGGTGGACTGTCGGCGGGTTGTCACAGGGAAAGTGCTGCACGGTCGGTGGGTTATCACAGGGAAAGTGCTGCACTGTCGATGGGTTATCACAGGGAAAGTGGTGCACTGTCGGCGGGTTGTCACAGGGAAAGTGCTGCACTGTCGATGGGTTACCACAGGCAAAGTGCTGCACTGTCGGTCGGTTATCACAGGGAAAGTGCTGCACTGTCAGCAGGTTTTCACAGGGATAGTGCTACACTGTCGGCGAGTTATCACAGGGAAAGTGCTGCTCTGTCGGTGGGTTACCACAGGGAAAGTGCTGCACTGTCGGTGGGTTACCACAGGGAAAGTGCTGCACTGTCAGAGGGTTATCACAGAGAAAGTGCTGCACTTTTGGTGGGTTATCACAGAGAAAGTGCTGCACTGTCGGCGGGTTATCACAGAGAAAGTGCTGCACTGTCGGCGGGTTATCACAGAGAAAGTGCTGCACTGTCGGCAGGTTATCATAGAGAAAGTGCTGCACTGTCAGAGGGTTATCACAGAGAAAGTGCTGCACTGTCAGAGGGTTATCACAGAGCAAGTGCTGCACTGTCAGAGGGTTATCACAGAGAAAGTGCTGCACTGTCAGAGGGTTATCACAGAGAAAGTGCTGCACTGTCAGGGGGTTATCACAGAGTAAATGCTGCATTGTCATAGGTTTATCACGGGGAAGATGCTGCACTGTCGTAGGATTATCACAGAGGAAGTGCTTCACTGTCGTAGGGTTATCACAGGGAAAGTGCTGCACAGTCGGTGGGTTATTACAGGGAAAGTGCTGCACTGTCGATGGGTTATCACAGGGAAAGTGGTGCACTGTCGGCGGGTTGTCACAGGGAAAGTGCTGCACTGTCGATGGTTTATCACAGAGAAAGTGCTGCACTGTCGATGGGTTATCACAGGGAAAGTGGTGCACTGTTGGCCGGTTGTCACAGGGAAAGTGCTGCACTGTCGATGGGTTATCACAGGGAAAGTGCTGCACTGTCGATGGGTTACCACAGGGAAAGTGCTGCACTCTCAGGGGGTTAACACAGATGAATTGCTGCACTGTCGCCAGGATATCACAGAGAAAGTGCTGCACTGTCAGCCGGGTATCACAGAGACGTTTCTGCACAGTCGGTGTATTATCACAGGGCACGTTCTGCCCAGTCGGCAGGTTATCACAGAGAAAGTGCTGCACTGTCGATGGGTTATCACACAGAAAATGCTGCACTGTTGGTGGGATATCACAGGGAAAGTGCTGCACTGTCGGTGGGTTATCACAGGGAAAGTGCTGCACTGTCGGCGAGTGATCACAGAGAAAGTGCTGCACTGTCGGTGGGTTATCACAGAGAAAGTGCTGCACTGTCGGTGGGATATCACAGGGCAAGTGCTGCACTGTTGGCGGGTTATCACAGAGAAAGTGCTGCACTGTCAGAGGGTTATCACGGGGAAAGTGCTGCACTGTCGGCGAGTGATCACAGAGAAAGTGCTGCACTGTCGGTGGGTTATCACAGAGAAAGTGCTGCACTGTCGGTGGGTTATCACAGGGCAAGTGCTGCTCTGTTGGCGGGTTATCACAGAGAAAGTGCTGCACTGTCAGAGGGTTATCACGGGGAAAGTGTTGCACTGTCGGTGGGTTATCACAGGGAAAATGTTGCACTGTCGGCGGGTTATCACAGGGAAAGTGCTGCACTGTCAGAGGGTTATCACAGGGAAAGTGCTGCACTGTCGTTGAGTTATCACAGGGAAAGTGCTGCACTGTCGGCGGGTTGTCACAGAGAAAGTTCTGGACTGTCAGCGGGTTATCACAGACAAAATGCTGCACTGTCAGTGGGTTATCACAGGGCAAGTGCTGCACTATCGGTGGGTTATCGCAGGGAAAGTGCTGCACTGTCAGTGGGTTAACACAGATGAATTGCTGCACTGTCGCCAGGATATCACAGAGAAAGTGCTGCACTGTCAGCCGGGTGTCACAGAGACGTTTCTGCACAGTCGGTGTGTTATCACAGGGCACGTTCTGCACAGTCGGCAGGTTATCACAGAGAAAGTGCTGCACTGTCGATGGGTTATCACACAGAAAATGCTGCACTGTTGGTGGGATATCACAGGGAAAGTGCTGCACTATCGGTGGGTTAAAACAGGGAAAGTGCTGCACTGTCGGCGAGTTATCACAGAGAATGTGCTGCACTGTCGGTGGGTTATCACAGAGAAAGTGCTGCACTGTCGGTGGGTTACCACAGGGAAAGTGATGCACTGTCAGCAGGTTATCACAGGGAAAGTGGTGCACTGTCGGCCGGTTGTCACAGGGAAAGTGCTGCACTGTCGATGGGTTATCACAGGGAAAGTGCTGCACTGTCGGTGGGTTATCACAGAGAAAGTGCTGCACTGTCGATGGGTTATCACAGGGAAAGTGGTGCACTGTCGGCCGGTTGTCACAGGGAAAGTGCTGCACTGTCGATGGGTTATCACAGGGAAAGTGGTGCACTGTCGGTGGGTTATCACAGAGAAAGTGGTGCACTGTCGGCGGGTTGTCACAGGGAAAGTGCTGCACTGTCGGTGGGTTATCACAGAGAAAGTGCTGCACTGTCGGTGGGTTGTCACAGGGAAAGTGCTTCACTGTCAGCGGGTTATCACAGAGAAAGTGTTGCACTCTCAGAGGGTTATCACATAGAAAATGCTGCACTGTCGGTGGGTTATCACAGAGAAAGTGCTGCACTGTCGGTGGGTTATCACAGGGCAAGTGCTGCACTGTCGGTGGGTTATCACATAGAAAATGCTGCACTGTCGGTGGGTTATCACAGGGAAAGTGCTGCACTGTCAGCGGGTTATCACATAGAAAATGCTGCACTGTCGGCGGGTTATCACATAGAAAATGCTGCACTGTCGGTGGGTTATCACAGGGAAAGTGCTGCACTGTCAGCGGGTTATCACATAGAAAATGCTGCACTGTCGGTGGGTTATCACATAGAAAATGCTGCACTGTCGGTGGGTTATCACAGAGAAAGTGCTGCACTATCAGCGGGTTATCACAGAGAAAGTGCTGCACTGTCAGCGGGTTATCACATAGAAAATGCTGCACTGTCGGTGGGTTATCACATAGAAAATGCTGCACTGTCGGTGGGTTATCACAGAGAAAGTGCTGCACTGTCAGCGGGTTATCACAGAGAAAGTGCTGCACTGTCGGTGGGTTATCACAGGCCAAGTACTGCACTGTCAGCGGGTTATCGCAGAGAAAATGCTGCACTGTCGGTGGATTATCACAGGAAAAATGCTGCACTGTCAGCGGGTTATCACAGGGAAAGTGCTGGACTGTCGATGGGTTATCTCAGTGAAAGTGCTGCACTGTCGGTGGGTTATCACAGAGAAAGTGCCGCACTGTCGGTGGGTTATCACAGAGAAAGTGCTGCACTGTCGATGGGTTATCACAGGGAAAGTGCTGCACTGTCGGTGGGTTATCACAGGGAAAGTGCTGCACTGTCGGTGGGTTATCACAGAGAAAGTGCTGCACTGTCGGTGGGTTATCACAGAGAAAGTGCTGCACTGTCGGTGGGTTATCACAGAGAAAGTGCTGCACTGTCGGTGGGTTATCACAGAGAAAGTGCTGCACTGTCGGTGGGTTATCACAGAGAAAGTGCTGCACTGTCGGTGGGTTATCACAGAGAAAGTACTGCACTGTCGATGGGTTATCACAGGGAAAGTGCTGCACTTTCGGTGGGTTTTCAGAGAAAAACTGCTGCACTGTCGGTGGGTTATCACAGGGAAAGTGCGGCACTGTCGGTGGGTTATCACAGGGAAAGTGCAGCACTGTCGGTGGGTTATCACCGGGAAAGTGCTGCACTGTCGGCGGGTTATCACAGAGAAAGTGCTACTCTGTCGGTGGGTTTTCACAGAAAAACTGCTGCACTGTCGGTGGGTTATCACAGGGAAAGTGCTGCACTGTCAGCGGGTTATCGCAGAGAAAATGCTGCATTTTTGGTGGTCTTTCACAGGGAAAGTGCTGCATTGTCGGCGGGTTATCACAGGGAAAGTGCTGCACTGTCGGCGGGTTATCACAGGGAAAGTGCTGCACTTTTGGTGGTCTATCACAGGGAAAGTGCTGCACTGTCGGTGGGTTATCACAGAAAAAGTGCTGCACTGTCGGTGGGTTATCACAGGGAAAGTGCTGCACGGTCGGTGGGTTATCACAGGGCAAGTGCTGCACTGTCAGAGGGTTATCACGGGAAAGTGCTGCATTTTTGGTCGTCTATCACAGGGAAAGTGCTGCACTGTCGGTGGGTTATCACAGGGAAAGTGCTGCGCTGTCGGCGGGTTATCACAGGGAAAGTGCTGCACTGTCGGTGGGTTATCACAGAAAAAGTGCTGGACAGTCGGTGGGTTATCACAGGGAAAGTGCTGCACTGTCAGCGGGTTATCGCAGAGAAAGTGCTGCACTGTCAGTGGGTGATCACAGAGAAAGTGCTGCACTGTCGGTGGGTTATCACGGGGAAAGTGCTGCACTGTCGGTGGGATATCACAGAGAAAGTGCTGTACTGTCAACGGGTTATCACAGGGAAAGTGCTGCACTGTCGGTGGGTTATCACAGGGAAAGTGCTGCACTGTCAGCGGGTTATCGCAGAGAAAGTGCTGCACTGTCAGTGGGTGATCACAGAGAAAGTGCTGCACTGTTGGTGGGCTATTACAAGGAAAGTGCTGCACTGTCGGTGATTTATCGTACGGATAGTGCTACACTGTCTGCGAGTTATCACAGGGAAAGTGCTGCTCTATCGGTGGGCTGTCACAGGGAAACTGTTGCACTGTCGGTGGGTTACCACAGGGAAAGTGCTGCACTGTCAGCAAGTTATCACAGGGAAAGTGATGCACTGTCGGTAGGTTATCACAGAGAAAGTGCTGCACTGTCGGTAGGTTATCACAGAGAAAGTGCTGCACTGTCGGTGGTTTATCGTAGGGAAAGTGCTACACTGTCAGCAGGTTAAGACAGGGAAAGTGCTGCACTGTCAGTGGGTTATCACAAGGAAAGTGCTGCACTGTCGGCAAGTTATCACAGGGAAAGTGCTGCACTGTCGGTGGGTTATCACAGAGAAAGTGCTGCACTTTTGGTGGTCTATCACAGGGAAAGTGCTGCATTGTTAGAGGGTTATCACAGAGAAAGTGCTGCACTTTTGGTGGTCTATCACAGGGAAAGTGCTGCACTGTTAGTGGGTTATCACAGGGAAAGTGCTGCACTGTCGGCGGGTTATCACAGGGAAAGTGCTGCACTGTCGGCGCGTTATCACAGGGAAAGTGCTGCACTGTCGGCGGGTTATCACAGAGAAAGTGCTGCACTGTCAGAGGGTTATCACAGGGAAAGTGCTGCACTGTCAGAGGGATACCACAGAGAAAGTGCTGCACTGTCGGCGGGTTATCGCACGGAAAGTGCTGCACTGTCGGCGGGTTATCACAGGGAAAGTGCTGCACTGTCAGAGGGTTATCACAGGGAAAGTGCTGCATTTTTGGTCTTCTATCACAGAGAAAGTGCTGCACTGTCAGCGGGTTATCACAGGGAAAGTGCTGCACTGTCGGCGGGTTATCACAGGGAAAGTGCTGCACTGTCGGCGGGTTATCACAGGGAAAGTGCTGCACTGTCGGCGGGTTATCACAGGGAAAGTGCGGCACTGTCGGTGGGTTATCACAGGGAAAGTGCTGCACTGTCGGCGGGTTATCACGGGGAAAGTGCTGCACTGTCAGGGGGTTATCACAGGGAAAGTGCTGCACTGTCGGTGGGTTATCACAGAGAAAGTGCTGCACTGTCGGTGGTTTATCGTAGGGAAAGTGCTACACTGTCAGCAGGTTAAGACAGGGAAAGTGCTGCACTGTCAGTGGGTTATCACAAGGAAAGTGCTGCACTGTCGGCAAGTTATCACAGGGAAAGTGCTGCACTGTCGGTGGGTTATCACAGAGAAAGTGCTGCACTTTTGGTGGTCTATCACAGGGAAAGTGCTGCATTGTTAGAGGGTTATCACAGAGAAAGTGCTGCACTTTTGGTGGTCTATCACAGGGAAAGTGCTGCACTGTTAGTGGGTTATCACAGGGAAAGTGCTGCACTGTCGGCGGGTTATCACAGGGAAAGTGCTGCACTGTCGGCGGGTTATCACAGAGAAAGTGCTGCACTGTCAGAGGGTTATCACAGGGAAAGTGCTGCACTGTCAGAGGGTTATCACAGAGAAAGTGCTGCACTGTCAGAGGGTTATCACAGAGAAAGTGCTGCACTGTCGGCGGGTTATCGCACGGAAAGTGCTGCACTGTCGGCGGGTTATCACAGGGAAAGTGCTGCACTGTCAGAGGGTTATCACAGGGAAAGTGCTGCATTTTTGGTCTTCTATCACAGAGAAAGTGCTGCACTGTCAGCGGGTTATCACAGGGAAAGTGCTGCACTGTCGGCGGGTTATCACAGGGAAAGTGCTGCACTGTCGGCGGGTTATCACAGGGAAAGTGCTGCACTGTCGGTGGGTTATCACAGGGAAAGTGCTGCACTGTCGGTGGGTTATCACAGGGAAAGTGCTGCACTGTCGGTGGGTTATCACAGGGAAAGTGCTGCACTGTCGGTGGGTTATCACAGGGAAAGTGCTGCACTGTCGGTGGGTTATCACAGGGAAAGTGCTGCACTGTCGGCGGGTTATCACAGGGAAAGTGCTGCACTGTCGGTGGGTTATCACAGGGAAAGTGCTGCACTGTCGGCGGGTTATCACAGGGAAAGTGCTGCACTGTCGGTGGGTTATCACAGGGAAAGTGCAGCACTGTCGGTGGGTTATCACCGGGAAAGTGCTGCACTGTCGGCGGGTTATCACAGAGAAAGTGCTACTCTGTCGGTGGGTTTTCACAGAAAAACTGCTGCACTGTCGGTGGGATATCACAGGGAAAGTGCTGCACAGTCGGTGGGTTATCACGGGGAAAGTGCTGCACTGTCAGCGGGTGATCACGGAGAAAGTGCTACTCTGTCGGTGGGTTTTCACAGAAAAACTGCTGCACTGTCGGTGGGATATCACAGGGAAAGTGCTGCACAGTCGGTGGGTTATCACAGGGAAAGTGCTGCACTGTCAGCGGGTTATCGCAGAGAAAATGCTGCACCGTCGGTGGGTTATCACAGGGAAAGTGCTGTACTGTCAATGGGTTATCACAGGGCAAGTGCTGCACTGTCAACGGGTTATCACAGGGAAAGTGCTGCACTGTTGGTGGGTTATCACAGGTCAAGTGCTGCGCTGTCAACGGGTTATCACAGGGAAAGTGCTGCACTGTTGGTGGGCTATCACAGAAAAACTGCTGCACTGTCGGCGGGTTATCACAGGGAAAGTGCGGCACTGTCGGTGGGTTATCACAGGGAAAGTGCTGCTCTGTCGGTGCGTTTTCACAGAAAAACTGCTGCACTGTCGGTGGGTTATCACAGGGAAAGTGCTGCACTGTCGGCGGATTATCACAGAGAAAGTGCTGCTCTGTCGGTGCGTTTTCACAGAAAAACTGCTGCACTGTCGGTGGGTGATCACAGAGAAAGTGCATCTCTGTCGCCGGGATATCACAGAGAAAGTGCTGCACTCTCGGCGGGTTATCGCAGAAAAAGTGCTTCACTTTCGTAGGGTTATCACAGAGAACGTGCTTCACTGTCGGTGGATTATCACAGGGAAAGTGCTGCACTGTCAGTGGTTTATCGCAGAAAAAGTGCTGCACTTTCGTAGGGTTATCACAGAGAAAGTGCTTCACTGTCGATGGGTTGTCACAGAGAAAGTGCTGCACTGTCGGCGGGTTATTACAGAGAGAGTGCTGCACTGTCGGCGGGTTATTACAGAGAAAGTGCTGCACTGTCGGTGGGTTATCACAGAGAAAGTGCGGCACTGTCGGCGGGTTATCACAGAGAAAGTGCGGCACTGTCGGCGGGTTATCACAGGGAAAGTGCGGCACTGTCGGTGGGTTATCACAGAGAAAGTGCGGCACTGTCGGCGGGTTATCACAGAGAAAGTGCGGCACTGTTGTCGGGTTATCACAGGGAAAGTGCTGCACTGTCGGCGGGTTATCACAGAGAAAGTGCTGCACTGTTGTCGGGTTATCACAGGGAAAGTGCTGCACTGTCGGCGGGTTATCACAGAGAAAGTGCTGCTCTGTCGGTGGGTTTTCACAGAAAAACCGCTGCACTGTCGGTGGGTTATCACAGAGAAAGTGCGGCACTGTTGGTGGGTTATCACCGGGAAAGTGCTGCACTGTCGGCGGGTTATCACAGAGAAAGTGCTACTCTGTCGGTGGGTTTTCACAGAAAAACTGCTGCACTGTCGGTGGGATATCACGGGGAAAGTGCTGCACAGTCGGTGGGTTATCACAGGGAAAGTGCTGCACTGTCGGCGGGTTATCACAGGGAAAGTGCTGCTCTGTCGGTGGGTTTTCACAGAAAAACTGCTGCACTGTCGGTGGGTTATCACAGAGAATGTGCTGCACTGTCGGTGGGCTATCACAGAGGAAGTGCTGCACTGTCGGTGGGTTATCACAGGGAAAGTACTACACTGTCGGCGAGTTATCACAGGGAAAGTGCTGCACTGTCGGCGGGTTATCACAGGGAAAGTGCTGCACTGTCGTTGGGTTATCACAGAGAATGTGCTGCACTGTCGGTGGGTTATCACAGAGAAAGTGCTGCACTGTCGGTGGGTTATCACAGAGAAAGTGCTGCACTGTCGTTGGGTTATCACAGGGAAAGTGCTGCACTGTCGTTGGGTTATCACAGGGAAAGTGCTGCACTGTCGGTGGGTTATCACAGGGAAAGTGCTGCACTGTCGGTGAGTTATCACAGGGAAAGTGCTGCACTGTCGGTGGGTTATCACAGAGAAAGTGCTGAACTGTCGGCGAGTTATCACAGGGAAAGTGCTGCACTGTCGGTGGGTTATCACAGGGAAAGTGCTGAACTGTCGGCGAGTTATCACAGAGAAAGTGCTGCACTGTCGGAGGGTTATCACAGGGAAAGTGCTGCACTGTCGGTGGGTTATCGCAGAGAAAGTGCTGCACTGTCGGTGGGTTATCAGAGAGAAAATGCTGCACTGTCGATGGGTTATCACACAGAAAATGCTGCACTGTTGGTGGGACATCACAGGGAAAGTGCTGCACTGTTGGTGGGACATCACAGGGAAAGTGCTGCACTGTCGGTGGGTTATCACAGGGAAAGTGCTGCACTGTCAGTGAGTTATCACAGAGAAAGTGCTGCACTGTCAGCGGGTTATCACAGGGAAAGTGCTGCACTGTCGGTGGGATTTCACAGGGAAAGCGCTGCACTGTCAGAGGGTTATCACGGGAAAGTGCTGCATTTTTGGCCGTCTATCACAGGGAAAGTGCTGCACTGTCGGAGGGTTATCACAGAAAAAGTGCTGCACTGTCGGTGGGTTATCACAGGGAAAGTGCTGCACTGTCAGCGGGTTATCGCAGAGAAAATGCTGCACTGTCGGTGAGTTATCACAGAGAAAGTGCTGTACTGTCAATGGGTTATCACAGGGAAAGTGCTGCACTGTTGGTGGGTTATCACAGGTCAAGTGCTGCACTGTCAACGGGTTATCACAGGGAAAGTGCTGCACTGTTGGTGGGTTATCACAGGTCAAGTGCTGCACTGTCAACGGGTTATCACAGGGAAAGTGCTGCACTGTTGGTGGGCTATCACAGAAAAACTGCTGCACTGTCGGCGGGTTATCACAGGGAAAGTGCGGCACTGTCGGTGGGTTATCACAGGGAAAGTGCTGCTCTGTCGGTGCGTTTTCACAGAAAAACTGCTGCACTGTCGGCGGGTTATCACAGGGAAAGTGCGGCACTGTCGGTGGGTTATCACAGGGAAAGTGCTGCACTGTCGGCGGATTATCACAGAGAAAGTGCTGCACTGTCGGTGGGTTATCACAGGGAAAGTGCTGCTCTGTCGGTGCGTTTTCACAGAAAAACTGCTGCACTGTCGGTGGGTGATCACAGAGAAAGTGCATCTCTGTCGCCGGGATATCACAGAGAAAGTGCTGCACTGTCGGCGGGTTATCGCAGAAAAAGTGCTGCACTTTCGTAGGGTTATCACAGAGAAAGTGCTTCACTGTCGATGGGTTGTCACAGAGAAAGTGCTGCACTGTCGGCGGGTTATTACAGAGAGAGTGCTGCACTGTCGGCGGGTTATTACAGAGAAAGTGCTGCACTGTCGGCGGGTTATCACAGGGAAAGTGCTGCTCTGTTGGCGGGTTATCACAGAGAAAGTGCTGCTCTGTCGGTGGGTTTTCACAGAAAAACCGCTGCACTGTCGGTGGGTTATCACAGAGAAAGTGCGGCACTGTCGGTGGGCTATCACAGAGAAAGTGCTGCACTGTCGGCGGGTTATCACAGGGAAAGTGCTGCACTGTCGGTGGGTTTTCACAGAAAAACTGCTGCACTGTCGGTGGGCTATCACAGAGAAAGTGCTGAACTGTCGGCGAGTTATCACAGAGAAAGGGCTGCACTGTCGGTGGGTTATCACCGGGAAAGTGCTGAACTGTCGGCGAGTTATCACAGAGAAAGTGCTGCACTGTCGGAGGGTTATCACAGGGAAAGTGCTGCACTGTCGGTGGGTTATCGCAGAGAAAGTGCTGCACTGTCGGTGGGTTATCAGAGAGAAAGTGTTGCACTGTCGGCGGGTTATCACAGGGAAAGTGCTGCACTGTCGGTGGGTTATCACAGAGAAAGTGTTGCACTGTCGGCGGGTTATCACAGAGAAAGTGTTGCACTGTCGGCGGGTTATCACAGAGAAAGTGCTGCACTGTCGGTGGGCTATCACAGAGGAAGTGCTGCACTGTCGGAGGGTTATCACAGGGAAAGTACTACACTGTCGGTGAGTTATCACAGGGAAAGTGCTGCACTGTCGGCGGGTTATCACAGGGAAAGTGCTGCACTGTCGTTGGGTTATCACAGAGAATGTGCTGCACTGTCGGTGGGTTATCACAGGGAAAGTGCTGCACTGTCGGTGGGTTATCACAGGGAAAGTGCTGAACTGTCGGCGAGTTATCACAGAGAAAGTGCTGCACTGTCGGAGGGTTATCACAGAGAAAGTGTTGCACTGTCGGCGGGTTATCACAGGGAAAGTGCTGCACTGTCGGTGGGTTATCGCAGAGAAAGTGCTGCACTGTCGGTGGGTTATCACAGGGAAAGTGCTGCACTGTCGGTGGGTTATCGCAGAGAAAGTGCTGCACTGTCGGTGGGTTATCACAGAGAAAGTGTTGCACTGTCGGCGGGTTATCACAGGGAAAGTGCTGCACTGTCGGTGGGTTATCACAGAGAAAGTGTTGCACTGTCGGCGGGTTATCACAGAGAAAGTGTTGCACTGTCGTTGGGTTCTCACAGAGAAAGTGCTGCACTGTCGTTGGGTTATCACAGAGAAAGTGCTGCACTGTCGGTGGGTTATCACAGGGAAAGTGCTGCACTGTCGTTGGGTTATCACAGAGAAAGTGCTGCACTGTCGACGGGTTATCACAGGGAAAGTGCTGCACTGTCGGTGGGTTTATCACAGAGAAAGTGCTGCACTGTCGGCGGGTTATCACAGGGAAAGTGCTGCACTGTCGTTGGGTTATCACAGAGAAAGTGCTGCACTGTCGACGGGTTATCACAGAGAAAGTGCTGCACTGTCGGCGGGTTATCACAGGGAAATTGCTGCACTGTCGTTGGGTTATCACAGAGAAAGTGCTGCACTGTCGACGGGTTATCACAGGGAAAGTGCTGCACTGTCGGTGGGTTTTCACAGAAAAACTGCTGCACTGTCGGTGGGTTATCACAGGGAAAGTGCTACACTGTCGGCCGATTATCACAGAGAAAGTGCTACTCTGTCAGTGGGTTTTCACAGAAAAACTGCTGCACTGTCGGTGGGATATCACAGGGAAAGTGCTGCACTGTTGGTGGGTTATCACAGGGAAAGTGCTGCACTGTCGGCGGGTTATCACAGAGAAAGTGCTGCTCTGTCGGTGCGTTTTCACAGAAAAACTGCTGCACTGTCGGCGGGTTATCACAGGGAAAGTGCTGCACTGTCGGCGGATTATCACAGAGAAAGTGCTACTCTGTCGGTGGGTTTTCACAGAAAAACTGCTGCACTGTCGGTGGGATATCACAGGGAAAGTGCGGCACTGTCGGTGGGTTATCAAAGGGAAAGTGCTGCACTGTCGGTGGGTTATCACAGAGAAAGTGCTGCTCTGTCGGTGCGTTTTCACAGAAAAACTGCTGCACTGTCGGTGGGTGATCACAGAGAAAGTGCAGCTCTGTCGCCGGGATATCACAGAGAAATTGCTGCACTATTGGTGGGTTATTTTGGGCAAAGTGCTGCACTGTTGGTGGGCTATCACAGGGAAAGCGCTGCATTTACGGCGAGTTATCACAGAGAAAGTGCTGTATTGTTGGTGAAATATCACAGGGAAAGTGCTGCACTGTCGGTGGGTTATCACAGAGAAAGTGCTTCACTGTCGGTGGGTTGTCACAGAGAAAGTGCTGCACTGTCGGCGGGTTATTACAGAGAGTGTGCTGCACTGTCGGCGGGTTATTACAGAGAAAGTGCTGTACTGTCGGCGGGTTATTACAGAGAAAGTGCTGCACTGTCGGCGGGTTATCACAGGGAAAGTGCGGCACTGTCGGCGGGTTATCACAGAGAAAGTGCGGCACTGTCAGAGGGTTATCACAGGGAAAGTGCTACTCTGTCAGAGGGTTATCACTGGGAAAGTGTTGCACTGTCGGCGGGTTATCACAGGGAAAGTGCTGCACTGTTGTCGGGTTATCACAGGGAAAGTGCTGCACTGTCGGCGGGTTATCACAGAGAAAGTGCTGCTCTGTCGGTGGGTTTGCACAGAAAAACTGCTGCACTGTCGGTGGGTTATCACAGAGAAAGTGCGGCACTGTCAGAGGGTTATCACAGGGAAAGTGCTGCACTGTCGGTGGGTTTGCACAGAAAAACCGCTGCACTGTCGGTGGGTTATCACAGAGAAAGTGCTTCACTGTCGGTGGGTTGTCACAGAGAAAGTGCTGCACTGTCGGCGGGTTATCACAGGGAAAGTGCTGCACTGTCGGCGGGTTATCACAGGGAAAGTGCTGCTCTGTCGGTGGGTTTTCACAGAAAAACTGCTGCACTGTCGGTGGGTTATCACAGAGAATGTGCTGCACTGTCGGTGGGCTATCACAGAGGAAGTGCTGCACTGTCGGTGGGTTATCACAGGGAAAGTACTACACTGTCGGCGAGTTATCACAGGGAAAGTGCTGCACTGTCGGCGGGTTATCACAGTGAAAGTGCTGCACTGTCGTTGGGTTATCACAGGGAAAGTGCTGAACTGTCGGCGAGTTATCACAGAGAATGTGCTGCACCTTCGGTGGATTTTCACAGGGAAACTGCTGCACTGTCGGTGGGTTATCACAGGGAAAGTGCTGAACTGTCGGCGATTTATCACAGAGAAAGTGCTGCACTGTCGGAGGGTTATCACCGGGAAAGTGCTGCACTGTCGGTGGGTTATCGCAGAGAAAGTGCTGCACTGTCGGTGGGTTATCACAGAGAAAGTGTTGCACTGTCAACGGGTTATCACAGGGAAAGTGCTGCACAGTCAGTGGGTTATCACAGGGAAAGTGCGGCACTGTCGGCGGGTTATCACAGGGAAAGTGCTGCACAGTCGGTGGGTTATCACAGGGAAAGTGCTGCACTGTCGGCGGGTTATCACAGAGAAAGTGTTGCACTGTCGGCGGGTTATCACAGGGAAAGTGCTGCACTGTCGGTGGGTTATCACAGAGAAAGTGCTGCACTGTCGGCGGGTTATCACAGGGAAAGTGCTGCACAGTCGGTGGGTTATCACAGGGAAAGTGCTGCACAGTCGGTGGGTTATCACAGGGAAAGTGCTGCACTGTCGGCGGGTTATCACAGGGAAAGTGCTGCACTGTCGGCGGGTTATCACAGGGAAAGTGTTGTTCTGTCGGTGGGTTTTCACAGAAAAACTGCTGCACTGTCGGTGGGTTATCACAGAGAATGTGCTGCACTGTCGGTGGGCTATCACAGAGGAAGTGCTGCACTGTCGGTGGGTTATCACAGGGAAAGTACTACACTGTCGGCGAGTTATCACAGGGAAAGTGCTGCACTGTCGGTGGGTTATCACAGAGAAAGTGCTGCACTGTCGGTGGGTTATCACAGAGAATGTGCTGCACTGTCGGCGGGTGATCACAGGGAAAGTGCTGCACTGTCGGCGGGTGATCACAGGGAAAGTGCTGCACTGTCGTTGGGTTTTCACAGAAAAACTGCTGCACTGTCGGTGGGTTATCACAGGGAAAGTGCTACTCTGTCGGTGGGTTTTCACAGAAAAACTGCTGCACTGTCGGTGGGATATCACAGGGAAAGTGCTGCACTGTCGGTGGGTTATCACAGGGAAAGTGCTGCACTGTCGGCGAGTTATCACAGAGAAAGTGCTGCTCTGTCGGTGCGTTTTCACAGAAAAACTGCTGCACTGTCGGTGGGTTATCACAGGGAAAGTGCGGCACTGTCGGCGGGTTATCACAGGGAAAGTGCTGCTCTGTCGGTGGGTTTTCACAGAAAAACTGCTGCACTGTCGGTGGGTTATCACAGAGAATGTGCTGCACTGTCGGTGGGTTATCACAGGGAAAGTACTACACTGTCGGCGAGTTATCACAGGGAAAGTGCGGCACTGTCGGTGGGTTATCACAGGGAATGTGCTGCTCTGTCGGTGGGTTTTCACAGAAAAACTGCTGCACTGTCGGTGGGTTATCACAGAGAATGTGCTGCACTGTCGGCGGGCTATCTCAGAGGAAGTGCTGCACTGTCGGTGGGTTATCACAGGGAAAGTACTACACTGTTGGCGAGTTATCACAGGGAAAGTGCTGCACTGTCGGCGGGTTATCACAGTGAAAGTGCTGCACTGTCGTTGGGTTATCACAGGGAAAGTGCTGAACTGTCGGTGAGTTATCACAGAGAATGTGCTGAACTGTCGGTGGGTTATCACAGGGAAACTGCTGCACTGTCGGTGGGTTATCACAGGGAAAGTGCTGAACTGTCGGCGAGTTATCACAGAGAAAGTGCTGCACTGTCGGAGGGTTATCACCGGGAAAGTGCTGCACTGTCGGTGGGTTATCGCAGAGAAAGTGCTGCACTGTCGGTGGGTTATCACAGAGAAAGTGTTGCACTGTCAGTGGGTTATCACAGAGAAAGTGTTGCACTGTCGACGGGTTATCACAGGGAAAGTGCTGCACAGTCGGTGGGTTATCACAGGGAAAGTGCGGCACTGTCGGCGGGTTATCACAGGGAAAGTGCTGCACAGTCGGTGGGTTATCACAGGGAAAGTGCTGCACTGTCGGCGGGTTATCACAGGGAAAGTGCTGCACTGTCGGTGGGTTATCACAGAGAAAGTGTTGCACTGTCGGCGGGTTATCACAGAGAAAGTGTTGCACTGTCGGCGGGTTATCACAGAGAAAGTGTTGCACAGTCGGTGGGTTATCACAGGGAAAGTGCTGCACTGTCGGTGGGTTTTCACAGAAAAACTGCTGCACTGTCAGTGGGTTATCACAGAGAATGTGCTGCACTGTCGGTGGGTTATCACAGGGAAAGTACTACACTGTCGGCGAGTTATCACAGGGAAAGTGCTGCACTGTCGTTGGGTTATCACAGGGAAAGTGCTGCACTGTCGTTGGGTTATCACAGGGAAAGTGCTGCACTGTCGTTGGGTTATCACAGAGAATGTGCTGCACTGTCGGTGGGTTATCTCAGGGAATGTGCTGCACTGTCGTTGGGTTATCACAGAGAAAGTGCTGCACTGTTGTCGGGTTATCACAGGGAAAATGCCTGCACTGTCGGCGGGTTTTCACAGAAAAACTGCCGCACTGTCGGTGGGTTATCACAGAGAAAGTGCTGCTCTGTCGGTGGGTTTTCACAGAAAAACTGCTGCACTGTCGGTAGGTTAGCACAGAGAAAGTGCTGCACTGTCGGTGGGTTTTCACAGAAAAACTGCTGCACTGTCGGTGGGTTATCACAGGGAAAGTGCTGCACTGTCGGCGGATTATCACAGAGAAAGTGCTACTCTGTCGGTGGGTTTTCACAGAAAAACTGCTGCACTGTCGCTGGGATATCACAGGGAAAGTGCTGCACTGTCGGTGGGTTATCACAGGGAAAGTGCTGCACTGTCGGCGGGTTATCACAGAGAAAGTGCTGCTCTGTCGGTGCGTTTTCACAGAAAAACTGCTGCACTGTCGGCGGGTTATCACAGGGAAAGTGCGGCACTGTCGGTGGGTTATCACAGGGAAAGTGCTGCACTGTCGGCGGATTATCACAGAGAAAGTGCTACTCTGTCGGTGGGTTTTCACAGAAAAACTGCTGCACTGTCGGTGGGATATCACAGGGAAAGTGCGGCACTGTCGGTGGGTTATCACAGAGAAAGTGCTGCTCTGTCGGTGCGTTTTCACAGAAAAACTGCTGCACTGTCGGTGGGTGATCACAGAGAAAGTGCAGCTCTGTCGCCGGGATATCACACAGAAAGTGCTGCACTATTGGTGGGTTATTTTGGGCAAAGTGCTGCACTGTTGGTGGGCTATCACAGGGAAAGTGCTGCACTGTCAGTGGTTTATCGCAGAGAAAGTGCTGCACTTTCGTAGGGTTATCACAGAGAAAGTGCTTCACTGTCGGTGGGTTGTCACAGAGAAACTGCTGCACTGTCGGTGGGATATCACAGGGAAAGTGCGGCACTGTCGGTGGGTTATCACAGGGAAAGTGCTGCACTGTCGGTGGGTTATCACAGAGAAAGTGCTGCTCTGTCGGTGCGTTTTCACAGAAAAACTGCTGCACTGTCGGTGGGTGATCACAGAGAAAGTGCAGCTCTGTCGCCGGGATATCACAGAGAAAGTGCTGCACTATTGGTGGGTTATTTTGGGCAAAGTGCTGCACTGTTGGTGGGCTATCACAGGGAAAGTGCTGCACTGTCAGTGGTTTATCGCAGAGAAAGTGCTGCACTTTCGTAGGGTTATCACAGAGAAAGTGCTTCACTGTCGGTGGGTTGTCACAGAGAAAGTGCTGCACTGTCGGCGGGTTATTACAGAGAGAGTGCTGCACTGTCGGTGGGTTATTACAGAGAAAGTGCTGCACTGTCGGCGGGTTATCACAGGGAAAGTGCTGCTCTGTTGGCGGGTTATCACAGAGAAAGTGCGGCACTGTCAGAGGGTTATCACTGGGAAAGTGTTGCACTGTCGGCGGGTTATCACAGGGAAAGTGCTGCACTGTTGTCGGGTTATCACAGGGAAAGTGCTGCACTGTCGGCGGGTTATCACAGAGAAAGTGCTGCTCTGTCGGTGGGTTTTCACAGAAAAACTGCTGCACTGTCGGTGGGTTATCACAGAGAAAGTGCGGCACTGTCAGAGGGTTATCACAGGGAAAGCGCAGCACTGTCGGTGGGTTTTCACAGAAAAACTGCTGGACTGTCGGTGGGTTATCACAGGGAAAGTGCGGCACTCTCGGTGGGTTATCACAGGGAAAGTGCAGCACTGTTGGTGGGTTATCACCGGGAAAGTGCTGCACTGTCGGCGGGTTATCACAGAGAAAGTGCTACTCTGTCGGTGGGTTTTCACAGAAAAACTGCTGCACTGTCGGTGGGATATCACAGGGAAAGTGCTGCACAGTCGGTGGGTTATCACAGGGAAAGTGCTGCACTGTCGGCGGGTTATCACAGGGAAAGTGCTGCTCTGTCGGTGGGTTTTCACAGAAAAACTGCTGCACTGTGAGTGGATTATCACAGGGAAAGTGCTGCACTGTCGGCGAGTTATCACATACAAAGTGCTGCACTGTCGGCGAGTTATCACAGAGAAAGTGCTGTATTGTCGGTGAAATATCACATAGAAAGTGCTGCACTGTCGGTGGGTTATCACAGAGAACGTGCTGCACTGTCGGAGGGTTATCACAGGGAAATTGCTGCACTGTCGGCGAGTTATCACAGGGAAAGTGCTGCACTGTCAGTGGGTTATCGCAGAGAAAGTGCTGCACTTTCGTAGGGTTATCACAGAGAAAGTGCTTCAGTGTCGGTGAGTTATTACAGAGAAAGTGCTGCACTGTCGGTGGGTTATCACAGGGAACGTGCTGCTCAGTCAGTGAGTTATCACAGGGAAAGTGTTGCAACTTCGGTGAATTATCACAGGGAAGGTGCTGCACTGTCGGCGGGTTATCACAGGGAAAGTGCTGCACTGTTGTCGGGTTATCACAGGGAATGTGCTGCACTGTCGGCAAGTTATCACAGGGCAAGTGCTGCACTGTCGGTGGGTTATCACAGAGAAAGTGCTGCACTTTTGGTGGTCTATCACAGGGAAAGTGCTGCACTGTTGGAGGGTTATCAAAGGGAAAGTGCTGCACTCTCGGTGGTTTATCACAGAGAAAGTGCTGCACTGTCGGTGGTCTATCACACGGAAAGTGCTGCACTGTCGGTGGGTTATCACAGAGAAAGTGCTGCACTGTCGGTGGGTTATCACAGGAAAAGTGCTGCACTGTCGGCGGGTTATCACAGAAAAAGTGCTGCACTGTCGGTGGGTTATCACAGAGAAAGTGCTGCAATTTTGGTGGGTTATCACAGAGAAAGTGCTGCACTGTCGGTGGGTTATCACAGGAAAAGTGCTGCACTGTCGGCGGGTTATCACAGAAAATATGCTGCACTGTCGGTGGGTTATCACAGAGAAAATGCTGCACTTTCGATGGGTTATCACAGGGAACGTGCTGCACTGTCAGTGGGTTATCACAGGGAAAGTGCTGCACTGTCGGTGGGTTATCGCAGAGAAAGTGCTGCACTTTCGTAGGGTTATCACAGAGAAAGTGCTTCAGGGTCGGTGGGTTATTACAGAGAAAGTGCTTCAGTGTCGGTGGGTTATCACAGGGAACGTGCTGCACAGCCAGTGAGTTATCACAGAGAAAGTGCTGCACTGTCAGAGGGTTTTCACAGAGAAAGTGCTTCAGTGTCGGTGGGTTATTACAGAGAAAGTGCTGCACTGTCGGTGGGTTATCACAGGGAACGTGCTGCACAGCCAGTGAGTTATCACAGAGAAAGAGCTGCACTGTCAGCGGGTTATCACAGGGTAAGTGCTGCACTGTTGGCAGGTTATCACAGGGAAAGTGTTGCAACTTCGGTGAATTATCACAGGGAAAGTGCTGCACTCTCAGAGGGTGATCACAGGGAAAGTGTTGCACTGTCGGCGGGTTATCACAGGGAAAGTGCTGCACTGTTGGCGGGTTATCACAGGGAAAGTGTTGCAACTTCGGTGAATTATCACAGGGAAAGTGCTGCACTGTCAGAGGGTTATCACAGGGAAAGTGTTGCACTGTCGGCGGGTTTTCACAGAGAAAGTGCTGCACTGTTGTCGGGTTTTCACAGAAAAACTGCTGCACTGTCGGTGGGTTATCACAGAGAAAGTGCTGCTCTGTCGGTGGGTTTTCACAGAAAAACTGCTGCACTGTCGGTGGGTTAGCACAGAGAAAGTGCTGCACGGTCGGTGGGTTTTCACAGAAAAACTGCTGCACTGTCGGTGGGTTATCACAGGGAAAGTGCGGCACTGTCGGTGGGTTATCACAGGGAAAGTGCTGCTCTGTCGGTGCGTTTTCACAGAAAAACTGCTGCACTGTCGGCGGGTTATCACAGGGAAAGTGCGGCACTGTCGGTGGGTTATCACAGGGAAAGTTCTGCACTGTCGGCGGATTATCACAGAGAAAGTGCTGCTCTGTCGGTGCGTTTTCACAGAAAAACTGCTGCACTGTCGGTGGGTGATCACAGAGAAAGTGCATCTCTGTCGCTGGGATATCACAGAGAAAGTGCTGCACTGTCGGCGGGTTATCGCAGAAAAAGTGCTTCACTTTCGTAGGGTTATCACAGAGAACGTGCTTCACTGTCGGTGGATTATCACAGGGAAAGTGCTGCACTGTCAGTGGTTTATCGCAGAAAAAGTGCTGCACTTTCGTAGGGTTATCACAGAGAAAGTGCTTCACTGTCGGTGGGTTATCACAGAGAAAGTGCTGCACTGTCGGCGAGTTATCACAGGGAAAGTGCGGCACTGTCGGCGGGTTATCACAGAGAAAGTGCGGCACTGTCAGAGGGTTATCACTGGGAAAGTGTTGCACTGTCGGCGGGTTATCACAGGGAAAGTGCTGCACTGTTGTCGGGTTATCACAGGGAAAGTGCTGCACTGTCGGCGGGTTATCACAGAGAAAGTGCTGCTCTGTCGGTGGGTTTTCACAGAAAAACCGCTGCACTGTCGGTGGGTTATCACAGAGAAAGTGCGGCACTGTTGGTGGGTTATCACCGGGAAAGTGCTACTCTGTCGGTGGGTTTTCACAGAAAAACTGCTGCACTGTCGGTGTGATATCACGGGGAAAGTGCTGCACAGTCGGTGGGTTATCACAGGGAAAGTGCTGCACTGTCGGCGGGTTATCACAGGGAAAGTGCTGCTCTGTCGGTGGGTTTTCACAGAAAAACTGCTGCACTGTCGGTGGGCTATCACAGAGGAAGTGCTGCACTGTCGGTGGGTTATCACAGGGAAAGTACTACACTGTCGGCGAGTTATCACAGGGAAAGTGCTGCACTGTCGGCGGGTTATCACAGAGAAAGTGCTGCACTGTCGGTGGGTTATCACAGGGAAAGTGCTGCACTGTCGTTGGGTTATCACAGAGAATGTGCTGCACTGTCGGTGGGTTATCACAGAGAAAGTGCTGCACTGTCGGTGGGTTATCACAGAGAAAGTGCTGCACTGTCGTTGGGTTATCACAGGGAAAGTGCTGCACTGTCGTTGGGTTATCACAGGGAAAGTGCTGCACTGTCGGTGGGTTATCACAGGGAAAGTGCTGCACTGTCGGTGAGTTATCACAGGGAAAGTGCTGCACTGTCGGTGGGTTATCACAGAGAAAGTGCTGAACTGTCGGCGAGTTATCACAGGGAAAGTGCTGAACTGTCGGCGAGTTATCACAGAGAAAGTGCTGCACTGTCGGTGCGTTATCACAGGGAAAGTGCTGAACTGACGGCGAGTTATCACAGAGAAAGTGCTGCATTGTCGGAGGGTTATCACAGGGAAAGTGCTGCACTGTCGGTGGGTTATTGCAGAGAAAGTGCTGCACTGTCGGTGGGTTATCACAGAGAAAGTGTTGCACTGTCGGCGGGTTATCACAGGGAAAGTGCTGCACTGTCGGTGGGTTATCACAGAGAAAGTGCACCTCTGTCGCCGGGATATCACAGAGAAATTGCTGCACTATTGGTGGGTTATTTTGGGCAAAGTGCTGCACTGTTGGTGGGCTATCACAGGGAAAGTGCTGCATTTACGGCGAGTTATCACAGAGAAAGTGCTGTATTGTTGGTGAAATATCACAGGGAAAGTGCTGCACTGTCGGTGGGTTATCACAGAGAAAGTGCTTCACTGTCGGTGGGTTGTCACAGAGAAAGTGCTGCACTGTCGGCGGGTTATCACAGGGAAAGTGCTGCACTGTCGGCGGGTTATCACAGGGAAAGTGCTGCTCTGTCGGTGGGTTTTCACAGAAAAATTGCTGCACTGTCGGTGGGTTATCACAGAGAATGTGCTGCACTGTCGGTGGGCTATCACAGAGGAAGTGCTGCACTGTCGGTGGGTTATCACAGGGAAAGTACTACACTGTCGGCGAGTTATCACAGGGAAAGTGCTGCACTGTCGGCGGGTTATCACAGTGAAAGTGCTGCACTGTCGTTGGGTTATCACAGGGAAAGTGCTGAACTGTCTGCGAGTTATCACAGAGAATGTGCTGCACTGTCGGTGGATTTTCACAGGGAAACTGCTGCACTGTCGGTGGGTTATCACAGGGAAAGTGCTGAACTGTCGGCGAGTTATCACAGAGAAAGTGCTGCACTGTCGGTGGGTTATCACCGGGAAAGTGTTGCACTGTCGTTGGGTTATCGCAGAGAAAGTGCTGCACTGTCGGTGGGTTATCACAGAGAAAGTGTTGCACTGTCGGCGGGTTATCACAGAGAAAGTGTTGCACTGTCGACGGGTTATCACAGGGAAAGTGCTGCACAGTCGGTGGGTTATCACAGGGAAAGTGCTGCACTGTCGGCGGGTTATCACAGGGAAAGTGCTGCACAGTCGGTGGGTTATCACAGGGAAAGTGCTGCACTGTCGGCGGGTTATCACAGAGAAAGTGCTGCACTGTCGGCGGGTTATCACAGGGAAAGTGCTGCACTGTCGTTGGGTTATCACAGAGAATGTGCTGCACTGTCGGTGGGTTATCACAGAGAAAGTGCTGCACTGTCGGTGGGTTATCACAGAGAAAGTGTTGCACTGTCGGCGGGTTATCACAGGGAAAGTGCTGCACTGTCGGTGGGTTATCACAGAGAAAGTGTTGCACTGTCGGTGGGTTATCACAGGGAAAGTGCTGCACTGTCGGTGGGTTTTCACAGAAAAACTGCTGCACTGTCGGTGGGATATCACAGGGAAACTGCTACACTGTCGGCGGATTATCACAGAGAAAGTGCTACTCTGTCGGTGGGTTTTCACAGAAAAACTGCTGCACTGTCGGTGGGATATCACAGGGAAAGTGCTGCACTGTCGGTGGGTTATCACAGGGAAAGTGCTGCACTGTCGGCGGGTTATCACAGAGAAAGTGCTGCTCTGTCGGTGCGTTTTCACAGAAAAACTGCTGCACTGTCGGCGGGTTATCACAGGGAAAGTGCGGCACTGTCGGTGGGTTATCACAGGGAAAGTGCTGCACTGTCGGCGGATTATCACAGAGAAAGTGCTACTCTGTCGGTGGGTTTTCACAGAAAAACTGCTGCACTGTCGGTGGGATATCACAGGGAAAGTGCGGCACTGTCGGTGGGTTATCACAGGGAAAGTGCTGCACTGTCGGTGGGTTATCACAGAGAAAGTGCTGCTCTGTCGGTGCGTTTTCACAGAAAAATTGCTGCACTGTCGGTGGGATATCACAGGGAAAGTGCGGCACTGTCGCCGGGATATCACAGAGAAATTGCTGCACTATTGGTGGGTTATTTTGGGCAAAGTGCTGCACTGTTGGTGGGCTATCACAGGGAAAGTGCTGCATTTACGGCGAGTTATCACAGAGAAAGTGCTGTATTGTTGGTGAAATATCACAGGGAAAGTGCTGCACTGTCGGTGGGTTATCACAGAGAACGTGCTGCACTGTCGGTGGGTTATCACAGGGAAAGTGCTTCACTGTCAGTGGATTATCACAAAGAAAGTGCTGCACTGTCAGTGGTTTATCGCAGAGAAAGTGCTGCACTTTCGTAGGATTATCACAGAGAAAGTGCTGCACTGTCAGAGGGTTATCACAGGGAAAGTGCTGCACTGTCGGCGGGTTATCACAGAGAAAGTGCTGCACTGTCGGCGGGTTATCACAGGGAAAGTGCTGCACTGTTGTCGGGTTATCACAGGGAAAGTGCTGCACTGTCGGTGGGTTATCACAGAGAAAGTGCGGCACTGTCAGAGGGTTATCACAGGGAAAGTGCTGCACTGTCGGTGGGTTATCACAGAAATACTGCTGCACTGTCGGTGGGTTATCACAGGGAAAGTGCGGCACTGTCGGTGGGTTATCACAGGGAAAGTGCTGCACTGTCGGTGGGTTATCACAGGGAAAGTGCTGCTCTGTCGGTGGGTTTTCACAGAAAAACTGCTGCACTGTCGGTGGGTTATCACAGAGAATGTGCTGCACTGTCGGTGGGCTATCTCAGAGGAAGTGCTGCACTGTCGGTGGGTTATCACAGGGAAAGTACTACACTGTCGGCGAGTTATCACAGGGAAAGTGCTGCACTGTCGTTGGGTTATCACAGGGAAAGTGCAGAACTGACGGCGAGTTATCACAGAGAAAGTGCTGCACTGTCGGAGGGTTATCACCGGGAAAGTGCTGCACTGTCGGTGGGTTATCACAGAGAAAGTGTTGCACTGTCGGTGGGTTATCACAGAGAAAGTGTTGCACTGTCGGTGGGTTATCACAGAGAAAGTGTTGCACTGTCGGCGGGTTATCACAGAGAAAGTGTTGCACAGTCGGTGGGTTATCACCGGGAAAGTGCTGCACTGTCGGTGGGTTATCACAGAGAAAGTGTTGCACTGTCGGTGGGTTATCACAGAGAAAGTGTTGCACTGTCGGTGGGTTATCACAGAGAAAGTGTTGCACTGTCGCTGGGTTATCACAGAGAAAGTGTTGCACTGTCGGTGGGTTATCACAGAGAAAGTGTTGCACTGTCGGCGGGTTATCACAGAGAAAGTGTTGCACTGTCGACGGGTTATCACAGGGAAAGTGCGGCACTGTCGGCGGGTTATCACAGGGAAAGTGCTGCACAGTCGGTGGGTTATCACAGGGAAAGTGCTGCACTGTCGGTGGGTTATCACAGAGAAAGTGTTGCACTGTCGGCGAGTTATCACAGAGAAAGTGTTGCACTGTCGGCGGGTTATCACAGAGAAAGTGCTGCACTGTCGGTGGGTTATCACAGGGAAAGTGCTGCACTGTCGTTGGGTTATCACAGAGAATGTGCTGCACTGTCGGTGGGTTATCACAGAGAAAGTGCTGCACTGTCGGTGGGTTATCACAGGGAAAGTGCTGAACTGTCGGCGAGTTATCACAGAGAAAGTGCTGCACTGTCGGAGGGTTAGCACAGGGAAAGTGCTGCACTGTCGGTGGGTTATCACAGAGAAAGTGATGCACTGTCGGTGGGTTATCACAGAGAATGTGCTGCACTGTCGACTGGTTATCACAGGGAAAGTGCTGCACTGTCGAGGGTTTATCACAGAGAAAGTACTGCACTGTCGGCGGACTATCACAGGGAAAGTGCTGCACTGTCGGTGGGTTTATCACAGAGAAAGTGCTGCACTGTCGGCGGGTTATCACAGGGAAATTGCTGCACTGTCGTGGGGTTATCACAGAGAAAGTGCTGCACTGTCGGTGGGTTATCACAGGGAAAGTGCTGCACTGTCGAGGGTTTATCACAGAGAAAGTGATGCACTGTCGGTGGGTTATCACAGAGAAAGTGCTGCACTGTCGACTGGTTATCACAGAGAAAGTGCTGCACTGTCGGCGGGTTATCACAGGGAAATTGCTGCACTGTCGTTGGGTTATCACAGAGAAAGTGCTGCACTGTCGGTGGGTTATCACAGGGAAAGTGCTGCACTGTCGACGGGTTATCACAGGCAAAGTGCTGCACTGTCGTTGGGTTATCACAGAGAAAGTGCTGCACTGTCGGCGGGTTATCACAGGGAAAGTGCTGCACTGTCGTTGGGTTATCACAGAGAAAGTGCTGCACTGTCGGTGGGTTATCACACGGAAAGTGCTGCACTGTCGACGGGTTATCACAGGGAAAGTGCTGCACTGTCGTTGGGTTATCACAGAGAAAGTGCTGCACTGTCGAGGGTTTATCACAGAGAAAGTGTTGCACTGTCAGCGGGTTATCACAGGGAAAGTGCTGCACTGTCGTTGGGTTATCACAGAGAAAGTGCTGCACTGTCGGTGGGTTATCACAGAGAAAGTGCTGCACTGTCGGCGAGTTAACACAGAGAAAGTGCTGCTCTGTCGGTGGGTTATCACAGGGAAAGTGCTACACTGTCGGCGAGTTATCACAGAGAAAGTGCTGCTCTGTCGGTGGGTTATCACAGGGAAAGTGCTACACTGTCGGCGAGTTATCACAGAGAAAGTGCTGCACTGTCGACGGGTTATCACAGGCAAAGTGCTGCACTGTCGTTGGGTTATCACAGAGAAAGTGCTGCACTGTCGGTGGGTTATCACAGAGAAAGTGCTGCACTGTCGGCGAGTTAACACAGAGAAAGTGCTGCTCTGTCGGTGGGTTATCACAGGGAAAGTGCTACACTGTCGGCGAGTTATCACAGAGAAAGTGCTGCTCTGTCGGTGGGTTATCACAGGGAAAGTGCTACACTGTCGGCGAGTTATCACAGAGAAAGTGCTGCACTGTCGGCGGGTTATCACGGGGAAAGTGCTGCACTGTCGGCGGGTTATCACAGGGAAAGTGCTGCACTGTCGGCGGGTCATCACAGGAAAAGTGCTGCACTGTCGGTGGGTTATCACGGGGAATGTGCTGCACTGTCGGTGGGTTATCACAGGGAAAGTGCTGAACTGTCGGTGGGTTATCACAGAGAAAGTGTTGCACTGTCGGTGGGTTATCACAGAGAAAGTGTTGCACTGTCGGCGGGTTATCACAGGGAAAGTGCTGCACTGTCGGTGGGTTATCACAGAGAAAGTGTTGCACTGTCGGTGGGTTATCACAGAGAAAGTGCTGCACTGTCGGTGGGTTATCACAGAGAAAGTGCTGCACTGTCGGCGGGTTATCACAGAGAAAGTGTTGCACTGTCGGTGGGTTATCACAGAGAAAGTGCTGCACTGTCGGTGGGTTATCACAGAGAAAGTGCTGCACTGTCGGTGGGTTATCACAGAGAAAGTGCTGCACTGTCGGCGGGTTATCACAGAGAAAGTGTTGCACTGTCGACGGGTTATCACAGAGAAAGTGCTGTACTGTCGTTGGGTTATCACAGAGAAAGTGCTGCACTGTCGAGGGTTTATCACAGAGAAAGTGTTGCACTGTCAGCAGGTTATCACAGGGAAAGTGCTGCACTGTCGTCGGGTCATCACAGAGAAAGTGCTGCACTGTCGTCGGGTCATCACAGGGAAAGTGCAGCACTGTCGGCGGTTTATCACAGGGAAAGTGCTGCAATGTCTGCGAGATATCACAGAGAAAGTGCTGCACTGTCGGCGGGTTATCACGGGGAAAGTGCTGCACTGTCGGTGGGTTATCACAGGGAAAGTGCTGAACTGTCGGCGAGTTATCACAGAGAAAGTGCTGCACTGTCGGTGGGTTATCACAGGGAAAGTGCTGCACTGTCGGTGGGTTATCACAGGGGAAGTGCTGCACTGTCGGTGAGTTAGCACAGGGAAAGTGCTGCACTGTCAGAGGGCTATCACAGGGAAAGTGCTGCACTGTCGGCGGGTTATCACAGGGAAAGCGCTGCACTGTCGGTGCGTTATCACGGGGAAAGTGCTGCACTGTCGGTGGGTTATCACAGGGAAAGTGCTGCACTGTCGGCGAGTTATCACAGAGAAAGTGCTGCACTGTCGGTGGGTTCTAAAAGGGAAAGGGCTGCACTGTCGGTCGGTTTAAAAGAGAAAGTGCTGCACTGTCGGTGAAATATCACAGGGAAAGTGCTGCACTGTCGGCGGGTTATAACATAGAAAGTGCTGCACTGTCGGCGGGTTATCACAGGGAAAGTGCTGCACTGTCGGCGGGTTAACACAGAGAAAGTGCTGCACTGTCGGTGGATTATAAAAGGGAAAGTGCTGCACTGTCGGCGGGTTATCACAGGGAAAGTGCTGCACTTTCGTAGGGTTATCACAGAGAAAGTGCTTCACTGTCGGAGGGTGATGTCAGGGAAAGTGCTTCACTGTCGGTGGGTTAGCACAGGGAAAGTGCTGCACTGTCGGCGGGTTATCACAGGGAAAGTGCTGCACTGTCGGCGGGTTATCACAGGGAAAGTGCTGCACTGACGACGGGTTATCACAGGGAAAGTGCTGCACTGTCGGCGGGTTATCACAGGGAAAGTGCTGCACTGTCGGTGGGTTATCACCGGGAAAGTGCTGCACTGTCAGAGGGCTCTCACAGGGAAAGTGCTGCACGGTTGGCGAGTTATCACAGAGAAAGTGCTGTACTGTCGAGGGTTTATCACAGAGAAAGTGTTGCACTGTCAGCGGGTTATCACAGGGAAAGTGCTGCACTGTCGTCGGGTCATCACAGAGAAAGTGCTGCACTGTCGTCGGGTCATCACAGGGAAAGTGCAGCACTGTCGGCGGTTTATCACAGGGAAAGTGCTGCAATGTCTGCGAGATATCACAGAGAAAGTGCTGCACTGTCGGCGGGTTATCACGGGGAAAGTGCTGCACTGTCGGTGGGTTATCACAGGGAAAGTGCTGCACTGTCGGCGAGTTATCACAGAGAAAGTGCTGCACTGTCAGAGGGCTATCACAGGGAAAGTGCTGCACTGTCGGTGGGTTATCACAGGGGAAGTGCTGCACTGTCGGTGAGTTAGCACAGGGAAAGTGCTGCACTGTCAGAGGGCTATCACAGGGAAAGTGCTGCACTGTCGGCGGGTTATCACAGGGAAAGCGCTGCACTGTCGGTGCGTTATCACGGGGAAAGTGCTGCACTGTCGGTGGGTTATCACAGGGAAAGTGCTGCACTGTCGGCGAGTTATCACAGGGAAAGTGCTGCACTGTCGGTGGGTTCTAAAAAGGGAAAGGGCTGCACTGTCGGTCGGTTTAAAAGAGAAAGTGCTGCACTGTCGGTGAAATATCACAGGGAAAGTGCGGCACTGTCGGCGGGTTATAACATAGAAAGTGCTGCACTGTCGGCGGGTTATCACAGGGAAAGTGCTGCACTGTCGGCGGGTTAACACAGAGAAAGTGCTGCACTTTCGTAGGGTTATCACAGAGAAAGTGCTTCACTGTCGGAGGGTGATTTCAGGGAAAGTGCTTCACTGTCGGTGGGTTAGCACAGGGAAAGTGCTGCACTGTCGGCGGGTTATCACAGGGAAAGTGCTGCACTGTCGGCGGGTTATCACAGGGAAAGTGCTGCACTGACGACGGGTTATCACAGGGAAAGTGCTGCACTGTCGGCGGGTTATCACAGGGAAAGTGCTGCACTGTCGGTGGGTTATCACCGGGAAAGTGCTGCACTGTCAGAGGGCTCTCACAGGGAAAGTGCTGCACGGTTGGCGAGTTATCACAGAGAAAGTGCTGTACTGTCGGTGGGTTATCACAGAGAAAGTGCTGCACTGTCGGCGGGTTATCACAGAGAAAGTGCTGCACTTTTGGTGGGTTATAACAGGGAAAGTGCTGCACTATCGGTGGGTTATCACAGGGAAAGTGCTGCACTGTCTGAGGGTTTTCACAGTGAAAGTGCTGCATTGTTGGCGGGTTATCACAGAGAAAGTGCTGCACTTTTGGTGGCTTATCACAGGGAAAGTGCTGCACTATCGGTGGGTTATCACCGGGAAAGTGCTGCACTGTCGGCGAGTTATCACAGAGAAAGTGCTGCACTGTCTGAGTGTTTTCACAGTGAAAGTGCTGCATTGTCGGTGGGTTGTCACAGAGAATGTACTGCACTGTCGGTGGGTTATCACAGGGAAAGTGCTGCACTGTCGTCGGGTTATCACAGAGAAAGTGCTGCACTATCGATGGGTTATCACAGGGAAAGTGCTGCACTTTCGGCGAGTTATCACAGAGAAAGTGCTGCACTTTCGGCGAGTTATCACAGAGAAAGTGCTGCACTGTCGGTGGGTTATCACAGGGAAAGTGCTGCACTGTCGGTGGGTTATCACAGGGAAAGTGCTGCACTATCGGTGGGTTATCACAGAGAAAGTGCTGCACTTTCGGCGAGTTATCACAGGGAAAGTGCTGCACTGTCGTCGGGTTATCACAGAGAAAGTGCTGCACTATCGGTGGGTTATCACAGAGAAAGTGCTGCACTTTCGGCGAGTTATCACAGAGAAAGTGCTGCACTGTCGGTGGGTTATCACAGGGGAAAGTGCTGCACTGTCGGTGGGTTATCACAGGGAAAGTGCTGCACGGTTGGTGGGTTATCACGGGGAATGTGCTGCACTGTCGGTGGGTTATCACAGAGAAAGTGCTGCACTGTCGGTGGGTTCTAAAAGGGAAAGTGCTGCACTGTCGGTGGGTTATCACAGAGAAAGTGCTGCACTGTCAGTGGGTTATCACAGAGAAAGTGCTGCACTGTCGGCGAGATATCACAGGGAAAGTGCTGCACTGTCGGCGGGTTATAACAGAGTAAATGCTGCACTGTCGGCGGGTTATCACAGGGAAAGTGCTGCACTGTCGGTGAGTTATCACAGGGAAAGTGCTGCACTATCGTCGGGTTATCACAGGGAAAGTGCTGCACTGTCGGTGGGTTATCACAGGGAAAATGCTCCACTGTCGGCGAGTTATCACAGAGAAAGTGCTGCACTGTCGGCGGGTTATCACGGGGAAAGTGCTGCACTGTCGGTGGGTTATCACAGGGAAAATGCTCCACTGTCGGCGAGTTATCACAGATAAAGTGCTGCACGGTTGGCGGGTTATCACGGGGAAAGTGCTGCACTGTCGGTGCGTTATCACAGGGAAAATGCTCCACTGTCGGCGAGTTATCACAGAGAAAGTGCTGCACTGTCGGCGGGTTATCACGGGGAAAGTGCTGCACTGTCGGTGGGTTATCACAGGGAAAGTGCTGCACTGTCGGCGAGTTATCACAGAGAAAGTGCTGCACTTTCGGCGGGTTATCACAGGGAAAGTGCTACACTGTCGGCGGGTTATCACAGAGAATGTGCTGCACTGTCGGCGGGTTATCACAGAGAAAGTGCTGCACTTTTGGTGGGTTATCACAGGGAAAGTGCTGCACTGTCGGCGAGTTATCACAGAGAAAGTGCTGCACTCTCGGTGGGTTATCACAGGGAAAGTGCTGCACTATCGGTGGGTTATCACCGGGAAAGTGCTGCACTGTCGGCGAGTTATCACAGAGAAAGTGCTGCACTGTCTGAGTGTTTCCACAGTGAAAGTGCTGCAGTGTTGGCGGGTTATCACAGAGAAAGTGCTGCACTGTCGGTGGGTTATCACAGGGAAAGTGCTGCACTGTCGGTGAGTTAGCACAGGGAAAGTGCTGCACTGTCAGAGGGCTATCCCAGGGAAAGTGCTGCACTGTCGGCGGGTTATCACAGGGAAAGTGCAGCACTGTCGGCGAGTTATCACTGAAAAAGTGCTGCACTGTCGGTGGGTTATCACAGGGAAAGTGCTGCACTGACGGCGAGTTATCACTGAGAAAGTGCTGCACTGTCGGTGGGCTATCAGCGGAAAAGTGCTGCACTGTCAGAGGGCTATCACAGGGAAAGTGCTGCACGGTTGGCGGGTTATCACAGGAAAAGTGCTGCACTGTCGGTGGGTTATCACGGGGAATGTGCTGCACTGTCGGTGGGTTATCACAGGAAAAGTGCTGCACTGTCGGCGAGTTACCACAGAGTAAGTGCTGTACTGTCGGTGGGTTATCACAGGGAAAGTGCTGCACTATCGGTGGGTTATCACAAGGAAAGTGCTGCACTGTCGGCGGGTTATCACAGAGAAAGTGCTGCACTTTTGGTGGGTTATCACAGGGAAAGTGCTGCACTATCGGTGGGTTATCACAAGGAAAGTGCTGCACTGTCGTCGGGTTATCACAGAGAAAGTGCTGCACTATCGGTGGGTTATCACAGGGAAAGTGCTGCACTTTCGGCGAGTTATCACAGAGAAAGTGCTGCACTGTCGGCGGGTTATCACAGGGAAAGTGCTACACTCTCGGTGGGTTACCACAGAGAAAGTGCTTCACTGTCGGCAGGTTATCACAGAGAAAGTGCTGCACTGTTGGTGGGTTATCACAGGGGAAAGTGCTGCACTGTCGGTGGGTTATCACAGGGAAAGTGCTGCACTGTCGGCGAGTTATCACAGAGAAAGTGCTGCACTGTCGGCGGGTTATCACAGGGAAAGTGCTGCACTGTCGGCGAGTTATCACAGGGAAAGTGCTGCACTGTCAGAGGGCTATCACAGGGAAAGTGCTGCATGGTTGGCGGGTTATCACAGGAAAAGTGCTGCACTGTCGGTGGGTTATAACGGGGAATGTGCTGCACTGTCGGTGGGTTATCACAGGGAAAGTGCTGCACTGTCGGTGAGTTACCACAGAGAAAGTGCTGCACTGTCGTCGGGTTATCACAGAGAAAGTGCTGCACTTTTGGTGGGTTATCACAGGGAAAGTGCTGCACTGTCGGCGAGTTATCACAGAGAAAGTGCTGCACTGTCTGATGGTTTTCACAGTGAAAGTGCTGCATTGTCGGCGGGTTATCACAGAGAAAGTGCTGCATTGTCGGCGGGTTATCACAGAGAAAGTGATGCACTGTCGGCGGGTTATCACAGAGAAAGTGCTGCATTGTCGGTGGGTTATCATAGAGAAAGTGCTGCACTGTCGGTGGGTTATCACAGGGAAAGTGCTGCACTGTCGGCGAGTTATCACAGGGAAAGTGCTGCACTGTCGGTGGGTTATCACAGGGAAAGTGCTGCACTGTCGGTGGGTTATCACAGAGAAAGTGCTGCACTGTCGGCGAGTTATCACAGAGAAAGTGCTGCACTGTCGTTGGGTTATCACAGGGAAAGTGCTGCACTGTCGGCGAGTTATCACAGAGAAAGTGCGGCACTGTCGGTGGGTTATCACAGGGAAAGTGCTGCACTGTCGGTGGGTTATCACAGAGAAAGTGCTGCACTGTCGGTGGGTTATCACAGGGAAAGTGCTGCACTGTCGGTGGGTTATCACAGAGAAAGTGCTGCACTGTCGGTGGGTTATAACAGGGAAAGTGCTGCACTGTCGGCGAGTTATCACAGAGAAAGTGCTGCACTGTCGGTGGGTTATCACAGGGAAAGTGCTGCACTGTCGGCGAGTTATCACAGAGAAAGTGCTGCACTGTCTGAGTGTTTTCACAGTGAAAGTGCTGCATTGTCGGCGAGTTATCACAGAGAAAGTGCTGCACTCTCGGTGGGTTATCACAGGGAAAGTTCTGCACTGTCGGCGAGTTATCACAGAGAAAGTGCTGCACTGTCGGCGGGTTATCACAGGGAAAGTGCTGCACTGTCGGCGAGTTATCACAGAGAAAGTGCTGCACTGTCGGTGGGTTATCACCGGGAAAGTGCTGCACTGTCAGAGGGCTATCACAGGGAAAGTGCTGCATGGTTGGCGGATTATCACAGGAAAAGTGCTGCACTGTCGGTGGGTTATCACGGGGAATGTGCTGCACTGTCGGTGGGTTATCACAGAGAAAGTGCTGCACTTTTGGTGGGTTATCACAGGGAAAGTGCTGCACTGTCGGCGAGTTATCACAGAGAAAGTGCTGCACTGTCTGATGGTTTTCACAGTGAAAGTGCTGCATTGTCGGCGGGTTATCACAGAGAAAGTGCTGCATTGTCGGCGGGTTATCACAGAGAAAGTGATGCACTGTCGGCGGGTTATCACAGAGAAAGTGCTGCATTGTCGGTGGGTTATCATAGAGAAAGTGCTGCACTGTCGGTGGGTTATCACAGGGAAAGTGCTGCACTGTCGGCGAGTTATCACAGGGAAAGTGCTGCACTGTCGGTGGGTTATCACAGGGAAAGTGCTGCACTGTCGGTGGGTTATCACAGAGAAAGTGCTGCACTGTCGGCGAGTTATCACAGAGAAAGTGCTGCACTGTCGGTGGGTTATCACAGGGAAAGTGCTGCACTGTCGGCGAGTTATCACAGAGAAAGTGCTGCACTGTCGGTGGGTTATCACAGGGAAAGTGCTGCACTGTCGGTGGGTTATCACAGAGAAAGTGCTGCACTGTCGGTGGGTTATCACAGGGAAAGTGCTGCACTGTCGGTGGGTTATCACAGAGAAAGTGCTGCACTGTCGGTGGGTTATCACAGGGAAAGTGCTGCACTGTCGGCGAGTTATCACAGAGAAAGTGCTGCACTGTCGGTGGGTTATCACAGGGAAAGTGCTGCACTGTCGGCGAGTTATCACAGAGAAAGTGCTGCACTGTCTGAGTGTTTTCACAGTGAAAGTGCTGCATTGTCGGCGGGTTATCACAGAGAAAGTGCTGCACTTTTGGTGGGTTATCACAAGGAAAGTGCTGCACTGTCGTCGGGTTGTCACAGAGAAAGTGCTGCACTATCGGTGGGTTATCACAGGGAAAGTGCTGCACTGTCAGCGGGTCATCACAGAGAAAGTGCTGCACTGTCGGCGGGTTATCACAGGGAAAGTGCAGCACTGTCGGCGGGTTATCACAGGGAAAGTGCTGCAATGTCTGCGAGATATCTCAGAGAAAGTGCTGCACTGTCGGCGAGTTATCACGGGGAAAGTGCTGCACTGTCGGTGGGTTATCAAAGGGAAACTGCTGAACTGTCGGCGAGTTATCACAGAGAAAGTGCTGCACTGTCGGTGGGTTATCACAGGGAAAGTGCTGCACTGTCGGTGGGTTAGCACAGGGAAAGTGCTGCACTGTCGGCGGGTTATCACAGGGAAAGTGCTGCACTGTCGGTGTGTTATAACAGGGAAAGTGCTGCACTGTCGGCGAGTTATCACTGAGAAAGTGCTGCCCTGTCGGTGGGCTATCAGCGGGAAAGTGCTGCACTGTCAGAGGGCTATCACAGGGAAAGTGCTGCACGGTTGGCGGGTTATCACAGGAAAAGTGCTGCACTGTCGGTGGGTTATCACGGGGAATGTGCTGCACTGTCGGTGGGTTATCACAGGAAAAGTGCTGCACTGTCGGCGAGTTACCACAGAGTAAGTGCTGTACTGTCGGTGGGTTATCACAGAGAAAGTGCTGCACTGTCGGCGGGTTATCACAGAGAAAGTGCTGCACTTTTGGTGGGTTATCACAGGGAAAGTGCTGCACTATCGGTGGGTTATCACAAGGAAAGTGCTGCACTGTCGTCGGGTTATCACAGAGAAAGTGCTGCACTATCGGTGGGTTATCACAGGGAAAGTGCTGCACTTTCGGCGAGTTATCACAGAGAAAGTGCTGCACTGTCGGCGGGTTATCACCGGGAAAGTGCTGCACTGTCGGTGGGTTATCACAGGGAAAGTGCTGCACTGTCGGCGGGTTATCACCGGGAAAGTGCTACACTCTCGGTGGGTTACCACAGAGAAAGTGCTTCACTGTCGGCAGGTTATCACAGAGAAAGTGCTGCACTGTCGGTGGGTTATCACAGGGGAAAGTGCTGCACTGTCGGTGGGTTATCACAGGGAAAGTGCTGCACTGTCGGCGAGTTATCACAGAGAAAGTGCTGCACTGTCGGCGGGTTATCACAGGGAAAGTGCTGCACTGTCGGCGAGTTATCACAGAGAAAGTGCTGCACTGTCGGTGGGTTATCACCGGGAAAGTGCTGCACTGTCAGAGGGCTATCACAGGGAAAGTGCTGCACTGTCGGTGGGTTATCACGGGGAATGTGCTGCACTGTCGGTGGGTTATCACAGGGAAAGTGCTGCACTGTCGGTGAGTTACCACAGAGAAAGTGCTGCACTGTCGTCGGGTTATCACAGAGAAAGTGCTGCACTTTTGGTGGGTTATCACAGGGAAAGTGCTGCACTGTCGGCAAGTTATCACAGAGAAAGTGCTGCACTGTCTGATGGTTTTCACAATGAAAGTGCTGCATTGTCGGCGGGTTATCACAGAGAAAGTGCGGCATGTCGGCGGGTTATCACAGAGAAAGTGACGCACTGTCGGCGGGTTATCACAGAGAAAGTGCTGCATTGTCGGTGGGTTATCATAGAGAAAGTGCTGCACTGTCGGTGGGTTATCACAGGGAAAGTGCTGCACTGTCGGCGAGTTATCACAGGGAAAGTGCTGCACTGTCGGTGGGTTATCACAGGGAAAGTGCTGCACTGTCGGTGGGTTATCACAGAGAAAGTGCTGCACTGTCGGTGGGTTATCACAGGGAAAGTGCTGCACTGTCGGTGGGTTATCACAGGGAAAGTGCTGCACTGTCGGCGAGTTATCACAGAGAAAGTGCTGCACTGTCGGTGGGTTATCACAGGGAAAGTGCTGCACTGTCGGCGAGTTATCACAGAGAAAGTGCTGCACTGTCGGTGGGTTATCACAGGGAAAGTGCTGCACTGTCGGTGGGTTATCACAGAGAAAGTGCTGCACTGTCGGTGGGTTATCACAGGGAAAGTGCTGCACTGTCGGTGGGTTATCACAGGGAAAGTGCTGCACTGTCGGCGAGTTATCACAGAGAAAGTGCTGCACTGTCGGTGGGTTATCACAGGGAAAGTGCTGCACTGTCGGCGAGTTATCACAGAGAAAGTGCTGCACTGTCGGTGGGTTATCACAGGGAAAGTGCTGCACTGTCGGCGAGTTATCACAGAGAAAGTGCTGCACTGTCTGAGTGTTTTCACAGTGAAAGTGCTGCATTGTCGGCGGGTTATCACAGAGAAAGTGCTGCACTTTTGGTGGGTTATCACAAGGAAAGTGCTGCACTGTCGTCGGGTTATCACAGAGAAAGTGCTGCACTATCGGTGGGTTATCACAGGGAAAGTGCTGCACTGTCAGAGGGTCATCACAGAGAAAGTGCTGCACTGTCGGCGGGTTATCACAGGGAAAGTGCAGCACTGTCGGTGGGTTATCACAGAGAAAGTGCTGCACTATCGGCGAGTTATCACGGGGAAAGTGCTGCACTGTCGGTGGGTTATCAAAGGGAAACTGCTGAACTGTCGGCGAGTTATCACAGAGAAAGTGCTGCACTGTCGGTGGGTTATCACAGGGAAAGTGCTGCACTGTCGGTGAGTTAGCACAGGGAAAGTGCTGCACTGTCCGTGGGTTCTAAAAGGGAAAGTGCTGCACTGTCGGTGTGTTGTAACAGAGAAAGTGCTGCACTGTCGGCGAGTTATCACAGGGAAAGTGCTGCACTGTCGGTGGGTTATCACAGGGAAAGTGCTGCACTGGCGGTGGGTTATCAAAGGGAAACTGCTGAACTGTCGGCGAGTTATCACAGAGAAAGTGCTGCACTGTCGGTGGGTTATCACAGGGAAAGTGCTGCACTGTCGGCGGGTTATCACAGGGAAAGTGCTGCACTGTCGGTGTGTTATAACAGGGAAAGTGCTGCACTGTCGGCGGGTTATCATCGCGATAGCGATGTACTGTCGGTGGGCTATCACAGAGAAAGTGCTTCACTGTCGGCAGGTTATCACTGAGAAAGTGCTGCACTGTCGGTGGGTTATCACTGAGAAAATGCTGCACTGCCGGCGGGTTATCACAGGGAAAGTGCTGCACTGTCGGTGGGTTATCACAGAGAAAGTGCTGCACTGTCGGCGAGATATCACAGAGAAAGTGCTGCAGTGTCGGCGAGCTCTCACAGGGAAAGTGCTGCACTGTGGGCGGGTTACAACAGAGAAAGTGCTGCACTGTCGGTGGGTTATCACAGGGAAAGTGCTGCACTGTCGGCGGGTTATCACAGGGAAAGTGCTGCACTGTCAGGGAGTTATCACAGAGAAAGTGCTGCACTGTCGGCGGGTTATCACAGGGAAAGTGCTGCACTGTCAGGGAGTTATCACAGAGAAAGTGCTGCACTGTCAGAGGGTCATCACAGAGAAAGTGCTGCACTGTCAGGGAGTTATCACAGAGAAAGTGCTGCACTGTCGGTGGGTTATCACAGGGGAAAGTGCTGCACTGTCGGTGCGTTATCACGGGGAAAGTGCAGCACTGTCGGTGGGTTATCACAAGAAAGTGCTGCACTATCGGCGGGTTATCACAGAGAAAGTGCTGCACTATCGGTGGTTTATCACAGGGAAAGTGCTGCACTTTCGGCGAGTTATCACAGAGAAAGTGCTGCACTGTCGGCGGGTTATCACGGGGAAAGTGCTACACTCTCGGTGGGTTACCACAGAGAAAGTGCTTCACTGTCGGCAGGTTATCACAGAGAAAGTGCTGCACTGTCGGTGGGTTATCACAGGCGAAAGTGCTGCACTGTCGGTGGGTTATCACAGGGAAAGTGCTGCACTGTCGGCGAGTTATCACAGAGAAAGTGCTGCACTGTCGGCGGGTTATCACAGGGAAAGTGCTGCACTGTCGGCGAGTTATCACAGAGAAAGTGCTGCACTGTCGGTGGGTTATCACCGGGAAAGTGCTGCACTGTCAGAGGGCTATCACAGGGAAAGTGCTGCACGGTTGGCGGGTTATCACAGGAAAAGTGCTGCACTGTCGGTGGGTTATCACGGGGAATGTGCTGCACTGTCGGTGGGTTATCACAGGGAAAGTGCTGCACTGTCGGTGAGTTACCACAGAGAAAGTGCTGCACTGTCGTCGGGTTATCACAGAAAAAGTGCTGCACTTTTGGTGGGTTATCACAGGGAAAGTTCTGCACTGTCGGCGAGTTATCACAGAGAAAGTGCTGCACTGTCTGATGGTTTTCACAGTGAAAGTGCTGCATTGTCGGCGGGTTATCACAGAGAAAGTGCGGCATTGTCGGCGGGTTATCACAGAGAAAGTGACGCACTGTCGGCGGGTTATCACAGAGAAAGTGCTGCATTGTCGGTGGGTTATCATAGAGAAAGTGCTGCACTGTCGGTGGGTTATCACAGGGAAAGTGCTGCACTGTCGGCGAGTTATCACAGGGAAAGTGCTGCACTGTCGGTGGGTTATCACAGGGAAAGTGCTGCACTGTCGGTGGGTTATCACAGAGAAAGTGCTGCACTGTCGGTGGGTTATCACAGGGAAAGTGCTGCACTGTCGGTGGGTTATCACAGGGAAAGTGCTGCACTGTCGGCGAGTTATCACAGAGAAAGTGCTGCACTGTCGGTGGGTTATCACAGGGAAAGTGCTGCACTGTCGGCGAGTTATCACAGAGAAAGTGCTGCACTGTCGGTGGGTTATCACAGGGAAAGTGCTGCACTGTCGGTGGGTTATCACAGAGAAAGTGCTGCACTGTCGGTGGGTTATCACAGGGAAAGTGCTGCACTGTCGGTGGGTTATCACAGAGAAAGTGCTGCACTGTCGGTGGGTTATCACAGGGAAAGTGCTGCACTGTCGGCGAGTTATCACAGAGAAAGTGCTGCACTGTCGGTGGGTTATCACAGGGAAAGTGCTGCACTGTCGGCGAGTTATCACAGAGAAAGTGCTGCACTGTCTGAGTGTTTTCACAGTGAAAGTGCTGCATTGTCGGCGGGTTATCACAGAGAAAGTGCTGCACTTTTGGTGGGTTATCACAAGGAAAGTGCTGCACTGTCGTCGGGTTATCACAGAGAAAGTGCTGCACTATCGGTGGGTTATCACAGGCAAAGTGCTGCACTGTCAGCGGGTCATCACAGAGAAAGTGCTGCACTGTCGGCGGGTTATCACAGGGAAAGTGCAGCACTGTCAGCGGGTTATCACAGGGAAAGTGCTGCAATGTCTGCGAGATATCACAGAGAAAGTGCTGCACTATCGGCGAGTTATCACGGGGAAAGTGCTGCACTGTCGGTGGGTTATCAAAGGGAAACTGCTGAACTGTCGGCGAGTTATCACAGAGAAAGTGCTGCACTGTCGGTGGGTTATCACAGGGAAAGTGCTGCACTGTCGGTGAGTTAGCACAGGGAAAGTGCTGCACTGTCCGTGGGTTCTAAAAGGGAAAGTGCTGCACTGTCGGAGAGTTATCACGGGGAAAGTGCTGCACTGTCGGTGGGTTATCACAGGGAAAGTGCTGCACTGTCGGTGGGTTAGCACAGGGAAAGTGCTGCACTGTCGGCGGGTTATCACAGGGAAAGTGCTGCACTGTCGGTGTGTTATAACAGGGAAAGTGCTGCACTGTCGGCGGGTTATCATCGCGATAGCGATGTACTGTCGGTGGGCTATCACAGAGAAAGTGCTTCACTGTCGGCAGGTTATCACTGAGAAAGTGCTGCACTGTCGGTGGGTTATCACTGAGAAAATGCTGCACTGCCGGCGGGTTATCACAGGGAAAGTGCTGCACTGTCGGCGAGTTACACAGAGAAAGTGCTGCACTGTCGGCGGGTTATCACGGGGAAAGTGCTGCACTGTCGGTGGGTTACCACAGAGAAAGTGCTTCACTGTCGGCAGGTTATCACAGGGAAAGTGCTGCACTGTCGGCGAGTTATCACAGAAAAAGTGCTGCACGGTTGGCGGGTTATCACGGGGAAAGTGCTGCACTGTCGGTGGGTTATCACAGGGAAAGTGCTGCACTGTCGGCGAGTTATCTCAGAGAAAGTGCTGCACTGTCGGTGGGTTCTAAAAGGGAAAGTGCTACACTGTCGGTGGGTTATCACAGAGAAAGTGCTGCACTGTCGGCGAGATATCACAGAGAAAGTGCTGCACTGTCGGCGAGCTCTCACAGGTAAAGTGCTGCACTGTGGGCGGGTTACAACAGAGAAAGTGCTTCACTGTCGGTGGGTTATCACAGGGAAAGTGCTGCACTGTCGGGGAGTTATCACAGAGAAAGTGCTGCACTGTCGGTGGGTTACAACAGAGAAAGTGCTGCACTGTCGGTGGGTTATCACAGGGAAAGTGCTGCACTGTCGGGGAGTTATCACAGAGAAAGTGCTGCACTGTCGGTGGGTTATCACAGAGAAAGTGCTGCACTGTCGGTGGGTTATCACAGGGAAAGTGCTGCACTGTCGGGGAGTTATCACAGGGAAAGTGCTGCACTGTCGGTGCGTTATCACGGGGAAAGTGCAGCACTGTCGGTGGGTTATCACAAGAAAGTGCTGCACTGTCGGCGGGTTATCACAGAGAAAGTGCTGCACTGTCGGTGGGTTATCACAGGGAAAGTGCTGCACTGTCGGGGAGTTATCACAGAGAAAGTGCTGCACTGTCGGTGGGTTATCACGGGGAAAGTGCTGCACTGTCGGTGCGTTATCACGGGGAAAGTGCAGCACTGTCGGTGGGTTATAACAAAAAAGTGCTGCACTATCGGCGGGTTATCACAAGAAAGTGCTGCACTGTCGGCGAGATATCACAGAGAAAGTGCTGCACTGTCGGCGAGCTCTCACAGGGAAAGTGCTGCACTGTCGGCGGGTTATCACAGGGAAAGTGCTGCACTGTCGGGGAGTTATCACAGAGAAAGTGCTGCACTGTCGGTGGGTTATCACGGTGAAAGTGCTGCACTGTCGGTGCGTTATCACGGGGAAAGTGCAGCACTGTCGGTGGGTTATCACAAGAAAGTGCTGCACTATCGGCGGGTTATCACAAGAAAGTGCTGCACTGTCGGCGGGTTATCACAGGGAAGTTTTGCAATGTCTGCGAGATATCACAGAGAAAGTGCTGCACTGTCGGCGGGTTATCACGGGGGAAGTGTTGCACTGTCGGTGGGTTATCACAGGGAAAGTGCTTCACTGTCGGCGAGTTATCACAGAGAAAGTGCTGCACTGTCGGTGGGTTATCACAGGGAAAGTGCTGCACTGTCGGTGGGTTACCACAGAGAAAGTGCTTCACTGTCGGCGGGTTATCACGGGGGAAGTGTTGCACTGTCGGTGGGTTATCACAGGGAAAGTGCTTCACTGTCGGCGAGTGATCACAGAGAAAGTGCTGCACTGTCGGTGGGTTATCACAGGGAAAGTGCTGCACTGTCGGTGGGTTACCACAGAGAAAGTGCTTCACTGTCGGCAGGTTATCACAGGGAAAGTGCTGCACTGTCGGCGAGTTATCACAGAGAAAGTGCTGCACGGTTGGCGGGTTATCACGGGGAAAGTGCTGCACTGTCGGTGGGTTATCACAGGGAAAGTGCTGCACTGTCGGCGAGTTATCTCAGAGAAAGTGCTGCACTGTCGGTGGGTTCTAAAAGGGAAAGTGCTACACTGTCGGCGGGTTATCTCAGGGGAAAGTGCTGCACTGTCGGTGCGTTATCACGGGGAAAGTGCTGCACTGTCGGCGGGTTATCACAGGGAAAGTGCTTCACTGTCGGCGAGTTATCACAGGGAAAGTGCTGCACTGTCGGCGGGTTATCACAGGGAACGTGCTGCACTGTCGGCGAGTTATCTCAGGGGAAAGTGCTGCACTGTCGGTGCGTTATCACGGGGAAAGTGCAGCACTGTCGGTGGGTTATCACAAGAAAGTGCTGCACTATCGGCGGGTTATCACAAGAAAGTGCTGCACTGTCGGCGGGTTATCACAGGGAAAGTTTTGCAATGTCTGCGAGATATCACAGAGAAAGTGCTGCACTGTCGGCGGGTTATCACGGGGGAAGTGTTGCACTGTCGGTGGGTTATCACAGGGAAAGTGCTTCACTGTCGGCGAGTTATCACAGGGAAAGTGCTGCACTGTCGGCGGGTTATCACAGAGAAAGTGCTGCACTGTCGGTGGGTTATCACAGGGAAAGTGCTACACTGTCGGTGGGTTATCACAGGGAAAGTGCTTCACTGTCGGCGAGTTATCACAGAGAAAGTGCTGCACTGTCGGTGGGTTCTAAAAGGGAAAGTGCTGCACTGTCGGTGGGTTATCACAGAGAAAGTGCTGCACTGTCGGTGGGTTATCACAGGGAAAGTGCTGCACTGTCGGTGGGTTATCACAGAGAAAGTGCTGCACTGTCGGCGAGTTATCACAGAGAAAGTGCTGCACTGTCGGTGGGTTATCACAGGGAAAGTGCTGCACTGTCGGCGAGTTATCACAGAGAAAGTGCTGCACTGTCTGAGTGTTTTCACAGTGAAAGTGCTGCATTGTCGGCGGGTTATCACAGAGAAAGTGCTGCACTTTTGGTGGGTTATCACAAGGAAAGTGCTGCACTGTCGTCGGGTTATCACAGAGAAAGTGCTGCACTATCGGTGGGTTATCACAGGCAAAGTGCTGCACTGTCAGCGGGTCATCACAGAGAAAGTGCTGCACTGTCGGCGGGTTATCACAGGGAAAGTGCAGCACTGTCAGCGGGTTATCACAGGGAAAGTGCTGCAATGTCTGCGAGATATCACAGAGAAAGTGCTGCACTATCGGCGAGTTATCACGGGGAAAGTGCTGCACTGTCGGTGGGTTATCAAAGGGAAACTGCTGAACTGTCGGCGAGTTATCACAGAGAAAGTGCTGCACTGTCGGTGGGTTATCACAGGGAAAGTGCTGCACTGTCGGTGAGTAAGCACAGGGAAAGTGCTGCACTGTCCGTGGGTTCTAAAAGGGAAAGTGCTGCACTGTCGGCGGGTTATCACAGAGAAAGTGCTGCACTGTCGGCGAGTTATCACGGGGAAAGTGCTGCACTGTCGGTGGGTTATCAAAGGGAAACTGCTGAACTGTCGGCGAGTTATCACAGAGAAAGTGCTGCACTGTCGGTGGGTTATCACAGGGAAAGTGCTGCACTGTCGGTGGGTTAGCACAGGGAAAGTGCTGCACTGTCGGCGGGTTATCACAGGGAAAGTGCTGCACTGTCGGTGTGTTATAACAGGGAAAGTGCTGCACTGTCGGCGGGTTATCATCGCGATTGCGATGTACTGTCGGTGGGCTATCACAGAGAAAGTGCTTCACTGTCGGCAGGTTATCACAGAGAAAGTGCTGCACTGTCGGTGGGTTATCACTGAGAAAATGCTGCACTGCCGGCGGGTTATCACAGGGAAAGTGCTGCACTGTCGGCGAGTTACACAGAGAAAGTGCTGCACTGTCGGCGGGTTATCACGGGGAAAGTGCTGCACTGTCGGTGGGTTACCACAGGGAAAGTGCTGCACTGTCGGCGAGTTATCACAGAAAAAGTGCTGCACGGTTGGCGGGTTATCACGGGGAAAGTGCTGCACTGTCGGTGGGTTATCACAGGGAAAGTGCTGCACTGTCGGCGAGTTATCTCAGAGAAAGTGCTGCACTGTCGGTGGGTTCTAAAAGGGAAAGTGCTGCATTGTCGGTGGGTTATCACAGAGAAAGTGCTGCACTGTCGGTGGGTTCTAAAAGGGAAAGTGCTGCACTGTCGGTGGGTTATCACAGAGAAAGTGCTGCACTGTCGGTGGGTTCTAAAAGGGAAAGTGCTGCACTGTCGGTGGGTTATCACAGAGAAAGTGCTGCACTGTCGGTGGGTTCTAAAAGGGAAAGTGCTGCACTGTCGGCGAGTTATCTCAGAGAAAGTGCTGCACTGTCGGTGGGTTCTAAAAGGGAAAGTGCTGCACTGTCGGTGGGTTATCACAGAGAAAGTGCTGCACTGTCGGCGAGCTCTCACAGGGAAAGTGCTGCACTGTCGGGGAGTTATCACAGAGAAAGTGCTGCACTGTCGGCGAGCTCTCACAGGGAAAGTGCTGCACTGTGGGCGGGTTACAACAGAGAAAGTGCTGCACTGTCGGTGGGTTATCACAGGGAAAGTGCTGCACTGTCGGCGGGTTATCACAGGGAAAGTGCTGCACTGTCGGGGAGTTATCACAGAGAAAGTGCTGCACTGTCGGTGGGTTATCACGGGGAAAGTGCTGCACTGTCGGTGCGTTATCACGGGGAAAGTGCAGCACTGTCGGTGGGTTATCACAAGAAAGTGCTGCACTATCGGCGGGTTATCACAAGAAAGTGCTGCACTGTCGGCGAGATATCACAGAGAAAGTGCTGCACTGTCGGCGAGCTCTCACAGGGAAAGTGCTGCACTGTGGGCGGGTTACAACAGAGAAAGTGCTGCACTGTCGGTGGGTTATCACAGGGAAAGTGCTGCACTGTCGGCGGGTTATCACAGGGAAAGTGCTGCACTGTCGGGGAGTTATCACAGAGAAAGTGCTGCACTGTCGGTGCGTTATCACGGGGAAAGTGCAGCACTGTCGGTGGGTTATCACAAGAAAGTGCTGCACTATCGGCGGGTTATCACAAGAAAGTGCTGCACTGTCGGCGGGTTATCACAGGGAAGTTTTGCAATGTCTGCGAGATATCACAGAGAAAGTGCTGCACTGTCGGCGGGTTATCACGGGGGAAGTGTTGCACTGTCGGTGGGTTATCACAGGGAAAGTGCTTCACTGTCGGCGAGTTATCACAGAGAAAGTGCTGCACTGTCGGTGGGTTATCACAGGGAAAGTGCTGCACTGTCGGTGGGTTACCACAGAGAAAGTGCTTCACTGTCGGCGGGTTATCACGGGGGAAGTGTTGCACTGTCGGTGGGTTATCACAGGGAAAGTGCTTCACTGTCGGCGAGTTATCACAGAGAAAGTGCTGCACTGTCGGTGGGTTATCACAGGGAAAGTGCTGCACTGTCGGTGGGTTACCACAGAGAAAGTGCTTCACTGTCGGCAGGTTATCACAGGGAAAGTGCTGCACTGTCGGCGAGTTATCACAGAGAAAGTGCTGCACGGTTGGCGGGTTATCACGGGGAAAGTGCTGCACTGTCGGTGGGTTATCACAGGGAAAGTGCTGCACTGTCGGCGAGTTATCTCAGAGAAAGTGCTGCACTGTCGGTGGGTTCTAAAAGGGAAAGTGCTACACTGTCGGCGGGTTACAACAGAGAAAGTGCTGCACTGTCGGTGGGTTATCACAGGGAAAGTGCTGCACTGTCGGCGGGTTATCACAGGGAAAGTGCTGCACTGTCGGCGAGTTATCACAGGGGAAAGTGCTGCACTGTCGGTGCGTTATCACGGGGAAAGTGCAGCACTGTCGGTGGGTTATCACAAGAAAGTGCTGCACTATCGGCGGGTTATCACAAGAAAGTGCTGCACTGTCGGCAGGTTATCACAGGGAAAGTTTTGCAATGTCTGCGAGATATCACAGAGAAAGTGCTGCACTGTCGGCGGGTTATCACGGGGGAAGTGTTGCACTGTCGGTGGGTTATCACAGGGAAAGTGCTTCACTGTCGGCGAGTTATCACAGGGAAAGTGCTGCACTGTCGGCGGGTTATCACAGAGAAAGTGCTGCACTGTCGGTGGGTTATCACAGGGAAAGTGCTACACTGTCGGTGGGTTATCACAGGGAAAGTGCTTCACTGTCGGTGAGTTATCACAGAGAAAGTGCTGCACTGTCGGCGGGTTATCACAGGGAAAGTGCTGCACTGTCGGTGGGTTATCACAGGGGAGGTGCTGCACTGTCGGTGAGTTATCACAGAGAAAGTGCTGCACTGTCGGTGGGTTCTAAAAGGGAAAGTGCTGCACTGTCGGTGGGTTATAACAGAGAAAGTGCTGCACTGTCGGCGGGTTATCACAGGGAAAGTGCTGCACGGTTGGCGGGTTATCACGGGGAAAGTGCTGCACTGTCGGTGGGTTATCACAGGGAAAGTGCTGCACTGTCGGCGAGTTATCACAGAGAAAGTGCTGCACTGTCGGTGGGTTCTAAAAGGGAAAGTGCTGCACTGTCGGTGGGTTATAACAGAGAAAGTGCTGCACTGTCGGTGAAATATCACAGTGAAAGTGCTGCACTGTCGGCGGGTTATAACAGAGAAAGTGCTGCACTGTCGGCGGGTTATCACAGGGAAAGTGCTGCACTGTCGTAGGGTTATCACAGAGAAAGTGCTTCACTGTCGGTGGGATGGCACAGGGAAAGTGCTGCACTGTCGGCGGGTTATCACAGGGAAAGTGCTGCACTGTCGGTGGGTTATAACGGGGAAAGTGCAGCACTGTCGGCGGGTTATCACAGGGAAAGTGCTGCACTGACGGCGGGTTATCACAGGGAAAGTGCTGCACTGTCGGCGAGTTATCACTGAAAAAGTGCTGCACTGTCGGTGGGTTATCACTGAGAAAGTGCTGCACTGTCGGTGGGCTATCAGCGGGAAAGTGCTGCACTGTCAGAGGGCTATCACAGGGAAAGTGCTGCACTGTCGGTGGGTTATCACGGGGAATGTGCTGCACTGTCGGTGGGTTATCACGGGGAATGTGCTGCACTGTCGGCGGGTTATCACAGAGAAAGTGCTGCACTTTTGGTGGGTTATCACAGGGAAAGTGCTGCACTGTCGGTGGGTTATCACAGGGAAAGTGCTGCACTGTCGGTGGGTTATCACAGAGAAAGTGCTGCACTGTCGGCGGGTTATCACAGAGAAAGTGCTGCACTTTTGGTGGGTTATCACAGGGAAAGTGCTGCACTATCGGTGGGTTATCACAAGGAAAGTGCTGCACTGTCGTCGGGTTATCACAGAGAAAGTGCTGCACTATCGGTGGGCTATCACAGGGAAAGTGCTGCACTTTCGGCGAGTTATCACAGAGAAAGTGCTGCACTGTCGGCGGGTTATCACAGAGAAAGTGCTTCACTGTCGGCAGTTTATCACAGAGAAAGTGCTGCACTGTCGGTGGGTTATCACAGGGAAAGTGCTGCACTTTCGGCGAGTTATCACAGAGAAAGTGCTGCACTGTCGGCGGGTTATCACAGAGAAAGTGCTTCACTGTCGGCAGTTTATCACAGAGAAAGTGCTGCACTATCGGTGGGCTATCACAGGGAAAGTGCTGCACTTTCGGCGAGTTATCACAGGGAAAGTGCTACACTCTCGGTGGGTTACCACAGAGAAAGTGCTTCACTGTCGGCAGTTTATCACAGAGAAAGTGCTGCACTGTCGGTGGGTTATCACAGGGAAAGTGCTGCACTGTCAGCGAGTTATCACAGAGAAAGTGCTGCACTGTCGGCAGTTTATCACAGAGAAAGTGCTGCACTATCGGTGGGCTATCACAGGGAAAGTGCTGCACTTTCGGCGAGTTATCACAGGGAAAGTGCTACACTCTCGGTGGGTTACCACAGAGAAAGTGCTTCACTGTCGGCAGTTTATCACAGAGAAAGTGCTGCACTGTCGGCGGGTTATCACAGGGAAAGTGCTGCACTGTCGGCGAGTTATCACTGAGAAAGAGCTGCACTGTCAGTGGGTTATCACAGGGAAAGTGCTGCACTGTCGGTGGGTTATCACGGGGAATGTGCTGCACTGTCGGTGGGTTATCACAGGGAAAGTGCTGCACTGTCGGTGAGTTACCACAGAGAAAGTGCTGGTCTGTTGGTGGGTTACCACAGGGAAAGTGCTGCACTGTCGGTGGGTTATCACAGTGAAAGTGCTGCACTTTTGGTGGGTTATCACAGGGAAAGTGCTGCACTATCGGTGGGTTACCACAGAGAAAGTGCTGCACTGTCGGTGGGTTATCACAGGGAAAGTGCTGCACTGTCGGTGGGTTATCACAGGGAAAGTGCTGCACTGTCGGTGGGTTATCACAGGGAAAGTGCTGCACTGTCGGCCTGTTTTCACAGAGAAAGTGCTGCACTGTCTGATGGTTTTCACAGTGAAAGTGCTGCATTGTCGGCGGGTTATCACAGAGAAAGTGCTACACTATCGGTGGGTTATCACAGGGAATGTGCTGCACTGTCGGCGAGTTATCACAGAGAAAGTGCTGCACTGTCTGAGTGTTTTCACAGTGAAAGTGCTGCATTGTCGGCGGGTTATCACAGGGAAAGTGCTGCACTGTCGTCGGGTTATCACAGAGAAAGTGCTGCACTATCGGTGGGTTATCACAGAGAAAGTGCTGCACTGTCAGCGGGTCATCACAGAGAAAGTGCTGCACTGTCGGCGGGTTATCACAGGGAAAGTGCAGCACTGTCGGCGGGTTATCACAGGGAAAGTGCTGCAATGTCTGCGAGATATCACAGAGAAAGTGCTGCACTGTCGGCGAGTTATCACGGGGAAAGTGCTGCACTGTCGGTGGGTTATCAAAGGGAAACTGCTGAACTGTCGGCGAGTTATCACAAAGAAAGTGCTGCACTGTCGGTGGGTTATCACAGGGAAAGTGCTGCACTGTCGGTGAGTTAGCACAGGGAAAGTGCTGCACTGTCGGTGGGTTCTAAAAGGAAAGTGCTGCACTGTCGGTGTGTTGTAACAGAGAAAGTGCTGCACTGTCGGTGGGTTATAACAGGGAAAGTGCTGCTCTGTCGGTGTGTTATAACAGGGAAAGTGCTGCTCTGTTGGCGGGTTATCATCGCGATAGCGATGTACTGTCGGTGGGCTATCACAGAGAAAGTGCTGCACTGTCGGTGTATTATCACAGAGAAAGTGCTGCACTGTAGGTGGGTTATCACAGGGTAAGGGCTGCACTGTCGGTGGGTTACCAGAGAAAGTGCTTCACTGTCGGCAGGTTATCACAGGGAAAGTGCTGCACTGTCGGCGAGTTACACAGAGAAAGTGCTGCACTGTCGGCGGGTTATCACGGGGAAACTGCTGCACTGTCGGTGGGTTACCACAGAGAAAGTGCTTCACTGTCGGCAGGTTATCACAGAGAAAGAGCTGCACTGTCGGTGGGTTATCACAGGAAAGTGCTGCACTGTTGGTGGGTTATCACAGGGGAAGTGCTGCACTGTCAGAGGGTTATCACAGGGGAAGTGCTGCACTGTCGGTGGGTTATCACAGGGGAAGTGCTGCACTGTCGGTGAGTTAGCACAGGGAAAGTGCTGCACTGTCGGCGGGTTATCACAGGGAAAGCGCTGCACTGTCGGTGCGTTATCACGGGGAAAGTGCTGCACTGTCGGTGGGTTATCACAGGGAAAGTGCTGCACTGTCGGCGAGTTATCACAGAGAAAGTGCTGCACTGTCGGTGGGTTCTAAAAGGGAAAGTGCTGCACTGTCGGTGGGTTTAAAAGCGAAAGTGCTGCACTGTCGGTGAAATATCACAGAGAAAGTGCTGCACTGTCGGCGGGTTATAACAGAGAAAGTGCTGCACTGTCGGCGGGTTATCACAGAGAAAGTGCTTCACTGTCGGAGGGTGATGTCAGGGAAAGTGCTTCACTGTCGGTGGGTTAGCACAGGGAAAGTGCTACACTGTCGGCGGGTTAGCACAGGGAAAGTGCTGCACTGACGACGGGTTATCACAGGGAAAGTGCTGCACTGTCGGCGGGTTAACACAGAGAAAGTGCTGCACTGTCGGTGGGTTCTAAAAGGGAAAGTGCTGCACTGTCGGCGGGTTATCACAGAGAAAGTGCTTCACTGTCGGTGGGTTATCACAGGGAAAGTGCTGCACTGTCGGCGGGTTATCACAGGGAAAGTGCTGCACTGTCGGTGGGTTATCACAGGGAAAGTGCTGCACTGTCGGCGGGTTATCACAGGGAAAGTGCTGCTCTGTCGGCGGGTTATCACAGGGAAAGTGCTGCACTGACGACGGGTTATCACAGGGAAAGTGCTGCACTGTCGGCGAGTTATCACAGGGAAAGTGCTGCACTGTCGGTGGGTTATCACAGGGAAAGTGCTGCACTGTCGGTGGGTTATCACTGAGAAAGTGCTGCACTGTCGGTGGGTTATCACAGAGAAAGTGCTGCACTGTCGGTGGGTTATCACAGGGAAAGTGCTGCACTGTCGGCGGGTTATAACAGGGAAAGTGCTGCACTGTCGGCGGGTTATCACAGGGAAAGTGCTGCACTGTCGGCGGGTTATCACAGGGAAAGTGCTGCTCTGTCGGCGGGTTATCACAGGGAAAGTGCTGCACTGACGACGGGTTATCACAGGGAAAGTGCTGCACTGTCGCCGAGTTATCACTGAGAAAGTGCTGCACTGTCGGTGGGCTATCACAGGGAAAGTGCTGCACGGTTGGCGAGTTACCACAGAGAAAGTGCTGTACTGTCGGTGGGTTATCACAGAGAAAGTGCTGCACTGTCGGCGGGTTATCACAGAGAAAGTGCTGCACTTTTGGTGGGTTATCACAGGGAAAGTGCTGCATTATCGGTGGGTTATCACAGGGAAAGTGCTGCACTATCGGTGGGTTATCACCGGGAAAGTGCTGCACAGTCGGCGGGTTATCACAGAGAAAGTGCTGCACTGTCTGAGTGTTTTCACAGTGAAAGTGCTGCATTGTCGGCGGGTTATCACAGGGAAAGTGCTGCACTGTCGTCGGGTTATCACAGAGAAAGTGCTGCACTATCGGTGGGTTATCACAGGGAAAGTGCTGCACTTTCGGCGAGTTATCACAGAGAAAGTGCTGCACTGTCGGCGGGTTATCACGGGGAAAGTGCTGCACTATCGGTGGGTTACCACAGAGAAAGTGCTTCACTGTCGGCAGGTTATCACAGAGAAAGTGCTGCACTGTCGGTGGGTTATCACAGGGAAAGTGCTGCACGGTTGGCGGGTTATCACGGGGAAAGTGCTGCACTGTCGGTGGGTTATCACAGAGAAAGTGCTGCACTGTCGGTGGGTTCTAAAAGGGAAAGTGCTACACTGTCGGTGGGTTATCACAGAGAAAGTGCTGCACTGTCGGCGAGATATCACAGGGAAAGTGCTGCACTATCGTCGAGTTATCACAGGGTAAGTGCTGCACTGTCGGCGTGTTTTCACAGAGAAAGTGCTGCACTGTCGGCGAGTAAACACAGAGAAAGTGCTGCACTGTCGGTGGGTTATCACAGAAAAAGTGCTTCACTGTCGGTGGGTTAACATAGAGAAAGTGCTGCTCTGTCGGTGGGTTATCACAGGGAAATTGCTGCACGGTTGGCGGGTTATCACGGGGAAAGTGCTGCACTGTCGGTGCGTTATCACGGGGAAAGTGCTGCACTGTCGGTAGGTTATCACAGGGAAAGTGCTGCACTGTCGGTGGGTTATCACAGAGAAAGTGCTGCACTTTCGGCGGGTTATCACAGGGAAAGTGCAGCACTGTCGGCGGGTTATCACGGGGAAAGTGCTGCACTGTCGGTGGGTTATCACAGGGAAAGTGCTGCACTGTCGGCGAGTTATCACAGAGAAAGTGCTGCACTTTCGGCGGGTTATCACAGGGAAAGTGCTACACTGTCGGCGGGTTATCACAGAGAATGTGCTGCACTGTCGGCCGGTTATCACAGAGAAAGTGCTGCACTTTTGGTGCGTTATCACAGGGAAAGTGCTGCACTATCGGTGGGTTATCACAGGGAAAATGCTGCACTGTCGGCGAGTTATCACAGAGAAAGTGCTGCACTTTTGGTGGCTTATCACAGGGAAAGTGCTGCACTGTCTGAGTGTTTTCACAGTGAAAGTGCTGCATTGTCGGCGGGTTATCACAGGGAAAGTGCTGCACTATCGGCGCGTTATCACAGGGAAAGTGCTGCACTATCGGTGGGTTATCACAGAGAAAGTGCTGCACTATCGGTGGGTTACCACAGAGAAAGTGCTGCACTGTCGGCGGGTTATCACAGGGAAAGTGCTGCACTGTCGGCGGGTTATCACAGAGAAAGTGCTGCACTGTCGGTGGGTTATCACAAGAAAGTGCTGCACTGTCGGCGGGTTATCACAAGAAAGTGCTGCACTGTCGGCGGGTTATCATGGGGGAAGTATTGCACTGTCGGTGGGTTATCACAAGGAAAGTGCTTCACTGTCGGCGAGTTATCACAGAGAAAGTGCTGCACTGTCGGTGGGTTAGCACAGGGAAAGTGCTGCAATGCCAGAGGGCTATCACAGGGAAAGTGCTGCACGGTTGGCGGGTTATCACGGGGAAAGTGCTGCACTGTTGGTGGGTTATCACAGGGAAAGTGCTGCACTGTCGGCGAGTTATCACAGAGAAAGTGCTGCACTGTCGGTGGGTTCTCAAAGGGAAAGTGCTGCACTGTCGGTGGGTTATAACAGAGAAAGTGCTGCACTGTCGGTGAAATATCACAGGGAAAGTGCTGCATTGTCGGCGGGTCATAACAGGGAAAGTGCTGCACTGTCGGGGGGTTATCACAGGGAAAGTGCTGCACTGTCGGCGGGTTAACACAGAGAAAGTGCTGCACTGTCGGCGAGTTATTACAGAGAAAGTGCTGCACTGTCGGCGGGTTATCACAGGGAAAGTGCTGCACTGTCGGTGGGTTATAACAGGGAAAGTGCTGCACTGTCGGCGGGTTATCACAGGGAAAGTGCTGCACTGTCGGCGAGTTATCACTGAAAAAGTGCTGCACTGTCGGTGGGTTATCACAGGGAAAGTGCTGCACTGTCGGCGAGTTATCACTGAGAAAGTGCTGCACTGTCGGTGGGCTATCACCGGGAAAGTGCTGCACTGTCAGAGGGCTATCACAGGGAAAGTGCTGCACGGTTGGCGGGTTGTCACAGGAAAAGTGCTGCACTGTCGGTGGGTTATCACAGGGAAAGTGCTGCACTGTCGTTGGGTTATCACGGGGAATGTGCTGCACTGTCGGTGGGTTATCACAGGGAAAGAGCTGCACTGTCGGTGGGTTATCACAGAGAAAGTGCTGCACTGTCGGCGGGCTATCACAGAGAAAGTGCTGCACTTTTGGTGGGTTATCACAGGGAAAGTGCTGCACTATCGGTGGGTTATCACAGGGAAAGTGCTGCACTGTCGGTGGGTTATCACAGAGAAAGTGCTGCACTTTTGGTGGGTTATCACAGAGAAAGTGCTGCACTATCGGTGGGTTATCACAGGGAAAGTGCTGCACTTTCGGCGAGTTATCACAGAGAAAGTGCTGCACTGTCGGCGGGTTATCACAGGGAAAGTGCTGCACTGTCGGCGAGTTATCACTGAGAAAGAGCTGCACTGTCGGTGGGTTATCACCGGGAAAGTGCTGCACTGTCAGAGGGCTATCACAGGGAAAGTGCTGCACGGTTGGCGGGTTATCACAGGAAAAGTGCTGCACTGTCGGCGAGTTACCACAGAGAAAGTGCTGTACTGTCGGTGGGTTATCACAGAGAAAGTGCTGCACTGTCGTAGGGTTATCACAGGGGAAGTGCTGCACTTTTGGTGGGTTATCACAGGGTAAGTGCTGCACTGTCGGTGGGTTATCACAGAGAAAGTGCTGCACGTTTGGTGGGTTATCACAGGGAAAGTGCTGCACCTTTGGTGGGTTATCACAGAGAAAGTGCTGCACTGTCGGTGGGTTATCACAGGGAAAGTGCTGCACTGTCGGTGGGTTATCACAGGGAAAGTGCTGCACTGTCTGCGAGTTATCACAGAGAAAGTGCTGCACTGTCTGAGTGTTTTCACAGTGAAAGTGCTGCATTGTCGGCGGGTTATCACAGGGAAAGTGCTGCACTGTCGTCGGGTTATCACAGAGAATGTGCTGCACTGTCAGCGGGTCATCACAGAGAAAGTGCTGCACTGTCGGCGGGTTATCACAGGGCAAGTGCTACACTGTCAGCGGGTCATCACAGGAAAAGTGCTGCACTGTCGGCGAGTTACCACAGGGTAAGTGCTGCACTGTCGGTGGGTTATCACAGAGAAAGTGCTGCACTGTCGGTGGGTTATCACAGAGAAAGTGCTGCACTGTCGGTGGGTTATCACAGGGAAAGTGCAGCCCTGTCGGCGGGTTATCACAGAGAATGTGCTGCACTGTCGGTGGGTTATCACAGAGAAAGTGCTACACTGTCGGCGGGTTATCACAGGGAAAGTGCTGCACTGTCAGTGGGTTATCACAGGGAAAGTGCTGCACTGTCGTCGGGTTATCACAGAGAATGTGCTGCACTGTCAGGGGGTTATCACAGAGAAAGTGCTGCACTGTCGGTGGGTTATCACAGGGAAAGTGCTGCACTGTCGTCGGGTTATCACAGAGAAAGTGCTGCACTGTCAGGGGGTTATCACAGAGAAAGTGCTGCACTGTCGGCGAGTTATCACAGAGAAAGTGCTGCACTGTCAGTGGGTTATCACAGGGAAAGTGCTGCACTGTCGGCGGGTTATCACGGGGAAAGTGCTGCACTGTCGGTGGGTTATCACGGGGAAAGTGCTGAACTGTCGGCGTGTTATCACAGAGAAAGTGCTGCACTGTCGGTGGGTTATCACAGGGAAAGTGCTGAACTGTCGGCGGGTTATCACAGAGAAAGTGCTGCACTGTCGGTGGGTTATCACAGGGAAAGTGCTGAACTGTCGGCGAGTTATCACAGAGAAAGTGCTGCACTGTCGGTGGGTTATCACGGGGAAAGTGCTGCATTGTCGGTGGGTTATCACAGAGAAAGTGCTGCACTGTCGGTGGGTTATCACGGGGAAAGTGCTGCACTGTCGGTGGGTTCTAAAACGGAAAGTGCTGCACTGTCGGTGGGTTATAACAGAGAAAGTGCTGCACTGTCGGTGAAATATCACAGGGAAAGTGCTGCACTGTCGGCGGGTTATCACAGGGAAAGTGCTGCACTGTCGGTGGGTTATAACAGGGAAAGTGCTGCACTGTCGGCGGGTTATCATCGCGATAGCGATGTACTGTCGGTGGGCTATCACAGAGAAAGTGCTGCACTGTCGGTGTATTATCACAGGGAAAGTGCTGCACTGTCGGCAGGTTATCACAGAGAAAATGCTGCACTGTCGGCGGGTTATCACAGGGAAAGTGCTGCACTGTCGGCGAGTTATCACAGAGAAAGTGCTGCACTGTCGGCGGGTTATCACGGGGAAAGTGCTGCACTGTCGGTGGTTAACCACAGAGAAAGTGCTTCACTGTCGGCAGGTTATCACAGAGAAAGTGCTGCACTGTCGGTGGGTTATCACAGGGGAAAGTGCTGCACTGTCGGTGGGTTATCACAGGGAAAGTGCTGCACTGTCGGTGGGTTATCACAGAGAAGGTGCTGCACTTTTGGTGGGTTATCACAGGGAAAGTGCTGCACTTTTGGTGGGTTATCACAGAGAAAGTGCTGCACTGTCGGTGGGTTATCACAGGGAAAGTGCTGCACTGTCGGTGGGTTATCACAGGGAAAGTGCTGCACTGTCGGCGAGTTATCACAGAGAAAGTGCTGCACTGTCTGAGTGTTTTCACAGTGAAAGTGCTGCATTGTCGGCGGGTTATCACAGGGAAAGTGCTGCACTGTCGTCGGGTTATCACAGAGAAAGTGCTGCACTGTCAGCGGGTCATCACTGAGAAAGTGCTGCACTGTCGGCGGGTTATCACAGGGCAAGTGCTACACTGTCAGCGGGTCATCACTGAGAAAGTGCTGCACTGTCGTCGAGTTATCACAGAGAAAGTGCTGCACTGTCGGTGGGTTATCACAGGGAAAGTGCAGCACTGTCGGCGGGTTATCACAGAGAAAGTGCTGCACTGTCAGTGGGTTATCACAGGGAAAGTGCAGCACTGTCGGCGGGTTATCACAGAGAATGTGCTGCACTGTCGGTGGGTTATCACAGGGAAAGTGCAGCACTGTCGGCGGGTTATCACAGAGAATGTGCTGCACTGTCAGGGGGTTATCACAGAGAAAGTGCTACACTGTCGGCGGGTTATCACAGGGAAAGTGCAGCACTGTCGGCGGGTTATCACAGAGAAAGTGCTGCACTGTCGGTGGGTTATCACAGAGAAAGTGCTGCACTGTCGGTGGGTTATCACAGGGAAAGTGCTGCACTGTCGGTGGGTTATCACGGGGAAAGTGCTGAACTGTCGGCGTGTTATCACAGAGAAAGTGCTGCACTGTCGGTGGGTTATCACGGGGAAAGTGCTGCACTGTCGGTGGGTTATCACGGGGAAAGTGCTGAACTGTCGGCGTGTTATCACAGAGAAAGTGCTGCACTGTCGGTGGGTTATCACAGGGAAAGTGCTGAACTGTCGGCGAGTTATCACAGAGAAAGTGCTGCACTGTCGGTGGGTTATCACGGGGAAAGTGCTGAACTGTCGGCGGGTTATCACAGAGAAAGTGCTGCACTGTCGGTGGGTTATCACAGGGAAAGTGCTGAACTGTCGGCGAGTTATCACAGAGAAAGTGCTGCACTGTCGGTGGGTTATCACGGGGAAAGTGCTGCACTGTCGGAGGGTTATCACAGAGAAAGTGCTGCACTGTCGGTGGGTTATCACGGGGAAAGTGCTGCACTGTCGGTGGGTTCTAAAACGGAAAGTGCTGCACTGTCGGTGGGTTATAACAGAGAAAGTGCTGCACTGTCGGTGAAATATCACAGGGAAAGTGCTGCACTGTCGGCGGGTTATCACAGGGAAAGTGCTGCACTGTCGGTGGGTTATAACAGGGAAAGTGCTGCACTGTCGGCGGGTTATCATCGCGATAGCGATGTACTGTCGGTGGGCTATCACAGAGAAAGTGCTGCACTGTCGGTGTATTATCACAGGGAAAGTGCTGCACTGTCGGTGGGTTATCACAGGGAAAGTGCTGCACTGTCGGTGGGTTACCACAGAGAAAGTGCTTCACTGTCGGCAGGTTATCACAGAGAAAATGCTGCACTGTCGGCGGGTTATCACAGGGAAAGTGCTGCACTGTCGGCGAGTTATCACAGAGAAAGTGCTGCACTGTCGGCGGGTTATCACGGGGAAAGTGCTGCACTGTCGGTGGTTTACCACAGAGAAAGTGCTTCACTGTCGGCAGGTTATCACAGAGAAAGTGCTGCACTGTCGGTGGGTTATCACAGGGGAAAGTGCTGCACTGTCGGTGGGTTATCACAGGGAAAGTGCTGCACTGTCGGTGGGTTATCACAGAGAAAGTGCTGCACTTTCGGCGGGTTATCACAGGGAAAGTGCAGCACTGTCGGCGGGTTATCACGGGGAAAGTGCTGCACTGTCGGTGGGTTATCACAGGGAAAGTGCTGCACTGTCGGCGAGTTATCACAGAGAAAGTGCTGCACTGTCGGTGGGTTATCACAGGGAAAGTGCTACACTGTCGGCGGGTTATCACAGAGAATGTGCTGCACTGTCGGCGGGTTATCACAGAGAAAGTGCTGCACTTTTGGTGGGTTATCACAGGGAAAGTGCTGCACTATCGGTGGGTTATCACAGGGAAAGTGCTGCACTGTCGGCGAGTTATCACAGAGAAAGTGCTGCACTTTTGGTGGCTTATCACAGGGAAAGTGCTGCACTGTCTGAGTGTTTTCACAGTGAAAGTGCTGCATTGTCGGCGGGTTATCACAGGGAAAGTGCTGCACTATCGGCGGGTTATCACAGGGAAAGTGCTGCACTATCGGTGGGTTATCACAGAGAAAGTGCTGCACTATCGGTGGGTTATCACAGAGAAAGTGCTGCACTGTCGGCGGGTTATCACAGGGAAAGTGCTGCACTATCGGTGGGTTATCACAGAGAAAGTGCTGCACTGTCGGCGGGTTATCACAGGGAAAGTGCTGCACTGTCGGCGGGTTATCACAGAGAAAGTGCTGCACTGTCGGCGGGTTATCACAGGGAAAGTGCTGCACTGTCGGCGGGTTATCATGGGGGAAGTGTTGCACTGTCGGTGGGTTATCACAAGGAAAGTGCTTCACTGTCAGCGAGTTATCACAGAGAAAGTGCTGCACTGTCGGTGGGTTATCACAGGGAAAGTGCTGCACTGTCGGTGGGTTATCACAGGGGAAGTGCTGCACTGTCGGTGGGTTATCACAGGGGAAGTGCTGCACTGTCGGTGAGTTATCACAGAGAAAGTGCTGCACTGTCGGTGGGTTCTCAAAGGGAAAGTGCTGCACTGTCGGTGGGTTATAACAGAGAAAGTGCTGCACTGTCGGTGAAATATCACAGGGAAAGTGCTGCACTGTCGGCGGGTCATAACAGGGAAAGTGCTGCACTGTCGGCGGGTTATCACAGGGAAACTGCTGCACTGTCGGCGGGTTAACACAGAGAAAGTGCTGCACTGTCGGCGAGTTATTACAGAGAAAGTGCTGCACTGTCGGCGGGTTATCACAGAGAAAGTGCTTCACTGTCGGTGGGTTAGCACAGGGAAAGTGCTGCACTGTCGGCGGGTTATCACAGGGAAAGTGCTGCACTGTCGGTGGGTTATAACAGGGAAAGTGCTGCACTGTCGGCGGGTTATCACAGGGAAAGTGCTGCACTGACGGCGGGTTATCACAGGGAAAGTGCTGCACTGTCGGCCAGTTATCACTGAAAAAGTGCTGCACTGTCGGTGGGTTATCACTGAGAAAGTGCTGCACTGTCGGTGGGCTATCACCGGGAAAGTGCTGCACTGTCAGAGGGCTTTCACAGGGAAAGTGCTGCACGGTTGGCGGGTTATCACAGGAAAAGTGCTGCCCTGTCGGTGGGTTATCACGGGGAATGTGCTGCACTGTCGGTGGGTTATCACAGGGAAAGTGCTGCACTGTCGTTGGGTTATCACGGGGAATGTACTGCACTGTCGGTGGGTTATCACAGGGAAAGTGCTGCACTGTCGGTGGGTTATCACAGAGTAAGTGCTGTACTGTTGGTGGGTTATCACAGAGAAAGTGCTGCACTGTCGGCGGGTTATCACAGAGAAAGTGCTGCACTTTTGGTGGGTTATCACAGGGAAAGTGCTGCACTATCGGTGGGTTATCACAGGGAAAGTGCTGCACTGTCGTCGGGTTATCACAGAGAAAGTGCTGCACTATCGGTGGGTTATCACAGGGAAAGTGCTGCACTTTCGGCGAGTTATCACAGAGAAAGTGCTGCACTGTCGGCGGGTTATCACGGGGAAAGTGCTACACTCTCGGTGGGTTACCACAGAGAAAGTTCTTCACTGTCGGCAGGTTATCACAGAGAAAGTGCTGCACTGTCGGTGGGTTATCACAGGGGAAAGTGATGCACTGTCGGTGGGTTATCACAGGGAAAGTGCTGCACTGTCGGCGAGTTATCACAGAGAAAGTGCTGCACTGTCGGCGGGTTATCACAGGGGAAAGTGATGCACTGTCGGTGGGTTATCACAGGGAAAGTGCTGCACTGTCGGCGAGTTATCACAGAGAAAGTGCTGCACTGTCGGCGGGTTATCACAGGGAAAGTGATGCACTGTCGGTGGGTTATCACAGGGAAAGTGCTGCACTGTCGGCGAGTTATCACAGAGAAAGTGCTGCACTGTCGGTGGGTTATCACAGGGGAAAGTGATGCACTGTCGGTGGGTTATCACAGGGAAAGTGCTGCACTGTCGGCGAGTTATCACAGAGAAAGTGCTGCACTGTCGGCGAGTTATCACTGAGAAAGAGCTGCACTGTCGGTGGGTTATCACCGGGAAAGTGCTGCACTGTCGGCGGGTTAGCACAGGGAAAGTGCAGCACTGTCGGCGGGTTATCACAGAGAAAGTGCTGCACTGTCGGTGGGTTATCACAGGGAAAGTGCTGCACTGTCGGCGGGTTATCACAGGGAAAGTGCAGCACTGTCGGCGGGTTATCACAGAGAAAGTGCTGCACTGTCGGTGGGTTATCACAGGGAAAGTGCTGCACTGTCAGCGGGTTATCACAGGGAAAGTGCTGCACTGTCGGCGGGTTATCACAGAGAAAGTGCTGCACTGTCAGGGGGTTATCACAGAGAAAGTGCTGCACTGTCGGCGGGTTATCACAGGGAAAGTGCAGCACTGTCGGCGGGTTATCACAGAGAAAGTGCTGCACTGTCGGCGGGTTATCACAGGGAAAGTGCAGCACTGTCGGCGGGTTATCACAGAGAAAGTGCTGCACTGTCGGTGGGTTATCACAGGGAAAGTGCTGCACTGTCAGCGGGTTATCACAGGGAAAGTGCTGCACTGTCGGCGGGTTATCACAGAGAAAGTGCTGCACTGTCAGGGGGTTATCACAGAGAAAGTGCTGCACTGTCGGCGGGTTATCACAGGGAAAGTGCAGCACTGTCGGCGGGTTATCACAGAGAAAGTGCTGCACTGTCGACGGGTTATCACAGGGAAAGTGCTGCACTGTCGGTGGGTTATCACGGGGAAAGTGCTGCACTGTCGGTGGGTTATCACGGGGAAAGTGCTGAACTGTCGGCGAGTTATCACAGAGAAAGTGCTGCACTGTCGGTGGGTTATCACGGGGAAAGTGCTGCACTGTCGGTGGGTTATCACAGGGAAACTGCTGAACTGTCGGCGAGTTATCACAGAGAAAGTGCTGCACTGTCGGTGGGTTATCACGGGGAAAGTGCTGCACTGTCGGTGGGTTCTAAAAGGGAAAGTGCTGCACTGTCGGTGGGTTATAACAGAGAAAGTGCTGCACTGTCGGTGAAATATCACAGGGAAAGTGCTGCACTGTCGGCGGGTTATCACAGGGAAAGTGCTGCACTGTCGGTGGGTTATAACAGGGAAAGTGCTGCACTGTCGGCGGGTTATCATCGCGATAGCGATGTACTGTCGGTGGGCTATCACAGAGAAAGTGCTGCACTGTCGGTGTATTATCACAGGGAAAGTGCTGCACTGTCGGTGGGTTATCACAGGGAAAGTGCTGCACTGTCGGTGGGTTACCACAGAGAAAGTGCTTCACTGTCGGCAGGTTATCACAGAGAAAATGCTGCACTGTCGGCGGGTTATCACAGGGAAAGTGCTGCACTGTCGGCGAGTTATCACAGAGAAAGTGCTGCACTGTCGGCGAGTTATCACAGAGAAAGTGCTGCACTGTCGGCGGGTTATCACGGGGAAAGTGCTGCACTGTCGGTGGTTTACCACAGAGAAAGTGCTTCACTGTCGGCAGGTTATCACAGAGAAAGTGCTGCACTGTCGGTGGGTTATCACAGGGGAAAGTGCTGCACTGTCGGTGGGTTATCACAGGGAAAGTGCTGCACTGTCGTCGGGTTATCACAGAGAAAGTGCTGCACTGTCAGCGGGTCATCACTGAGAAAGTGCTGCACTGTCGGCGGGTTATCACAGAGAAAGTGCAGCACTGTCGGCGGGTTATCACAGAGAAAGTGCTACACTGTCGGCGAGTTATCACTGAGAAAGTGCTGCACTGTCGGTGGGCTATCACCGGGAAAGTGCTGCACTGTCGTCGGGTTATCACAGAGAATGTGCTGCACTGTCAGGGGGTTATCACAGAGAAAGTGCTGCACTGTCGGTGGGTTATCACAGGGAAAGTGCTGCACTGTCGTCGGGTTATCACAGAGAAAGTGCTGCACTGTCAGGGGGTTATCACAGAGAAAGTGCTGCACTGTCGGCGAGTTATCACAGAGAAAGTGCTGCACTGTCAGTGGGTTATCACAGGGAAAGTGCTGCACTGTCGGCGGGTTATCACGGGGAAAGTGCTGCACTGTCGGTGGGTTATCACGGGGAAAGTGCTGAACTGTCGGCGTGTTATCACAGAGAATGTGCTGCACTGTCGGTGGGTTATCACAGGGAAAGTGCTGAACTGTCGGCGAGTTATCACAGAGAAAGTGCTGCACTGTCGGTGGGTTATCACGGGGAAAGTGCTGAACTGTCGGCGGGTTATCACAGAGAAAGTGCTGCACTGTCGGTGGGTTATCACAGGGAAAGTGCTGAACTGTCGGCGAGTTATCACAGAGAAAGTGCTGCACTGTCGGTGGTTTATCACGGGGAAAGTGCTGCATTGTCGGTGGGTTATCACAGAGAAAGTGCTGCACTGTCGGTGGGTTATCACGGGGAAAGTGCTGCACTGTCGGTGGGTTCTAAAACGGAAAGTGCTGCACTGTCGGTGGGTTATAACAGAGAAAGTGCTGCACTGTCGGTGAAATATCACAGGGAAAGTGCTGCACTGTCGGCGGGTTATCACAGGGAAAGTGCTGCACTGTCGGTGGGTTATAACAGGGAAAGTGCTGCACTGTCGGCGGGTTATCATCGCGATAGCGATGTACTGTCGGTGGGCTATCACAGAGAAAGTGCTGCACTGTCGGTGTATTATCACAGGGAAAGTGCTGCACTGTCGGCGAGTTATCACAGAGAAAGTGCTGCACTGTCGGCGGGTTATCACGGGGAAAGTGCTGCACTGTCGGTGGTTAACCACAGAGAAAGTGCTTCACTGTCGGCAGGTTATCACAGAGAAAGTGCTGCACTGTCGGTGGGTTATCACAGGGGAAAGTGCTGCACTGTCGGTGGGTTATCACAGGGAAAGTGCTGCACTGTCGGTGGGTTATCACAGAGAAAGTGCTGCACTTTTGGTGGGTTATCACAGGGAAAGTGCTGCACTTTTGGTGGGTTATCACAGAGAAAGTGCTGCACTGTCGGTGGGTTATCACAGGGAAAGTGCTGCACTGTCGGTGGGTTATCACAGGGAAAGTGCTGCACTGTCGGCGAGTTATCACAGAGAAAGTGCTGCACTGTCTGAGTGTTTTCACAGTGAAAGTGCTGCATTGTCGGCGGGTTATCACAGGGAAAGTGCTGCACTGTCGTCGGGTTATCACAGAGAAAGTGCTGCACTGTCAGCGGGTCATCACTGAGAAAGTGCTGCACTGTCGGCGGGTTATCACAGGGCAAGTGCTACACTGTCAGCGGGTCATCACTGAGAAAGTGCTGCACTGTCGTCGAGTTATCACAGAGAAAGTGCTGCACTGTCGGTGGGTTATCACAGGGAAAGTGCAGCACTGTCGGCGGGTTATCACAGAGAAAGTGCTGCACTGTCAGTGGGTTATCACAGGGAAAGTGCAGCACTGTCGGTGGGTTATCACAGAGAATGTGCTGCACTGTCGGCGGGTTATCACAGAGAATGTGCTGCACTGTCGGTGGGTTATCACAGGGAAAGTGCAGCACTGTCGGCGGGTTATCACAGAGAATGTGCTGCACTGTCAGGGGGTTATCACAGAGAAAGTGCTACACTGTCGGCGGGTTATCACAGGGAAAGTGCAGCACTGTCGGCGGGTTATCACAGAGAAAGTGCTGCACTGTCAGTGGGTTATCACAGGGAAAGTGCTGCACTGTCGTCGGGTTATCACAGAGAATGTGCTGCACTGTCAGGGGGTTATCACAGAGAAAGTGCTGCACTGTCGGTGGGTTATCACAGAGAAAGTGCTGCACTGTCAGGGGGTTATCACAGGGAAAGTGCTGCACTGTCGTCGGGTTATCACAGAGAAAGTGCTGCACTGTCGGCGGGTTATCACAGGGAAAGTGCAGCACTGTCGGCGAGTTATCACAGAGAAAGTGCTGCACTGTCGGTGGGTTATCACAGAGAAAGTGCTGCACTGTCGGTGGGTTATCACAGAGAAAGTGCTGCACTGTCGGTGGGTTATCACAGGGAAAGTGCTGCACTGTCGTCGGGTTATCACAGGGAAAGTGCAGCACTGTCGGCGGGTTATCACAGAGAAAGTGCTGCACTGTCGGTGGGTTATCACAGAGAAAGTGCTGCACTGTCGGTGGGTTATCACGGGGAAAGTGCTGAACTGTCGGCGTGTTATCACAGAGAAAGTGCTGCACTGTCGGTGGGTTATCACAGGGAAAGTGCTGAACTGTCGGCGAGTTATCACAGAGAAAGTGCTGCACTGTCGGTGGGTTATCACGGGGAAAGTGCTGAACTGTCGGCGAGTTATCACAGAGAAAGTGCTGCACTGTCGGTGGGTTATCACGGGGAAAGTGCTGCACTGTCGGTGGGTTATCACGGGGAAAGTGCTGAACTGTCGGCGTGTTATCACAGAGAAAGTGCTGCACTGTCGGTGGGTTATCACAGGGAAAGTGCTGAACTGTTGGCGAGTTATCACAGAGAAAGTGCTGCACTGTCGGTGGGTTATCACGGGGAAAGTGCTGAACTGTCGGCGGGTTATCACAGAGAAAGTGCTGCACTGTCGGTGGGTTATCACAGGGAAAGTGCTGAACTGTCGGCGAGTTATCACAGAGAAAGTGCTGCACTGTCGGTGGGTTATCACGGGGAAAGTGCTGCACTGTCGGAGGGTTATCACAGAGAAAGTGCTGCACTGTCGGTGGGTTATCACGGGGAAAGTGCTGCACTGTCGGTGGGTTCTAAAACGGAAAGTGCTGCACTGTCGGTGGGTTATAACAGAGAAAGTGCTGCACTGTCGGTGAAATATCACAGGGAAAGTGCTGCACTGTCGGCGGGTTATCACAGGGAAAGTGCTGCACTGTCGGTGGGTTATAACAGGGAAAGTGCTGCACTGTCGGCGGGTTATCATCGCGATAGCGATGTACTGTCGGTGGGCTATCACAGAGAAAGTGCTGCACTGTCGGTGTATTATCACAGGGAAAGTGCTGCACTGTCGGTGGGTTATCACAGGGAAAGTGCTGCACTGTCGGTGGGTTACCACAGAGAAAGTGCTTCACTGTCGGCAGGTTATCACAGAGAAAATGCTGCACTGTCGGCGGGTTATCACAGGGAAAGTGCTGCACTGTCGGCGAGTTATCACAGGGAAAGTGCTGCACTGTCGGTGGGTTATCACAGAGAAAGTGCTGCACTTTCGGCGGGTTATCACAGGGAAAGTGCAGCACTGTCGGCGGGTTATCACGGGGAAAGTGCTGCACTGTCGGTGGGTTATCACAGGGAAAGTGCTGCACTGTCGGCGAGTTATCACAGAGAAAGTGCTGCACTTTCGGCGGGTTATCACAGGGAAAGTGCTACACTGTCGGCGGGTTATCACAGAGAATGTGCTGCACTGTCGGCGGGTTATCACAGAGAAAGTGCTGCACTTTTGGTGGGTTATCACAGGGAAAGTGCTGCACTATCGGTGGGTTATCACAGGGAAAGTGCTGCACTGTCGGCGAGTTATCACAGAGAAAGTGCTGCACTTTTGGTGGCTTATCACAGGGAAAGTGCTGCACTGTCTGAGTGTTTTCACAGTGAAAGTGCTGCATTGTCGGCGGGTTATCACAGGGAAAGTGCTGCACTATCGGCGGGTTATCACAGGGAAAGTGCTGCACTATCGGTGGGTTATCACAGAGAAAGTGCTGCACTATCGGTGGGTTATCACAGAGAAAGTGCTGCACTGTCGGCGGGTTATCACAGGGAAAGTGCTGCACTATCGGTGGGTTATCACAGAGAAAGTGCTGCACTGTCGGCGGGTTATCACAGGGAAAGTGCTGCACTGTCGGCGGGTTATCACAGAGAAAGTGCTGCACTGTCGGCGGGTTATCACAGGGAAAGTGCTGCACTGTCGGCGGGTTATCATGGGGGAAGTGTTGCACTGTCGGTGGGTTATCACAAGGAAAGTGCTTCACTGTCAGCGAGTTATCACAGAGAAAGTGCTGCACTGTCGGTGGGTTATCACAGGGAAAGTGCTGCACTGTCGGTGGGTTATCACAGGGGAAGTGCTGCACTGTCGGTGAGTTAGCACAGGGAACATGCTGCAATGCCAGAGGGCTATCACAGGGAAAGTGCTGCACGGTTGGCGGGTTATCACGGGGAAAGTGCTGCACTGTTGGTGGGTTATCACAGGGAAAGTGCTGCACTGTCGGCGAGTTATCACAGAGAAAGTGCTGCACTGTCGGTGGGTTCTCAAAGGGAAAGTGCTGCACTGTCGGTGGGTTATAACAGAGAAAGTGCTGCACTGTCGGTGAAATATCACAGGGAAAGTGCTGCACTGTCGGCGGGTCATAACAGGGAAAGTGCTGCACTGTCGGCGGGTTATCACAGGGAAACTGCTGCACTGTCGGCGGGTTAACACAGAGAAAGTGCTGCACTGTCGGCGAGTTATTACAGAGAAAGTGCTTCACTGTCGGTGGGTTAGCACAGGGAAAGTGCTGCACTGTCGGCGGGTTATCACAGGGAAAGTGCTGCACTGTCGGTGGGTTATAACAGGGAAAGTGCTGCACTGTCGGCGGGTTATCACAGGGAAAGTGCTGCACTGTCGGCGGGTTATCACAGGGAAAGTGCTGCACTGTCGGCCAGTTATCACTGAAAAAGTGCTGCACTGTCGGTGGGTTATCACAGGGAAAGTGCTGCACTGTCGGCGAGTTATCACTGAGAAAGTGCTGCACTGTCGGTGGGCTATCACCGGGAAAGTGCTGCACTGTCAGAGGGCTTTCACAGGGAAAGTGCTGCACGGTTGGCGGGTTATCACAGGAAAAGTGCTGCCCTGTCGGTGGGTTATCACGGGGAATGTGCTGCACTGTCGGTGGGTTATCACAGGGAAAGTGCTGCACTGTCGTTGGGTTATCACGGGGAATGTACTGCACTGTCGGTGGGTTATCACAGGGAAAGTGCTGCACTGTCGGTGGGTTATCACAGAGTAAGTGCTGTACTGTTGGTGGGTTATCACAGAGAAAGTGCTGCACTGTCGGCGGGTTATCACAGAGAAAGTGCTGCACTTTTGGTGGGTTATCACAGGGAAAGTGCTGCACTATCGGTGGGTTATCACAGGGAAAGTGCTGCACTGTCGTCGGGTTATCACACAGAAAGTGCTGCACTATCGGTGGGTTATCACAGGGAAAGTGCTGCACTTTCGGCGAGTTATCACAGAGAAAGTGCTGCACTGTCGGCGGGTTATCACGGGGAAAGTGCGACACTCTCGGTGGGTTACCACAGAGAAAGTTCTTCACTGTCGGCAGGTTATCACAGAGAAAGTGCTGCACTGTCGGTGGGTTATCACAGGGGAAAGTGATGCACTGTCGGTGGGTTATCACAGGGAAAGTGCTGCACTGTCGGCGAGTTATCACAGAGAAAGTGCTGCACTGTCGGCGGGTTATCACAGGGGAAAGTGATGCACTGTCGGTGGGTTATCACAGGGAAAGTGCTGCACTGTCGGCGAGTTATCACAGAGAAAGTGCTGCACTGTCGGCGGGTTATCACAGGGAAAGTGATGCACTGTCGGTGGGTTATCACAGGGAAAGTGCTGCACTGTCGGCGAGTTATCACAGAGAAAGTGCTGCACTGTCGGTGGGTTATCACAGGGGAAAGTGATGCACTGTCGGTGGGTTATCACAGGGAAAGTGCTGCACTGTCGGCGAGTTATCACAGAGAAAGTGCTGCACTGTCGGCGAGTTATCACTGAGAAAGAGCTGCACTGTCGGTGGGTTATCACCGGGAAAGTGCTGCACTGTCAGAGGGCTATCACAGGGAAAGTGCTGCACGGTTGGTGGGTTATCACAGGAAAAGTGCTGCACTGTCGGCGAGTTACCACAGAGAAAGTGCTGTACTGTCGGTGGGTTATCACAGAGAAAGTGCTGCACTGTCGTAGGGTTATCACAGGGGAAGTGCTGCACTTTTGGTGGGTTATCACAGCGTAAGTGCTGCACTGTCGGTGGGTTATCACAGAGAAAGTGCTGCACTTTTGGTGGGTTATCACAGGGAAAGTGCTGCACTTTTGGTGGGTTATCACAGAGAAAGTGCTGCACTCTCGGTGGGTTATCACAGGGAAAGTGCTGCACTGTCGGTGGGTTATCACAGGGAAAGTGCTGCACTGTCGGTGAGTTATCACAGAGAAAGTGCTGCACTGTCTGAGTGTTTTCACAGTGAAAGTGCTGCATTGTCGGCGGGTTATCACAGGGAAAGTGCTGCACTGTCGTCGGGTTATCACAGAGAAAGTGCTGCACTGTCAGCGGGTCATCACTGAGAAAGTGCTGCACTGTCGGCGGGTTATCACAGAGAAATTGCTGCACTGTCGGTGGGTTATCACAGGGAAAGTGCAGCACTGTCAGCGGGTCATCACTGAGAAAGTGCTGCACTGTCGGCGGGTTATCACAGGGAAAGTGCTGCACTGTCGTCGGGTTATCACAGGGAAAGTGCAGCACTGTCAGCGGGTCATCACAGTGAAAGTGCTGCATTGTCGGCGGGTTATCACAGAGAAAGTGCTGCACTGTCAGGGGGTTATCACAGAGAAAGTGCTGCACTGTCGGCGGGTTATCACAGGGAAAGTGCAGCACTGTCGGCGGGTTATCACAGAGAAAGTGCTGCACTGTCGGCGGGTTATCACAGGGAAAGTGCAGCACTGTCGGCGGGTTATCACAGAGAAAGTGCTGCACTGTCGGTGGATTATCACAGGGAAAGTGATGCACTGTTGGTGGGTTATCACAGGGAAAGTGCTGCACTGTCGGCGAGTTATCACAGGGAAAGTGCTGCACTGTCGGCGGGTTATCACAGGGAAAGTGCTGCACTGTCGGCGGGTTATCACAGGGAAAGTGCTGCACTGTCGGCGGGTTATCACAGGGAAAGTGCTGCACTGTCGGCGGGTTATCACAGGGAAAGTGCTGCACTGTCAGCGGGTTATCACAGAGAAAGTGCTGCACTGTCGGCGGGTTATCACAGAGAAAGTGCTGCACTGTCGGTGGGTTATCACAGGGAAAGTGCTGCACTGTCGGCGAGTTATCACAGGGAAAGTGCTGCACTGTCGGCGGGTTATCACAGGGAAAGTGCTGCACTGTCGGCGGGTTATCACAGGGAAAGTGCTGCACTGTCGGCGGGTTATCACAGGGAAAGTGCTGCACTGTCGGCGGGTTATCACAGGGAAAGTGCTGCACTGTCAGCGGGTTATCACAGAGAAAGTGCTGCACTGTCGGCGGGTTATCACAGAGAAAGTGCTGCACTGTCAGGGGGTTATCACAGAGAAAGTGCAGCACTGTCGGCGGGTTATCACAGAGAAAGTGCTGCACTGTCGGTGGATTATCACAGGGAAAGTGCTGCACTGTCGGCGGGTTATCACAGGGAAAGTGCTGCACTGTCGGCGGGTTATCACAGAGAAAGTGCTGCACTGTCGACGGGTTATCACGGGGAAAGTGCTGCACTGTCGGTGGGTTATCACGGGGAAAGTGCTGCACTGTCGGTGGGTTATCACAGAGAAAGTGCTGTACTGTCGACGGGTTATCACGGGGAAAGTGCTACACTGTCGGTGGGTTATCACGGGGAAAGTGCTGCACTGTCGGCGGGTTATCACAGAGAAAGTGCTGCACTGTCGGTGGGTTATCACAGAGAAAGTGCTGCACTGTCGGTGGGTTCTAAAAGGGAAAGTGCTGCACTGTCGGTGGGTTATCACGGGGAAAGTGCTGCACTGTCGGTGGGTTATCACGGGGAAAGTGCTGAACTGTCGGCGAGTTATCACAGAGAAAGTGCTGCACTGTCGGTGGGTTATCACGGGGAAAGTGCTGCACTGTCGGTGGGTTATCACAGGGAAACTGCTGAACTGTCGGCGAGTTATCACAGAGAAAGTGCTGCACTGTCGGTGGGTTATCACGGGGAAAGTGCTGCACTGTCGGTGGGTTCTAAAAGGGAAAGTGCTGCACTGTCGGTGGGTTATAACAGAGAAAGTGCTGCACTGTCGGTGAAATATCACAGGGAAAGTGCTGCACTGTCGGTGGGTTATCACGGGGAAAGTGCTGCACTGTCGGTGGGTTCTAAAAGGGAAAGTGCTGCACTGTCGGTGGGTTATCACAGAGAAAGTGCTGCACTGTCGGTGTATTATCACAGGGAAAGTGCTGCACTGTCGGTGGGTTATCACAGGGAAAGTGCTGCACTGTCGGTGGGTTACCACAGAGAAAGTGCTTCACTGTCGGCAGGTTATCACAGAGAAAGTGCTGCACTGTCGGTGAAATATCACAGAGAAAGTGCTGCACTGTCGGTGGGTTATCACAGAGAAAGTGCTGCACTGTCGGCGGGTTATCACAGAGAAAGTGCTGCACTGTCGGCGAGTTATCACAGAGAAAGTGCTGCACTGTCGGCGGGTTATCACGGGGAAAGTGCTGCACTGACGGTGGTTTACCACAGAGAAAGTGCTTCACTGTCGGCAGGTTATCACAGAGAAAGTGCTGCACTGTCGGTGGGTTATCACAGGGGAAAGTGCTGCACTGTCGGTGGGTTATCACAGGGAAAGTGCTGCACTGTCGTCGGGTTATCACAGAGAAAGTGCTGCACTGTCGGCAGGTTATCACAGAGAAAGTGCTGCACTGTCGGTGAAATATCACAGAGAAAGTGCTGCACTGTCGGTGGGTTATCACAGAGAAAGTGCTGCACTGTCAGCGGGTCATCACTGAGAAAGTGCTGCACTGTCGGCGGGTTATCACAGAGAAAGTGCAGCACTGTCGGCGGGTTATCACAGAGAAAGTGCTACACTGTCGGCGAGTTATCACTGAGAAAGTGCTGCACTGTCGGTGGGCTATCACCGGGAAAGTGCTGCACTGTCAGAGGGCTTTCACAGGGAAAGTGCTGCACGGTTGGCGGGTTATCACAGGAAAAGTGCTGCCCTGTCGGTGGGTTATCACGGGGAATGTGCTGCACTGTCGGTGGGTTATCACAGGGAAAGTGCTGCACTGTCGTTGGGTTATCACGGGGAATGTGCTGCACTGTCGGTGGGTTATCACAGGGAAAGTGCTGCACTGTCGGCGAGTTATCACAGAGAAAGTGCTGCACTGTCAGTGGGTTCTCAAAGGGAAAGTGCTGCACTGTCGGTGGGTTATAACAGAGAAAGTGCTGCACTGTCGGTGAAATATCACAGGGAAAGTGCTGCACTGTCGGCGGGTCATAACAGGGAAAGTGCTGCACTGTCGGCGGGTTATCACAGGGAAACTGCTGCACTGTCGGCGGGTTAACACAGAGAAAGTGCTGCACTGTCGGCGAGTTATTACAGAGAAAGTGCTGCACTGTCGGCGGGTTATCACAGAGAAAGTGCTTCACTGTCGGTGGGTTAGCACAGGGAAAGTGCTGCACTGTCGGCGGTTTAACACAGGGAAAGTGCTGCACTGTCGGTGGGTTATCACAGGGAAAGTGCTGCACTGTCGGCGAGTTATCACTGAAAAAGTGCTGCACTGTCGGTGGGTTATCACAGGGAAAGTGCTGCACTGTCGGTGGGCTATCACCGGGAAAGTGCTGCACTGTCAGAGGGCTTTCACAGGGAAAGTGCTGCACGGTTGGCGGGTTATCACAGGAAAAGTGCTGCCCTGTCGGTGGGTTATCACGGGGAATGTGCTGCACTGTCGGTGGGTTATCACAGGGAAAGTGCTGCACTGTCGTTGGGTTATCACGGGGAATGTGCTGCACTGTCGGTGGGTTATCACACGGAAAGTGCTGCACGGTCAGTGGGTTATCACAGAGTAAGTGCTGCACTGTCGGCGGGTTATCACAGGGAAAGTGCTGCACTGTCGGCGGGTTATCACAGGGAAAGTGCTGCACTATCGGTGGGTTATCACAGGGAAAGTGCTGCACTGTCGTCGGGTTATCACAGAGAAAGTGCTGCACTATCGGTGGGTTATCACAGAGAAAGTGCTGCACTGTCGGCGGGTTATCACAGAGAAAGTGCTGCACTTTTGGTGGGTTATCACAGGGAAAGTGCTGCACTATCGGTGGGTTATCACAGGGAAAGTGCTGCACTGTCGTCGGGTTATCACAGAGAAAGTGCTGCACTATCGGTGGGTTATCACAGGGAAAGTGCTGCACTGTCGGTGGGTTATCACAGGGAAAGTGCTTCACTGTCGGAGGGTTAACACAGAGAATTGCTGCACTGTCGGAGGGTTATCACAGAGAAAGTGCTGCACTGTCGGCGAGTTATTACAGAGAAAGTGCTGCACTGTCGGCGGGTTATCACAGAGAAAGTGCTTCACTGTCGGTGGGTTAGCACAGGGAAAGTGCTGCACTGTCGGCGGTTTAACACAGGGAAAGTGCTGCACTGTCGGTGGGTTATAACAGGGAAAGTGCTGCACTGTCGGCGGGTTATCACAGGGAAAGTGCTGCACTGACGGCGGGTTATCACAGGGAAAGTGCTGCACTGTCGGCGAGTTATCACTGAAAAAGTGCTGCACTGTCGGTGGGTTATCACAGGGAAAGTGCTGCACTGTCGGCGAGTTATCACTGAGAAAGTGCTGCACTGTCGGTGGGCTATCACCGGGAAAGTGCTGCACTGTCAGAGGGCTTTCACAGGGAAAGTGCTGCACGGTTGGCGGGTTATCACAGGAAAAGTGCTGCCCTGTCGGTGGGTTATCACGGGGAATGTGCTGCACTGTCGGTGGCTTATCACAGGGAAAGTGCTGCACTGTCGTTGGGTTATCACGGGGAATGTGCTGCACTGTCGGTGGGTTATCACACGGAAAGTGCTGCACTGTCGGTGGGTTATCACAGAGTAAGTGCTGTACTGTTGGTGGGTTATCACAGAGAAAGTGCTGCACTGTCGGCGGGTTATCACAGAGAAAGTGCTGCACTTTTGGTGGGTTATCACAGGGAAAGTGCTGCACTATCGGTGGGTTATCACAGGGAAAGTGCTGCACTGTCGTCGGGTTATCACAGAGAAAGTGCTGCACTATCGGTGGGTTATCACAGGGAAAGTGCTGCACTTTCGGCGAGTTATCACAGAGAAAGTGCTGCACTGTCGGCGGGTTATCACGGGGAAAGTGCTACACTCTCGGTGGGTTACCACAGAGAAAGTTCTTCACTGTCGGCAGGTTATCACAGAGAAAGTGCTGCACTGTCGGTGGGTTATCACAGGGAAAGTGCTGCACTGTCAGAGGGCTATCACAGGGAAAGTGCTGCACGGTTGGCGGGTTATCACAGGAAAAGTGCTGCACTGTCGGCGAGTTACCACAGAGAAAGTGCTGTACTGTCGGTGGGTTATCACAGAGAAAGTGCTGCACTGTCGTAGGGTTATCACAGGGGAAGTTCTGCACTTTTGGTGGGTTATCACAGGGTAAGTGCTGCACTGGCGGTGGGTTATCACAGAGAAACTGCTGCACTTTTGGTGGGTTATCACAGGGAAAGTGCTGCACTTTTGGTGGGTTATCACAGAGAAAGTGCTGCACTGTCGGTGGGTTATCACAGGGAAAGTGCTGCACTGTCGGTGGGTTATCACAGGGAAAGTGCTGCACTGTCGGCGAGTTATCACAGAGAAAGTGCTGCACTGTCTGAGTGTTTTCACAGTGAAAGTGCTGCATTGTCGGCGGGTTATCACAGGGAAAGTGCTGCACTGTCGTCGGGGTATCACAGAGAAAGTGCTGCACTGTCAGCGGGTCATCACTGAGAAAGTGCTGCACTGTCGGCGGGTTATCACAGGGCAAGTGCTACACTGTCAGCGGGTCATCACTGAGAAAGTGCTGCACTGTCGTCGAGTTATCACAGAGAAAGTGCTGCACTGTCGGTGGGTTATCACAGGGAAAGTGCAGCACTGTCGGCGGGTTATCACAGAGAATGTGCTGCACTGTCAGGGGGTCATCACTGAGAAAGTGCTACACTGTCGGCGGGTTATCACAGGGAAAGTGCTGCACTGTCGTCGGGTTATCACAGAGAAAGTGCTGCACTGTCAGGGGGTTATCACAGAGAAAGTGCTGCACTGTCGGTGGGTTATCACAGGGAAAGTGCTGCACTGTCGGCGGGTTATCACAGGGAAAGTGCAGCACTGTCGGCGGGTTATCACAGAGAAAGTGCTGCACTGTCGGTGGGTTATCACAGGGAAAGTGCTGCACTGTCGGCGGGTTATCACAGGGAAAGTGCTGCACTGTCGGCGGGTTATCACAGAGAAAGTGCTGCACTGTCGGTGGGTTATCACGGGGAAAGTGCTGCACTGTCAGGGGGTTATCACAGGGAAAGTGCTGCACTGTCGGCGGGTTATCACAGGGAAAGTGCTGCACTGTCATCGGGTTATCACAGAGAAAGTGCTGCAATGTCAGGGGGTTATCACAGGGAAAGTGCTGCACTGTCGGTGAGTTATCACAGAGAAAGTGCTGCACTGTCAGTGGGTTATCACAGGGAAAGTGCTGCACTGTCAGAGGGTTATCACAGGGAAAGTGCTGCACTGTCGGCGGGTTATCACAGGGAAAGTGCAGCACTGTCGGCGGGTTATCACAGAGAAAGTGCTGCACTGTCGGTGGGTTATCACAGGGAAAGTGCTGCACTGTCGGCGGGTTATCACAGGGAAAGTGCTGCACTGTCGGCGGGTTATCACAGGGAAAGTGCTGCACTGTCGGCGGGTTATCACAGAGAAAGTGCTGAACTGTCATCGGGTTATCACAGAGAATGTGCTGCACTGTCAGGGGGTTATCACAGAGAATGTGCTGCACTGTCGGTGGGTTATCACAGGGAAAGTGCTGAACTGTCATCGGGTTATCACAGAGAATGTGCTGCACTGTCAGGGGGTTATCACAGAGAATGTGCTGCACTGTCGGTGGGTTATCACAGGGAAAGTGCTGCACTGTCGGCGGGTTATCACAGGGAAAGTGCTGCACTGTCATCGGGTTATCACAGAGAAAGTGCTGCACTGTCAGGGGGTTATCACAGGGAAAGTGCTGCACTGTCGGCGGGTTATCACAGGGAAAGTGCAGCACTGTCGGTGGGTTATCACAGAGAAAGTGCTGCACTGTCGGCGGGTTATCACAGGGAAAGTGCTGCACTGTCGGCGGGTTATCACAGGGAAAGTGCTGCACTGTCGGTGGGTTATCACAGGGAAAGTGCTGAACTGTCGGCGAGTTATCACAGAGAAAGTGCTGCACTGTCGGTGGGTTATCACGGGGAAAGTGCTGCACTGTCGGTGGGTTATCACGGGGAAAGTGCTGAACTGTCGGCGAGTTATCACAGAGAAAGTGCTGCACTGTCGGTGGGTTATCACGGGGAAAGTGCTGCACTGTCGGTGGGTTACCACAGGGAAAGTGCTGAACTGTCGGCGAGTTATCACAGAGAAAGTGCTGCACTGTCGGTGGGTTATCACGGGGAAAGTGCTGCACTGTCGGTGGGTTATAACAGAGAAAGTGCTGCACTGTCGGTGGGTTCTAAAAGGGAAAGTGCTGCACTGTCGGTGGGTTATAACAGAGAAAGTGCTGCACTGTCGGCGAGTTATCACAGGGAAAGTGCTGCACTGTCGGCGGGTTATCACAGGGAAAGTGCTGCACTGTCGGCGAGTTATCACGGGGAAAGTGCTGCACTGTCGGTGGGTTATCACGGGGAAAGTGCTGAACTGTCGGCGAGTTATCACAGAGAAAGTGCTGCACTGTCGGTGGGTTATCACAGGGAAAGTGCTGCACTGTCGGTGGGTTATCACGGGGAAAGTGCTGCACTGTCGGTGGGTTATCACGGGGAAAGTGCTGAACTGTCGGCGAGTTATCACAGAGAAAGTGCTGCACTGTCGGTGGGTTATCACGGGGAAAGTGCTGCACTGTCGGTGGGTTATAACAGGGAAAGTGCTGCACTGTCGGCGGGTTATCATCGCGATAGCGATGTACTGTCGGTGGGCTATCACAGAGAAAGTGCTGCACTGTCGGTGTATTATCACAGGGAAAGTGCTGCACTGTCGGTGGGTTATCACAGGGAAAGTGCTGCACTGTCGGTGGGTTACCACAGAGAAAGTGCTTCACTGTCGGCAGGTTATCACAGAGAAAATGCTGCACTGTCGGTGGGTTATCACAGAGAAAGTGCTGCACTGTCGGTGGGTTATCACAGGGGAAAGTGCTGCACTGTCGGTGGGTTATCACAGGGAAAGTGCAGCACTGTCGGCGGGTTATAACAGGGAAAGTGCAGCACTGTCGGCGGGTTATCACAGAGAAAGTGCAGCACTGTCGGCGGGTTATCACAGAGAAAGTGCTGCACTGTCAGCGGGTCATCACTGAGAAAGTGCTGCACTGTCGGCGGGTTATCACAGAGAAAGTGCTACACTGTCGGCGGGTTATAACAGGGAAAGTGCTGCAATGTCTGCGAGATATCACAGAGAAAGTGCTGCACTGTCGGCGGGTTATCACAGGGAAAGTGCTGCAATGTCTGCGAGATATCACAGAGAAAGTGCTGCACTGTCGGCGGGTTATCACGGGGAAAGTGCTGCACAGTCGGTGGGTTATCACAGGGAAACTGCTGAACTGTCGGCGAGTTATCACAGAGAAAGTGCTGCACTGTCGGTGGGTTATCACAGGGAAAGTGCTGCACTGTCGGTGGGTTCTAAAAGGGAAAGTGCTGCACTGTCGGTGGGTTATAACAGAGAAAGTGCTGCACTGTCGGTGAAATATCACACGGAAAGTGCTGCACTGTCGGTGGGTTAGCACATGGAAAGTGCTGCACTGTCGGCGGGTTATCACAGGGAAAGTGCTGCACTGTCGGTGGGTTATAACAGGGAAAGTGCTGCACTGTCGGTGGGTTATCATCGCGATAGCGATGTACTGTCGGTGGGCTATCCCAGGGAAAGTGCAGCACTGTCGGCGGGTTATCACAGAGAAAGTGCTGCACTGTCGGCGGGTTATCACAGAGAAAGTGCTGCACTGTCGGCGGGTTATCACAGGGAAAGTGCTGCACTGTCGGCGAGTTATCACGGGGAAAGTGCTGCACTGTCGGTGGGTTATCACAGAGAAAGTGCTGCACTGTCGGCGGGTTATCACAGAGAAAGTGCTGCACTGTCGGCGGGTTATCACAGAGAAAGTGCTGCACTGTCGGCGGGTTATCACAGGGAAAGTGCTGCACTGTCGGCGAGTTATCACAGGGAAAGTGCTGCACTGTCGGCGGGTTATCACAGAGAAAGTGCTGCACTGTCGGCGGGTTATCACAGGGAAAGTGCTGCACTGTCGGCGAGTTATCACGGGGAAAGTGCTGAACTGTCGGTGGGTTATCACAGGGAAAGTGCTGCACTGTCGGTGGGTTATCACAGGGAAAGTGCTGCACTGTCGGTGGGTTATCACAGGGAAAGTGCTGAACTGTCGGCGAGTTATCACAGAGAAAGTGCTGCACTGTCGGTGGGTTATCACGGGGAAAGTGCTGCACTGTCGGTGGGTTCTAAAAGGGAAAGTGCTGCACTGTCGGTGGGTTATAATAGAGAAAATGCTGCACTGTCGGTGAAATATCACAGGGAAAGTGCTGCACTGTCGGCGGGTTATCACAGGGAAAGTGCTGCACTGTCGGTGGGTTATAACAGGGAAAGTGCTGCACTGTCGGCGGGTTATCATCGCGATAGCGATGTACTGTCGGTGGGCTATCACAGATAAAGTGCTGCACTGTCGGTGTATTATCACAGGGAAAGTGCTGCACTGTCGGTGGGTTATCACAGGGAAAGTGCTGCACTGTCGGTGGTTTACCACAGAGAAAGTGCTTCACTGTCGGCAGGTTATCACAGAGAAAGTGCTGCACTGTCGGTGGGTTATCACAGGGGAAAGTGCTGCACTGTCGGTGGGTTATCACAGGGAAAGTGCTGCACTGTCGTCGGGTTATCACAGAGAAAGTGCTGCACTGTCAGCGGGTCATCACTGAGAAAGTGCTGCACTGTCGGCGGGTTATCACAGAGAAAGTGCTACACTGTCGGCGGGTTATCACAGGGAAAGTGCAGCACTGTCGGCGGGTTATCACAGGGAAAGTGCAGCACTGTCGGTGGGTTATCACAGGGAAAGTGCTACAATGTCTGCGAGATATCACAGAGAAAGTGCTGCACTGTCGGCGAGTTATCACAGAGAAAGTGCTGCACTGTCGGTGGGTTATCACAGGGAAAGTGCTGCACTGTCGGTGGGTTCTAAAAGGGAAAGTGCTGCACTGTCGGTGGGTTATAACAGAGAAAGTGCTGCACTGTCGGTGAAATATCACAGGGAAAGTGCTGCACTGTCGGTGGGTTAGCACAGGGAAAGTGCTGCACTGTCGGCGGGTTATCACAGGGAAAGTGCTGCACTGTCGGCGGGTTATCACAGAGAAAGTGCTGCACTGTCAGGGGGTTATCACAGAGAAAGTGCTGCACTGTCGGTGGGTTAGCACAGGGAAAGTGCTGCACTGTCGGCGGGTTATCACAGGGAAAGTGCTGCACTGTCGGTGGGCTATCACAGAGAAAGTGCTGCACTGTCGGTGTATTATCACAGAGAAAGTGCTGCACTGTACGTGGGTTATCACAGAGAAAGTGCTTCACTGTCGGCAGGTTATCACTGAGAAAGTGCTGCACTGTCGGTGGGTTATCACTGAGAAAATGCTGCACTGTCGGCGGGTTATCACAGGGAAAGTGCTGCACTGTCGGCGAGTTATCACAGAGAAAGTGCTGCACTGTCGGCGGGTTATCACGGGGAAAGTGCTGCACTGTCGGTGGTTTACCACAGAGAAAGTGCTTCAATGTCGGCAGGTTATCACAGAGAAAGTGCTGCACTGTCGGTGGGTTATCACAGGGGAAAGTGCTGCACTGTCGGTGGGTTATCACAGGGAAAGTGCTGCACTGTCGGCGAGTTATCACAGAGAAAGTGCTGCACGGTTGGCGGGTTATCACGGGGAAAGTGCTGCACTGTCGGTGGGTTATCACGGGGAAAGTGCTGCACTGTCGGCGAGTTATCACAGAGAAAGTGCTGCACTGTCGATGGGTTCTAAAAGGGAAAGTGCTACACTGTCGGTGGGTTATCACAGATAAAGTGCTGCACTGTCGGCGAGATATCACAGAGAAAGTGCTGCACTGTCGGCGAGATATCACAGGGAAAGTGCTGCACTGTCGGCGGGTTATCACAGAGAAAGTGCTGCACTGTCGGCGAGTTATCACAGGGGAAAGTGCTGCACTGTTGGTGGGTTATCACAGGGAAAGTGCTGCACTGTCGGCGAGTTATCACAGAGAAAGTGCTGCACTGTCGGCGAGTTATCACAGGGAAAGTGCTGCACTGTCGGTGGGTTATCACAGAGAAAGTGCTGCACTGTCGGTGGGTTCTAAAAGGGAAAGTGCTACACTGTCGGTGGGTTATCACAGAGAAAGTGCTGCACTGTCGGCGAGATATCACAGGGAATGTGCTGCACTGTGGGCGGGTTATCACAGGGAAATGCTGCACTGTCGGCGAGTTATCACAGGGAAAGTGCTGCACTATCGTCGGGTTATCACAGGGTAAGTGCTGCACTGTCGGCGGGTTGACACAGATGAAGTGCTGCACTTTCAGCGGGGTATCACAGAGAAAGTACTGCACTTTTGGTGGGCTATCACAGGGAAAGTGCTGCACTGTCGGCGTGTTTTCACAGGGAAAGTGCTGCACTGTCGGTGGGTTATCATAGAGAAAGTGATGCACTGTCGGCGAGTTAACATAGAGAAAGTGCTGCTCTGTCGGCGAGTTATCACAGAGAAAGTGCTGCACTGTCGGCGGGTTATCACAGGGAAAGTGCTGCACTGTCGGTGAGTTATCACAGGGAAAGTGCTGCACTGTCGGCGGGATATCACCGGGAAAGTGCTGCACTGTCAGAGGGCTATCACAGGGAAAGTGCTGCACTGTCGGTGGGTTATCACGGGGAATGTGCTGCACTGTCGGTGGGTTATCACAGAGAAAGTGCTGCACTGCCGGCGAGTTACCACAGAGAAAGTGCTGTACTGTCGGTGGGTTATCACAGAGAAAGTGCTGCACTGTCGTAGGGTTATCACAGGGGAAGTGCTGCACTTTGGTGGGTTATCACAGGGAAAGTGCTGCACTATCGGTGGGTCATCACAGAGAAAGTGCTGCACTTTTGGTGGGTTATCACAGGGAAAGTGCTGCACTATCGGTGGGTTCTAAAAGGGAAAGTGCTGCACTGTCGGTGGGTTATCACAGGGAAAGTGCTGCACTGTCGGTGGGTTATCACAGGGAAAGTGCTGCACTGTCGGTGGGTTATCACAGAGAAAGTGCTGCACTGCCTGAGTGTTTTCACAGTGAAAGTGCTGCATTGTCGGCGGGTTAGCACAGAGAAAGTGCTGCACTGTCTGAGTGTTTTCACAGTGAAAGTGCTGCATTGTCGGCGGGTTATCACTGATAAAGTGCTGCACTATCGGTGGGTTATCACAGAGAAAGTGCTGCACTGTCGGCGGGTTATCACAGGGAAAGTGCTGCACTGTCGGTGGGTTCTAAAAGGGAAAGTGCTACACTGTCGGTGGGTTATCACAGAGAAAGTGCTGCACTGTCGGCGAGTTATCATCGCGATAGCGATGTACTGTCGGTGGGCTATCACAGAGAAAATGCTGCACTGTCGGTGTATTATCACAGAGAAAGTGCTGCACTGTAGGTGGGTTATCACAGGGAAAGGGCTGCAATGTCTGCGAGATATCACAGAGAAAGTCCTGCACTGTCGGCGAGTTATCACAGGGAAAGTGCTGCACTGTCGGCGAGTTATCACAGAGAAAGTGCTGCACTGTCGGCGGGTTATCACGGGGAAAGTGCTCCACTGTTGGTGGGTTATCACACGGAAAGTGCTGCACTGTCGGTGGGTTACCACAGAGAAAGTGCTTCACTGTCGGCAGGTTATCACAGAGAAAGTGCTGCACTGTCGGTGGGTTATCACAGGGGAAAGTGCTGCACTGTCGGTGGGTTATCACAGGGAAAGTGCTGCACTGTCGGTGAGTTATCACAGAGAAAGTGCTGCACGGTTGGCGGGTTATCACGGGGAAAGTGCTGCACTGTCGGTGGGTTATCACGGGGAAAGTGCTGCACTGTCGGCGAGTTATCACAGAGAAAGTGCTGCACTGTCGGTGGGTTCTAAAAGGGAAAGTGCTACACTGTCGGTGGGTTATCACAGAGAAAGTGCTGCACTGTCGGTGGGTTCTAAAAGGGAAAGTGCTACACTGTCGGTGGGTTATCACAGAGAAAGTGCTGCACTGTCGGCGAGATATCACAGGGAAAGTGCTGCACTATCGTCGGGTTATCACAGGGTAAGTGCAGCGTCGGCGGGTTGACACAGATGAAGTGCTGCACTGTCAGCGGGGTATCACAGAGAAAGTACTGCACTTTTGGTGGGCTATCACAGGGAAAGTGCTGCACTGTCGGCGTGTTAACATAGAGAAAGTGCTGCACTGTCGGCGGGTTATCACAGGGAAAGTTCTGCACTGTCGGCGAGTTATCACAGAGAAAGTGCTGCACTGTCGGCGAGTTATCACTGAGAAAGTGCTGCACTGTCGGTGGGTTATCACAGAGAAAGTGCTGCACTGTCGGCGGGTTATCACAGAGAAAGTGCTGTACTTTTGGTGGGTTATCACAGGGAAAGTGCTGCACTATCGGTGGGTTATCACCGAGAAAGTGCTGCACTGTCAGCGAGTTATCACAGAGAAAGTGCTGCACTATCGGTGGGTTATCACCGGGAAAGTGCTGCACTGTCGGCGAGTTAACACAGAGAAAGTGCTGCTCTGTCGGTGGGTTATCACAGTGAAAGTGCTGCATTGTCGGCGGGTTATCACAGAGAAAGTGCTGCACTTTTGGTGGGTTATCACAGGGAAAGTGCTGCACTATCGGTGGGTTATCACCGGGAAAGTGCTGCACTGTCGACGAGTTATCACAGAGAAAGTGCTGCACTGTCTGAGTGTTTTCACAGTGAAAGTGCTGCACTGTCGGCGGGTTATCACAGAGAAAGTGCTGCACTGTCGGTAGGTTATCACAGAGAAAGTGCTGCACTGTCGGCGGGTTATCACGGGGAAAGTGCTGCACTGTCGGTGGGTTATCACAGAGAAAGTGCTGCACTGTCGGTAGGTTATCACAGAGAAAGTGCTGCACTGTCGGTGGGTTATCACAAGGAAAGTGCTGAACTGTCGGCGTGTTTTCACAGAGAAAGTACTGCATTGTCGGCGGGTTATCACAGAGAAAGTGCTGCACTATAGGTGGGTTATCACAGGGAATGTGCTGCACTGTCGGCGAGTTATCAAAGGGAAAGTGCTGCACTGTCTGATGGTTTTCACAGTGAAAGTGCTGCATTGTCGGTGGCTTATCAAAGGGAAAGTGCTGCACTATCGGTGGGTTATCACAGGGAAAGTGCTGCACTATCGGTGGGTTATCACAGAGAAAGTGCTGCACTTTTGGTGGGTAATCACAGGGAAAGGGCTGCACTATCGGTGGGTTATCACAGGGAAAGTGCTGCACTGTCGGTGGGTTATCACAGGGAAAGTGCTGCACTGTCGGCGAGTTATCACAGGGAAAGTGCTGCACTGTCTGAGTGTTTTCACAGTGAAAGTGCTGCATTGTCGGCGGGTTATCACAGGGAAAGTGCTGCACTGTCGTCGGGTTATCACAGAGAAAGTGCTGCACTGTCGGTGGGTTATCACAAGGAAAGTGCTGAACTGTCGGCGTGTTTTCACAGAGAAGGTGCTGCACTGTCGGCGTGTTATCATAGAGAAAGTGATGCACTGTCGGCGAGTTAACATAGAGAAAGTGCTGCACTGTCGGCGGGTTATCACAGGGAAAGTTCTGCACTGTCGGCGAGTTATCACAGGGAAAGTGCTGCACTGTCGGTGGGTTATCACAGAGAAAGTGCTGCACTGTCGGTGGGTTATCACAGGGAAAGTGCTGCACTGTCGGTGAGTTAGCACAGGGAAAGTGCTGCACTGTCGGTGGGTTCTAAAAGGGAAAGTGCTGCACTGTCGGTGGGTTAGCACAGGGAAAGTGCTGCACTGTCGGTGGGTTATAACAGAGAAAGTGCTGCACTGTCGGTGAAATATCACAGGGAAAGTGCTGCACTGTCGGTGGGTTAGCACAGGGAAAGTGCTGCACTGTCGGCGGGTTATCACAGGGAAAGTGCTGCACTGTCGGTGGGTTCTAAAAGGGAAAGTGCTACACTGTCGGTGGGTTATCACAGAGAAAGTGCTGCACTGTCGGCAAGTTATCATCGCGATAGCGATGTACTGTCGGTGGGCTATCACAGAGAAAATGCTGCACTGTCGATGTATTATCACAGAGAAAGTGCTGCACTGTAGGTGGGTTATCACAGGGAAAGTGCTGCACTGTCGGTGGGTTATCACAGGGAAAGTGCTGCACTGTCGGCGAGTTATCACAGAGAAAGTGCTGCACTGTCGGCGGGTTATCACGGGGAAAGTGCTGCACTGTCGGTGGGTTACCACAGAGAAAGTGCTTCACTGTCGGCAGGTTATCACAGAGAAAGTGCTGCACTGTCGGTGGGTTATCACAGGGGAAAGTGCTGCACTGTCGGTGGGTTATCACAGGGAAAGTGCTGCACTATCGGTGGGTTATCACAGAGAAAGTGCTGCACTTTTGGTGGGTAATCACAGGGAAAGTGCTGAACTATCGGTGGGTTATCACAGGGAAAGTGCTGCACTGTCGGTGGGTTATCACAGGGAAAGTGCTGCACTGTCGGCGAGTTTTCACAGAGAAAGTGCTGCACTGTCTGATGGTTTTCACAGTGAAAGTGCTGCATTGTCGGCGGGTTATCACAGAGAAAGTGCTGCACTATAGGTGGGTTATCACAGGGAATGTGCTGCACTGTCGGCGAGTTATCACAGAGAAAGTGCTGCACTGTCTGATGGTTTTCACAGTGAAAGTGCTGCATTGTCGGTGGCTTATCAAAGGGAAAGTGCTGCACTATCGGTGGGTTATCACAGGGAAAGTGCTGCACTATCGGTGGGTTATCACAGAGAAAGTGCTGCACTTTTGGTGGGTAATCACAGGGGAAGGGCTGCACTATCGGTGGGTTATCACAGGGAAAGTGCTGCACTGTCGGCGTGTTATCACAGGGAAAGTGCTGCACTGTCGGTGGGTGATCACAGGGAAAGTGCTGCACTGTCGGCGAGTTATCACAGGGAAAGTGCTGCACTGTCTGAGTGTTTTCACAGTGAAAGTGCTGCATTGTCGGCGGGTTATCACAGGGAAAGTGCTGCACTGTCGTCGGGTTATCACAGAGAAAGTGCTGCACTGTCGGTGGGTTATCACAAGGAAAGTGCTGAACTGTCGGCGTGTTTTCACAGAGAAGGTGCTGCACTGTCGACGTGTTATCATAGAGAAAGTGATGCACTGTCGGCGAGTTAACATAGAGAAAGTGCTGCACTGTCGGCGGGTTATCACAGGGAAAGTTCTGCACTGTCGGCGAGTTATCACAGAGAAAGTGCTGCACTGTCGGTGGGTTATCACAGAGAAAGTGCTGCACTGTCGGTGGGTTATCACAGGGAAAGTGCTGCACTGTCGGTGAGTTAGCACAGGGAAAGTGCTGCACTGTCGGTGGGTTCTAAAAGGGAAAGTGCTGCACTGTCGGTGGGTTAGCACAGGGAAAGTGCTGCACTGTCGGTGGGTTATAACAGAGAAAGTGCTGCACTGTCGGTGAAATATCACAGGGAAAGTGCTGCACTGTCGGTGGGTTAGCACAGGGAAAGTGCTGCACTGTCGGCGGGTTATCACAGGGAAAGTGCTGCACTGTCGGTGGGTTCTAAAAGGGAAAGTGCTACACTGTCGGTGGGTTATCACAGAGAAAGTGCTGCACTGTCGGCAAGTTATCATCGCGATAGCGATGTACTGTCGGTGGGCTATCACAGAGAAAATGCTGCACTGTCGATGTATTATCACAGAGAAAGTGCTGCACTGTAGGTGGGTTATCACAGGGAAAGGGCTGCAATGTCTGCGAGATATCACAGAGAAAGTCCTGCACTGTCGGCGAGTTATCACAGAGAAAGTGCTGCACTGTCGGCGGGTTATCACAGAGAAAGTGCTGCACTGTCGGCGGGTTATCACAGGGAAAGTGCTGCACTGTAGGTGGGTTATCACAGGGAAAGGGCTGCAATGTCTGCGAGATATCACAGAGAAAGTCCTGCACTGTCGGCGAGTTATCACAGAGAAAGTGCTGCACTGTCGGCGGGTTATCACAGGGAAAGTGCTGCACTGTCGGCGAGTTATCACAGAGAAAGTGCTGCACTGTCGGCGGGTTATCACGGGGAAAGTGCTGCACTGTCGGTGGGTTACCACAGAGAAAGTGCTTCACTGTCGGCAGGTTATCACAGAGAAAGTGCTGCACTGTCGGTGGGTTATCACAGGGGAAAGTGCTGCACTGTCGGTGGGTTATCACAGGGAAAGTGCTGCACTATCGGTGGGTTATCACAGAGAAAGTGCTGCACTTTTGGTGGGTAATCACAGGAAAGTGCTGAACTATCGGTGGGTTATCACAGAGAAAGTGCTGCACTGTCGGCGAGTTTTCACAGAGAAAGTGCTGCACTGTCTGATGGTTTTCACAGTGAAAGTGCTGCATTGTCGGCGGGTTATCACAGAGAAAGTGCTGCACTATCGGTGGGTTATTACAGGGAATGTGCTGCACTGTCGGCGAGTTATCACAGAGAAAGTGCTGCACTGTCTGATGGTTTTCACAGTGAAAGTGCTGCATTGTCGGTGGCTTATCAAAGGGAAAGTGCTGCACTATCGGTTGGTTATCACAGGGAAAGTGCTGCACTATCGGTGGGTTATCACAGAGAAAGTGCTGCACTTTTGGTGGGTAATCACAGGGAAAGGGCTGCACTATCGGTGGGTTATCACAGGGAAAGTGCTGCACTGTCGGCGAGTTATCACAGGGAAAGTGCTGCACTGTCTGAGTGTTTTCACAGTGAAAGTGCTGCATTGTCGGCGGGTTATCACAGGGAAAGTGCTGCACTGTCGTCGGGTTATCACAGATAAAGTGCTGCACTATCGGTGGGTTATCACAGAGAAAGTGCTGCACTGTCAGCGGGTCATCACAGAGAAAGTGCTGCACTGTCGGCGGGTTATCACAGGGAAAGTGCTACACTGTCGGCGGGTTATCACAGAGAAAGTGCATCACTGTCGGCGGGTTCTCACAGAGAAAGTGCTGCACTGTCGGCGGGTTATCACAGGGAAAGTGCTACACTGTCGGCGGGTTATCACAGAGAAAGTGCATCACTGTCGGAGGGTTATCACGGGGAAAGTGCTGCACTGTCGGTGGGTTCTAAAAGGGAAAGTGCTACACTGTCGGTGGGTTATCACAGAGAAAGTGCTGCACTGTCGGCGAGTTATCATCGCGATAGCGATGTACTGTCGGTGGGCTATCACAGAGAAAATGCTGCACTGTCGGTGTATTATCACAGAGAAAGTGCTGCACTGTAGGTGGGTTATCACAGGGAAATGGCTGCAATGTCTGCGAGATATCACAGAGAAAGTCCTGCACTGTCGGCGAGTTATCACAGGGAAAGTGCTGCACTGTCGGCGAGTTATCACAGAGAAAGTGCTGCACTGTCGGTGGGTTATCACAGGGAAAGTGCTGCACTGTCGGTGGGTTATCACAGAGAAAGTGCTGCACTGTCGGTGGGTTATCACAGGGAAAGTGCTGCACTGTCGGTGAGTTAGCACAGGGAAAGTGCTGCACTGTCGGTGGGTTCTAAAAGGGAAAGTGCTGCACTGTCGGTGGGTTATAACAGAGAATGTGCTGCACTGTCGGTGAAATATCACAGGGAAAGTGCTGCACTGTCGGTGGGTTAGCACAGGGAAAGTGCTGCACTGTCGGCGGGTTATCACAGGGAAAGTGCTGCACTGTCGGTGGGTTCTAAAAGGGAAAGTGCTACACTGTCGGTGGGTTATCACAGAGAAAGTGCTGTACTGTCGGCGAGTTATCATCGCGATAGCGATGTACTGTCGGTGGGCTATCACAGAGAAAATGCTGCACTGTCGGTGTATTATCACAGAGAAAGTGCTGCACTGTAGGTGGGTTATCACAGGGAAAGGGCTGCAATGTCTGCGAGATATCACAGAGAAAGTCCTGCACTGTCGGCGAGTTATCACAGGGAAAGTGCTGCACTGTCGGCGAGTTATCACAGAGAAAGTGCTGCACTGTCGGCGGGTTATCACGGGGAAAGTGCTGCACTGTCGGCGGGTTATCACGGGGAAAGTGCTGCACTGTCGGTGGGTTACCACAGAGAAAGTGCTTCACTGTCGGCAGGTTATCACAGAGAAAGTGCTGCACTGTCGGTGGGTTATCACAGAGAAAGTGCTGCACTGTCGGTGGGTTATCACAGGGAAAGTGCTGCACTGTCGGTGAGTTATCACAGAGAAAGTGCTGCACGGTTGGCGGGTTATCACGGGGAAAGTGCTGCACTGTCGGTGGGTTATCACGGGGAAAGTGCTGCACTGTCGGTGGGTTATCACAGGGAAAGTGCTGCACTGTCGGTGAGTTATCACAGAGAAAGTGCTGCACGGTTGGCGGGTTATCACGGGGAAAGTGCTGCACTGTCGGTGGGTTATCACGGGGAAAGTGCTGCACTGTCGGCGAGTTATCACAGAGAAAGTGCTGCACTGTCGGTGGGTTCTAAAAGGGAAAGTGCTACACTGTCGGTGGGTTATCACAGAGAAAGTGCTGCACTGTCGGTGGGTTATCACAGAGAAAGTGCTGCACTGTCGGCGAGATATCACAGGGAAAGTGCTACACTGTCGGTGGGTTATCACAGAGAAAGTGCTGCACTGTCGGCGAGATATCACAGGGAAAGTGCTGCACTGTTGGCGAGTTATCACAGGGAAAGTGCTGCACTATCGTCGGGTTATCACAGGGTAAGTGCAGCGTCGGCGGGTTGACACAGATGAAGTGCTGCACTGTCAGCGGGGTATCACAGAGAAAGTACTGCACTTTTGGTGGGCTATCACAGGGAAAGTGCTGCACTGTCGGCGTGTTAACATAGAGAAAGTGCTGCACTGTCGGCGGGTTATCACAGGGAAAGTTCTGCACTGTCGGCGAGTTATCACAGAGAAAGTGCTGCACTGTCGGTGTGTTATCACAGAGAAAGTGCTGCACTGTCGGTGGGTTATCACAGAGAAAGTGCTGCACTGTCGGCGGGTTATCACAGAGAAAGTGCTGTACTTTTGGTGGGTTATCACAGGGAAAGTGCTGCACTATCGGTGGGTTATCACCGGGAAAGTGCTGCACTGTCAGCGAGTTATCACAGAGAAAGTGCTGCACTATCGGTGGGTTATCACCGGGAAAGTGCTGCACTGTCGGCGAGTTAACACAGAGAAAGTGCTGCTCTGTCGGTGGGTTATCACAGTGAACGTGCTGCATTGTCGGCGGGTTATCACAGAGAAAGTGCTGCACTTTTGGTGGGTTATCACAGGGAAAGTGCTGAACTATCGGTGGGTTATCACCGGGAAAGTGCTGCACTGTCGACGAGTTATCACAGAGAAAGTGCTGCACTGTCTGAGTGTTTTCACAGTGAAAGTGCTGCATTGTCGGCGGGTTATCACAGAGAAAGTGCTGCACTGTCTGAGTGTTTTCACAGTGAAAGTGCTGCACTGTCGGCGGGTTATCACAGAGAAAGTGCTGCACTGTCGGTAGGTTATCACAGGGAAAGTGCTGCACTGTCGGTGGGTTATCACAAGGAAAGTGCTGAACTGTCGGCGTGTTTTCACAGAGAAGGTGCTGCACTGTCGGCGTGTTATCATAGAGAAAGTGATGCACTGTCGGCGAGTTAACAAAGAGAAAGTGCTGCACTGTCGGCGGGTTATCACAGGGAAAGTTCTGCACTGTCGGCGAGTTTTCACAGAGAAAGTGCTGCACTGTCGGTGGGTCATCACAGAGAAAGTGCTGCACTGTCGGTGGGTTATCACGGGGAAAGTGCTGCACTGTCGGTGGGTTCTAAAAGGGAAAGTGCTGCACTGTCGGTGGGTTAGCACAGGGAAAGTGCTGCACTGTCGGTGGGTTATAACAGAGAAAGTGCTGCACTGTCGGTGAAATATCACAGGGAAAGTGCTGCACTGTCGGTGGGTTAGCACAGGGAAAGTGCTGCACTGTCGGCGGGTTATCACAGGGAAAGTGCTGCACTGTCGGTGGGTTCTAAAAGGGAAAGTGCTACACTGTCGGTGGGTTATCACAGAGAAAGTGCTGCACTGTCGGCAAGTTATCATCGCGATAGCGATGTACTGTCGGTGGGCTATCACAGAGAAAATGCTGCACTGTCGATGTATTATCACAGAGAAAGTGCTGCACTGTAGGTGGGTTATCACAGGGAAAGGGCTGCAATGTCTGCGAGATATCACAGAGAAAGTCCTGCACTGTCGGCGAGTTATCACAGGGAAAGTGCTGCACTGTCGGCGAGTTATCACAGAGAAAGAGCTGCACTGTCGGTGGGTTACCACAGAGAATGTTCTTCACTGTCGGCAGGTTATCACAGAGAAAGTGCTGCACTGTCGGTGGGTTATCACAGGGGCAAGTGCTGCACTGTCGGTGGGTTATCACAGGGAAAGTGCTGCACTGTCGGCGAGTTATCACAGAGAAAGTGCTGCACGGTTGGCGGGTTATCACGGAGAAAGTGCTGCACTGTCGGTGGGTTATCACGGGGAAAGTGCTGCACTGTCGGCGAGTTATCACAGAGAAAGTGCTGCACTGTCGGTGGGTTCTAAAAGGGAAAGTGCTACAGTGTCGGTGGGTTATCACAGAGAAAGTGCTGCACTGTCGGTGGGTTCTAAAAGGGAAAGTGCTACACTGTCGGTGGGTTATCACAGAGAAAGTGCTGCACTGTCGGCGAGATATCACAGGGAAAGTGCTGCACTGTTGGCGAGTTATCACAGGGAAAGTGCTGCACTATCATCGGGTTATCACAGGGTAAGTGCTGCACTGTCGGCGGGTTGACACAGATGAAGTGCTGCACTGTCAGCGGGGTATCACAGAGAAAGTACTGCACTTTTGGTGGGCTATCACAGGGAAAGTGCTGCACTGTCGGCGTGTTTTCAGAGAGAAAGTGATGCACTGTCGGCGAGTTAACATAGAGAAAGTGCTGCACTGTCGGCGGGTTATCACAGGGAAAGTTCTGCACTGTCGGCGATTTATCACAGAGAAAGTGCTGCACTGTCGGCGAGTTATCACTGAGAAAATGCTGCACTGTCGGTGGGTTATCACAGAGAAAGTGCTGCACTGTCGGCGGGTTATCACAGAGAAAGTGCTGTACTTTTGGTGGGTTATCACAGGGAAAGTGCTGCACTATCGGTGGGTTATCACCGGGAAAGTGCTGCACTGTCAGCGAGTTATCACAGAGAAAGTGCTGCACTATCGGTGGGTTATCACCGGGTAAGTGCTGCACTGTCGGCGAGTTAACACAGAGAAAGTGCTGCTCTGTCGGTGGGTTATCACAGTGAAAGTGCTGCATTGTCGGCGGGTTATCACAGAGAAAGTGCTGCACTTTTGGAGGGTTATCACAGGGAAAGTGCTGCACTATCGGTGGGTTATCACCGGGAAAGTGCTGCACTGTCGACGAGTTATCACAGAGAAAGTGCTGCACTGTCTGAGTGTTTTCACAGTGAAAGTGCTGCATTGTCGGCGGGTTATCACAGAGAAAGTGCTGCACTGTCTGAGTGTTTTCACAGTGAAAGTGCTGCACTGTCGGTGGGTTATCACAGAGAAAGTGCTGCACTGTCGGTAGGTTATCACAGAGAAAGTGCTGCACTGTCGGCGGGTTATCACGGGGAAAGTGCTGCACTGTCGGTGGGTTATCACAAGGAAAGTGCTGAACTGTCGGCGAGTTATCACAGAGAAAGTGCTGCACTGTCGGTGGGTTATCACAGGGAAAGTGCTGCACTGTCGGTGGGTTATCACAGGGGAAGTGCTGCACTGTCGGCGGGTTATCACGGGGAAAGTGCTGCACTGTCGGTGGGCTTTCACAGGGAAAATGCTCCACTGTCGGCGAGTTATCAGAGAGAAAGTGCTGCACTGTCGGCGGGTTATTACGGGGAAAGTGCTGCACTGTCGGTGGGTTATCACAGGGAAATTGCTGCACTGTCGGCGAGTTTTCACAGAGCAAGTGCTGCACTGTCGGCGGGTTAACACAGAGAAAGTGCTGCACTGTCAGAGGGTTATCACAGAGAAAGTGCTGCACTGTCGGTGGGTTATCAGAGGGAAAGTGCTGCACTGTCGGTGGGTTATCACAGGGAAAGTGCTGCACTGTCGTCGGGTTATCACAGAGAAAGTGCTGCACTGTCGGCGGGTTATCACACGGAAAGTGCTGCACTGTCGGTGGGTTATCACACGGAAAGTGCTGCACTGTCGGTGGGTTATCACACGGAAAGTGCTGCACTGTCGGCGGGTTATCACACGGAAAGTGCTGCACTGTTGGTGGGTTATCACACGGAAAGTGCTGCACTGTCGGTGGGTTATCACAGGGGAAGTGCTGCAATGTCTTCGAGATATCACAGAAAAAGTGCTGCACTGTTGGCGGGTTTTCACGGGGATAGTGCTGCACTGTCGGTGGGTTATCACACGGAAAGTGCTGCAATATCTTCGAGATATCACAGAGAAAGTGCTGCACTGTCGGCGGGTTATCACAGGGAAAGTGCTCCACTGTCGGCGAGTTATTGCTGAGAAAGTGCTGCACTGTCGGCGGGTTATCACGGGGAAAGTGCTGCACTGTCGGTGGGTTATCACAGGGAAAGTGCTGCACTGTCGGTGGGTTATCACAGGGAAAGTGCTCCACTGTCGGCGAGTTATCGCAGAGAAAGTGCTGCACTGTCGGCGGGTTATCACAGGGAAAGTGCTGCACTGTCGGTGGGTTATCACAGGGAAAGTGCTGCACTGTCGGCGAGTTATCACAGAGAAATTGCTGCACTGTCGGTGGGTTATCACAGAGAAAGTGCTGCACTGTCGGCGGGTTAACACAGAGAAAGTGCTGCACTTTGGGTGGGTTATCACAGGGAAAGTGTTGCACTATCGGTGGGTTATCACAGGGAAAGTGCTGCACTGTCGGCGAGTTATCACAGAGAAAGTGCTGCACTGTCTGAGGGTTTTCACAGTGAAAGTGCTGCATTTTCGGCGGGTTATCACAGAGAAAGTGCTGCACTTTTGGTGGGTTATCACAGGGAAAGTGCTCCACTGTCGGCGAGTTATCGCAGAGAAAGTGCTGCACTGTCGGCGGGTTTTCACGGGGAAAGTGCTGCACTGTCGGTGGGTTATCACACGGAAAGTGCTGCAATATCTTCGAGATATCACAGAGAAAGTGCTGCACTGTCGGCGGGTTATCACAGGGAAAGTGCTCCACTGTCGGCGAGTTATTGCTGAGAAAGTGCTGCACTGTCGGCGGGTTATCACGGGGAAAGTGCTGCACTGTCGGTGGGTTATCACAGGGAAAGTGCTGCACTGTCGGTGGGTTATCTCAGGGAAAGTGCTCCACTGTCGGCGAGTTATCGCAGAGAAAGTGCTGCACTGTCGGCGGGTTATCACGGGGAAAGTGCTGCACTGTCGGTGGGTTATCACAGGGAAAGTGCTGCACTGTCGGCGAGTTATCACAGAGAAATTGCTGCACTGTCGGTGGGTTATCACAGAGAAAGTGCTGCACTGTCGGCGGGTTAACACAGAGAAAGTGCTGCACTTTGGGTGGGTTATCACAGGGAAAGTGTTGCACTATCGGTGGGTTATCACTGGGAAAGTGCTGCACTGTCGGCGAGTTATCACAGAGAAAGTGCTGCACTGTCTGAGGGTTTTCACAGTGAAAGTGCTGCATTTTCGGTGGGTTATCACAGAGAAAGTGCTGCACTTTTGGTGGGTTATCACCGGGAAAGTGCTGCACTGTCGGCGAGTTATCACAGAGAAATTGCTGCACTGTCTGAGTGTTTTCACAGTGAAAGTGCTTCACTGTCTGTGGGTTATCACAGGGAAAGTGCTGCACTATCGGTGGGTTATCACAGGGAAAGTGCTGCACTATCGGTGGGTTATCACAGAGAAAGTGCTGCACTGTCAGCGGGTTATCACAGAGAAAGTGCTGCACTGTCGGCGGGTTATCACAGGGAAAGTGCTGCACTATCGGTGGGTTATCACCGGGAAAGTGCTGCACTGTCGGCGAGTTATCACAGAGAAAGTGCTGCACTGTCTGAGTGTTTTCACAGTGAAAGTGCTTCACTGTCGGTGGGTTATCACAGGGAAAGTGCTGCACTATCGGTGGGTTATCACAGGGAAAGTGCTGCACTATCGGTGGGTTATCACAGAGAAAGTGCTGCACTGTCGGTGGGTTATCACAGGGAAAGTGCTGCACTGTTGGCGGGTTATCATAGAGAAAGTGCTGCACTGTCAGCGGGTTATCACAGAGAAAGTGCTGCACTATCGGTGGGTTATCACAGAGAAAGTGCTGCACTGTCGGCGGGTTATCATAGAGAAAGTGCTGCACTGTCGGCGGGTTATCACAGGGAAAGTGCTGCACTGTCGTCGGGTTATCACAGAGAAAGTGCTGCACTGTCGGCGGGTTATCACAGGGAAAGTGCTCCACTGTCGGCGAGTTATCACAGAGAAAGTGCTGCACTGTCGGCGGGTTATCATGGGAAAGTGCTGCACTGTCGGCGAGTTATCACAGAGAAAGTGCTGCACTGTCGGTGGGTTATCACAGGGAAAGTGCTGCACTGTCGGCGGGTTATCACACGGAAAGTGCTGCACTGTCGGCGAGTTATCACAGGGAAAGTGCTGCACTGTCGGTGGGTTATAACAGAGAAAGTGCTGCACTGTCGGCGAGTTATCACAGAGAAAGTGCTGCACTGTCGGTGGGTTATCACAGGGAAAGTGCTGCACTGTCGGTGGGTTATAACAGAGAAAGTGCTGCACTGTCGGCGAGTTATCACAGAGAAAGTGCTGCACTGTCGGCGAGTTATCACAGGGAAAGTGCTGCACTGTCGGCGGGTTATCACACGGAAAGTGCTGCACTGTCGGCGAGTTATCACAGGGAAAGTGCTGCACTGTCGGCGGGTTATCACAGGGAAAGTGCTGCACTGTCGGTGGGTTATAACAGAGAAAGTGCTGCACTGTCTGAGGGTTTTCACAGTGAAAGTGCTGCATTTTCGGCGGGTTATCACAGAGAAAGTGCTGCACTTTTGGTGGGTTATCACAGGGAAAGTGCTCCACTGTCGGCGAGTTATCGCAGAGAAAGTGCTGCACTGTCGGCGGGTTTTCACGGGGAAAGTGCTGCACTGTCGGTGGGTTATCACACGGAAAGTGCTGCAATATCTTCGAGATATCACAGAGAAAGTGCTGCACTGTCGGCGGGTTATCACAGGGAAAGTGCTCCACTGTCGGCGAGTTATTGCTGAGAAAGTGCTGCACTGTCGGCGGGTTATCACGGGGAAAGTGCTGCACTGTCGGTGGGTTATCACAGGGAAAGTGCTGCACTGTCGGTGGGTTATCTCAGGGAAAGTGCTCCACTGTCGGCGAGTTATCGCAGAGAAAGTGCTGCACTGTCGGCGGGTTATCACGGGGAAAGTGCTGCACTGTCGGTGGGTTATCACAGGGAAAGTGCTGCACTGTCGGCGAGTTATCACAGAGAAATTGCTGCACTGTCGGTGGGTTATCACAGAGAAAGTGCTGCACTGTCGGCGGGTTAACACAGAGAAAGTGCTGCACTTTGGGTGGGTTATCACAGGGAAAGTGTTGCACTATCGGTGGGTTATCACTGGGAAAGTGCTGCACTGTCGGCGAGTTATCACAGAGAAAGTGCTGCACTGTCTGAGGGTTTTCACAGTGAAAGTGCTGCATTTTCGGTGGGTTATCACAGAGAAAGTGCTGCACTTTTGGTGGGTTATCACCGGGAAAGTGCTGCACTGTCGGCGAGTTATCACAGAGAAATTGCTGCACTGTCTGAGTGTTTTCACAGTGAAAGTGCTTCACTGTCTGTGGGTTATCACAGGGAAAGTGCTGCACTATCGGTGGGTTATCACAGGGAAAGTGCTGCACTATCGGTGGGTTATCACAGAGAAAGTGCTGCACTGTCAGCGGGTTATCACAGAGAAAGTGCTGCACTGTCGGCGGGTTATCACAGGGAAAGTGCTGCACTATCGGTGGGTTATCACCGGGAAAGTGCTGCACTGTCGGCGAGTTATCACAGAGAAAGTGCTGCACTGTCTGAGTGTTTTCACAGTGAAAGTGCTTCACTGTCGGTGGGTTATCACAGGGAAAGTGCTGCACTATCGGTGGGTTATCACAGGGAAAGTGCTGCACTATCGGTGGGTTATCACAGAGAAAGTGCTGCACTGTCAGCGGGTTATCACAGAGAAAGTGCTGCACTGTTGGCGGGTTATCATAGAGAAAGTGCTGCACTGTCAGCGGGTTATCACAGAGAAAGTGCTGCACTATCGGTGGGTTATCACAGAGAAAGTGCTGCACTGTCGGCGGGTTATCATAGAGAAAGTGCTGCACTGTCGGCGGGTTATCACAGGGAAAGTGCTGCACTGTCGTCGGGTTATCACAGAGAAAGTGCTGCACTGTCGGCGGGTTATCACAGGGAAAGTGCTCCACTGTCGGCGAGTTATCACAGAGAAAGTGCTGCACTGTCGGCGGGTTATCATGGGAAAGTGCTGCACTGTCGGCGAGTTATCACAGAGAAAGTGCTGCACTGTCGGTGGGTTATCACAGGGAAAGTGCTGCACTGTCGGCGAGTTATCACAGGGAAAGTGCTGCACTGTCGGTGGGTTATCACACGGAAAGTGCTGCACTGTCGGCGAGTTATCACAGGGAAAGTGCTGCACTGTCGGCGGGTTATCACAGGGAAAGTGCTGCACTGTCGGTGGGTTATAACAGAGAAAGTGCTGCACTGTCGGCGAGTTATCACAGAGAAAGTGCTGCACTGTCGGTGGGTTATCACAGGGAAAGTGCTGCACTGTCGGTGGGTTATAACAGAGAAAGTGCTGCACTGTCGGCGAGTTATCACAGAGAAAGTGCTGCACTGTCGGCGAGTTATCACACGGAAAGTGCTGCACTGTCGGCGAGTTATCACAGGGAAAGTGCTGCACTGTCGGCGGGTTATCACAGGGAAAGTGCTGCACTGTCGGCGAGTTATCACAGAGAAAGTGCTGCACTGTCGGTGGGTTATAACAGAGAAAGTGCTGCACTGTCGGCGAGTTATCACAGAGAAAGTGCTGCACTGTCGGCGAGTTATCACAGAGAAAGTGCTGCACTGTCGGTGGGTTATCACAGGGAAAGTGCTGCACTGTCGGCGGGTTATCACACGGAAAGTGCTGCACTGTCGGCGAGTTATCACAGAGAAAGTGCTGCACTGTCGGCGAGTTATCACAGAGAAAGTGCTGCACTGTCGGTGGGTTATCACAGAGAAAGTGCTGCACTGTCGGCGGGTTATCATAGAGAAAGTGCTGCACTGTCGGCGGGTTATCACAGGGAAAGTGCTGCACTGTCGGCGGGTTATCATAGAGAAAGTGCTGCACTGTCGGCGGGTTATCACAGGGAAAGTGCTCCACTGTCGGCGAGTTATCACAGAGAAAGTGCTGCACTGTCGGCGGGTTATCATGGGAAAGTGCTGCACTGTCGGCGGGTTATCATGGGAAAGTGCTGCACTGTCGGCGAGTTATCACAGAGAAAGTGCTGCACTGTCGGTGGGTTATCACAGGGAAAGTGCTGCACTGTCGGCGGGTTATCACACGGAAAGTGCTGCACTGTCGGTGGGTTATCACAGAGAAAGTGCTGCACTGTCGGTGGGTTATCACAGAGAAAGTGCTGCACTGTCGGTGGGTTATCACAGAGAAAGTGCTGCACTGTCGGTGGGTTATAACAGAGAAAGTGCTGCACTGTCGGTGGGTTATCACAGGGAAAGTGCTGCACTGTCGGCGGGTTATCACACGGAAAGTGCTGCACTGTTGGCGAGTTATCACAGGGAAAGTGCTTCACTGTCGGTGGGTTATCACAGAGAAAGTGCTGCACTGTCGGTAGGTTATCACAGAGAAAGTGCTGCACTGTCGGCGGGTTATCACACGGAAAGTGCTGCACTGTTGGCGAGTTATCACAGGGAAAGTGCTTCACTGTCGGTGGGTTATCACAGAGAAAGTGCTGCACTGTCGGTGGGTTATCACAGAGAAAGTGCTGCACTGTCGGCGGGTTATCACACGGAAAGTGCTGCACTGTCGGTGGGTTATCATAGAGAAAGTGCTGCACTGTCGGTAGGTTATCACAGAGAAAGTGCTGCACTGTCGGCGGGTTATCACGGGGAAAGTGCTGCCCTGTCGGCGAGTTATCACAGAGAAATTGCTGCACTGTCGGTGGGTTATCACAGAGAAAGTGCTGCACTGTCGGCGGGTTAACACAGAGAAAGTGCTGCACTTTGGGTGGGTTATCACAGGGAAAGTGTTGCACTATCGGTGGGTTATCACTGGGAAAGTGCTGCACTGTCGGCGAGTTATCACAGAGAAAGTGCTGCACTGTCTGAGTGTTTTCACAGTGAAAGTGCTGCACTGTCGGTGGGTTATCACAGAGAAAGTGCTGCACTGTCGGTAGGTTATCACAGAGAAAGTGCTGCACTGTCGGCAGTTTATCACAGAGAAAGTGCTGCACTGTCGGTGGGTTATCACAGGGAAAGTGCTGCACTGTCGGCGTGTTTTCACAGAGAAAGTGCTGCACTGTCGGCGTGTTATCATAGACAAAGTGATGCACTGTCGGCGGGTTATCACATGGAAACTGCAGCACTGTCGGCGAGATATCACAGGTAAAGTGCTGCACTGTCGGCGGGTTACCATAGAGAAAGTGATGCACTGTCAGTGGGTTATCACAGAGAAAGTGCTGCACTGTCGGTGGGTTATCACAGGGAAAGTGCTGCACTGTCGGCGTGTTTTCACAGAGAAAGTGCTGCACTGTCGGCGTGTTATCATAGACAAAGTGATGCACTGTCGGCGGGTTATCACATGGAAACTGCAGCACTGTCGGCGAGATATCACAGGTAAAGTGCTGCACTGTCGGCGGGTTACCATAGAGAAAGTGATGCACTGTCAGTGGGTTATCACAGAGAAAGTGCTGCACTGTCGGTGGGTTCTAAAAGGGAAAGTGCTACACTGTCGGTGGGTTATCACAGAGAAAGTGCTGCACTGTCGGCGAGTTATCACAGAGAAAGTGCTGCACTGTCGGCGAGTTATCACAGGGAAAGTGCTGCACTGTCGGTGGGTTCTAAAAGGGAAAGTGCTGCACTGTCGGAGAGTTATCACAGAGAAAGTGCTGCACTGTCGGCGGGTTATCACAGGGAAAGTGCTGCACTGTCGGCGAGTTATCACAGAGAAAGTGCTGCACGTTCGGCGGGTTATCACAGAGAAAGTGCTGCACTGTCGGTGGGTTATCACAGAGAAAGTGCTGCACTGTCGGCGGGTTATCACAGAGAAAGTGCTGCACTTTTGGTGGGTTATCACAGGGAAAGTGCTGCACTGTCAGCGAGTTATCACAGAGAAAGTGCTGCACTATCGGTGGGTTATCACCGGGAAAGTGCTGCACTGTCGGCGAGTTAACACAGAGAAAGTGCTGCACTGTCTGAGGGTTTTCACAGTGAAAGTGCTGCATTGTCGACGGGTTATCACAGAGAAAGTGCTGCACTTTTGGTGGGTTATCACATGGAAAGTGCTGCACTATCGGTGGGTTATCACCGGGAAAGTGCTGCACTGTCGGCGAGTTATCACAGAGAAAGTGCTGCACTGTCTGAGTGTTTTCACAGTGAAAGTGCTGCATTGTCGGCGGGTTATCACAGAGAAAGTGCTGCACTGTCTGAGTGTTTTCACAGTGAAAGTGCTGCACTGTCGGCGGGTTATCACAGAGAAAGTGCTGCACTGTCGGCGGGTTATCACAGGGAAAGTGCTGCACTGTCGGCGAGTTATCACAGGAAAAGTGCTGCAATGTCTGCGAGATATCACAGAGAAAGTGCTGCACTGTCGGCGGGTTATCACGGGGAAAGTGCTGCACTGTCGGTGGGTTATTACAAGGAAAGTGCTGAACTGTCGGCGAGTTATCACAGAGAAAGTGCTGCACTGTCGGTGGGTTATCACAGGGAAAGTGCTGCACTGTCGGTGGGTTATCACAGGGGAAGTGCTGCACTGTCGGCGGGTTATCACGGGGAAAGTGCTGCACTGTCGGTGGGCTTTCACAGGGAAAATGCTCCACTGTCGGCGAGTTATCAGAGAGAAAGTGCTGCACTGTCGGCGGGTTATTACGGGGAAAGTGCTGCACTGTCGGTGGGTTATCACAGGGAAAGTGCTGCACTGTCGGCGAGTTATCACAGAGAAAGTGCTGCACTGTCGGCGGGTTATCACAGGGAACGTGCTGCACTGTCGGCGGGTTAACACAGAGAAAGTGCTGCACTGTCAGAGAGTTATCACTGAGAAAGTGCTGCACTTTTGGTGGGATATCTCAGAGAAAGTGCTGCACTGTCGGCGGGTTATCACACGGAAAGTGCAGCACTGTCGGTGGGTTATCACAGGGAAAGTGCTGCACTGTCGGTGGGTTATCACAGGGAAAGTGCTGCACTGTCGTCGGATTATCACAGAGAAAGTGCTGCACTGTCGGTGGGTTATCACACGGAAAGTGCTGCACTGTCGGTGGGTTATCACAGGGGAAGTGCTGCAATGTCTTCGAGATATCACAGAAAAAGTGCTGCACTGTTGGCGGGTTTTCACGGGGAAAGTGCTCCACTGTCGGTGGGTTATCACACGGAAAGTGCTGCAATATCTTCGAGATATCACAGAGAAAGTCCTGCACTGTCGGCGAGTTATCACAGAGAAAGTGCTGCACTGTCGGCGGGTTATCACGGGGAAAGTGCTGCACTGTCGGTGGGTTATCACAGGGAAAGTGCTCCACTGTCGGCGAGTTATCGCAGAGAAAGTGCTGCACTGTCGGCGGGTTATCACGGGGAAAGTGCTGTACTGTCGGTGGGTTATCACAGGGAAAGTGCTGCACTGTCGGCGAGTTATCACAGCGAAAGTGCTGCACTGTCTGAGGGTTTTCACAGTGAAAGTGCTGCATTTTCGGCGGGTTATCACAGAGAAAGTGCTGCACTATCGGTGGGTTATCACCGGGAAAGTGCTGCACTGTCGGCGAGTTATCACAGAGAAAGTGCTGCACTGTCGGCTGGTTATCACAGAGAAAGTGCTGCACTTTTGGTGGCTTATCACAGGGAAAGTGCTGCACTATCGGTGGGATATCACCGGGAAAGTGCTGCACTGTCGGCGGGTTATCACAGGGAAAGGGCTGCAATGTCTGCGAGATATCACAGAGAAGGTCCTGCACTGTCGGCGAGTTATCACGGGGAAAGTGCTGCACTGTCGGCGAGTTATCACAGGGAAAGGGCTGCAATGTCTGCGAGATATCACAGAGAAGGTCCTGCACTGTCGGCGAGTTATCACGGGGAAAGTGCTGCACTGTCGGCGAGTTATCACAGAGGAAGTGCTTCACTGTCGGTGGGTTATCATAGAGAAAGTGATGCACTGTCGGTGGGTTATCACAGAGAAAGTGCTTCACTGTCGGAGGGTTATCAAAGAGAAAGTGCTTCATTGTCGGAGGGTTATCAGAGAGAAAGTGCTTCACTGTCGGAGGGTTATCACAGAGAAAGTGCTGCACTGTCGGTGGGTTATCACAGGGAAAGTGCTGCACTGTCGGAGGGTTATCACAGAGAAAGTGCTGCACTGTCGGAGGGTGATCTCAGGGAAAGTGCTGCACTGTCGGTGGGTTATCACAGGGAAAGTGCTGCAATGTCGGCGAGTTATCACAGAGAAAGTGCTGCACTGTCGGCGTGTTATCACAGAGAAAGTGCTGCACTGTCGGCGTGTTATCACACGGAAAGTGCTGCACTGCCGGAGGGTTATCACAGGGAAAGTGCTTCACGGTCCGAGGGTTATCACAGGGAAAGTGCTGCACTGTCGGTGGGTTATCACAGAGAAAGTGCTTCACTGCCGGAGGGTTATCACAGGGAAAGTGCTTCACGGTCGGAGGGTTATCACAGGGAAAGTGCTGCACTGTCGGTGAGTTATCACAGAGAAAGTGCTGCACTGTCGGCGGGTTATCACAGGGAAAGTGCTGCACTGTCGGTGGGTTATAACAGGGAAAGTGCTGCACTGTCGGCGGGTTATCATCGCGAAAGCGATGTCCTGTCGGTGAGTTATCACAGAGAAAGTGCTGCACTGTCGGCGTGTTTTCACAGAGAAAGTGCTGCACTGTCGGCGTGTTATCATAGACAAAGTGATGCACTGTCGGCGGGTTATCACATGGAAACTGCTGCACTGTCGGCGGGTTATCATAGAGAAAGTGCTGCACTGTCGGTGGGTTCTAAAAGGGAAAGTGCTGCTCTGTCGGTGGGTTATCACAGAGAAAGTGCTGCACTGTCGGTGGGTTCTAAAAGGGAAAGTGCTACACTGTCGGTGGGTTATCACAGAGAAAGTGCTGCACTGTCGGCGAGTTAACACAGAGAAAGTGCTGCACTGTCGGTGGGTTCTAAAAGGGAAAGTGCTACACTGTCGGTGGGTTATCACAGAGAAAGTGCTGCACTGTCGGTGAGTTATCACAGAGAAAGTGCTGCACTGTCGGTGGGTTCTAAAAGGGAAAGTGCTACACTGTCGGTGGGCTATCACAGAGAAAGTGCTGCACTGTCGGCGAGTTATCACAGAGAAAGTGCTGCACTGTCGGCGATTTATCACAGGGAAAGTGCTGCACTGTCGGTGCGTTATCACAGAGAAAGTGCTGCACTGTCGGTGGGTTCTAAAAGGGAACGTGCTACACTGTCGGTGGGTTATCACAGAGAAAGTGCTGCACTGTCGGCGAGATATCTCAGGGAAAGTGCTGCACTGTCGGCGGGTTATCACAGGGAAAGTGCTGCACTGTCGGTGAGTTATCACAGGGAAAGTGCTGCAGTATCAGTGGGGTATCACAGAGAAAGTACTGCACTTTTGGTGGGCTATCACAGGGAAAGTGCTGCACTGTCGGCGTGTTATCACAGAGAAAGTGCTGCACTGTCGGCGTGTTATCACAGGGAAAGTGCTGCACTGTCGGTGGGTTATCATAGAGAAAGTGATGCACTGTCGGCGAGTTAACATAGAGAAAGTGCTGCTATGTCGGCGAGTTATCACAGAGAAAGTGCTGCACTGTCGGCGGGTTATCACGGGGAAAGTGCTGCACTGTCGGCGAGTTATCACAGAGAAAGTGCTGCACTGTCGGCGGGTTATCACGGGGAAAGTGCTGCACTGTCGGTGGGTTATCACAGGGAAAGTGCTGCACTGTCGGCGAGTTATCACAGAGAAAGTGCTGCACTGTCGGCGGGTTATCACAGAGAAAGTGCTGCACTGTCGGCGTGTTATCACAGGGAAAGTGCTGCACTGTCGGTGGGTTATCACAGGGAAAGTGCTGCACTGTCGGCGTGTTATCACAGGGAAAGTGCTGCACTGTCGGTGGGTTATCACAGAGAAAGTGCTGCACTGTCGGTGGGTTATCACAGGGAAAGTGCTGCACTGTCGGTGGGTTATCACAGAGAAAGTGATGCACTGTCGGCGTGTTATCACAGAGAAAGTGCTGCACTGTCGGCGTGTTATCACAGGGAAAGTGCTGCACTGTCGGTGGGTTATCATAGAGAAAGTGATGCACTGTCGGCGAGTTAACATAGAGAAAGTGCTGCTATGTCGGCGAGTTATCACAGAGAAAGTGCTGCACTGTCGGCGGGTTATCACGGGGAAAGTGCTGCACTGTCGGCGAGTTATCACAGAGAAAGTGCTGCACTGTCGGCGGGTTATCACAGGGAAAGTGCTGCACTGTCGGCGTGTTATCACAGAGAAAGTGCTGCACTGTCGGCGTGTTATCACAGGGAAAGTGCTGCACTGTCGGTGGGTTATCATAGAGAAAGTGATGCACTGTCGGCGAGTTAACATAGAGAAAGTGCTGCTATGTCGGCGAGTTATCACAGAGAAAGTGCTGCACTGTCGGCGGGTTATCACGGGGAAAGTGCTGCACTGTCGGCGAGTTATCACAGAGAAAGTGCTGCACTGTCGGCGGGTTATCACGGGGAAAGTGCTGCACTGTCGGTGGGTTATCACAGGGAAAGTGCTGCACTGTCAGAGGGTTATCACAGAGAAAGTGCTGCACTGTCGGCGAGTTATCACAGAGAAAGTGCTGCACTTTCGGTGGGTTATCACAGAGAAAGTGCTGCACTGTCGGTGGGTTATCACAGAGAAAGTGCTGCACTGTCGGTGGGTTATCACAGAGAAAGTGCTGCACTGTCGGCGGGTTATCACAGAGAAAGTGCTGCACTTTTGGTGGGTTATCACAGGGAAAGTGCTGCACTGTCAGCGAGTTATCACAGAGAAAGTGCTGCACTATCGGTGGGTTATCACCGGGAAAGTGCTGCACTGTCGGCCAGTTAACACAGAGAAAGTGCTGAACTGTCTGAGTGTTTTCACAGTGAAAGTGCTGCATTGTCGGCGGGTTATCACAGAGAAAGTGCTGCACTGTCTGAGTGATTTCACAGTGAAAGTGCTGCACTGTCGGCGGGTTATCACAGAGAAAGTGCTGCACTTTTGGTGGGTTATCACAGGGAAAGTGCTGCACTATCGGTGGGTTATCACCGGGAAAGTGCTGCACTGTCGGCGAGTTATCACAGAGAAAGTGCTGCACTGTCTGAGTGTTTTCACAGTGAAAGTGCTGCATTGTCGGCGGGTTATCACAGAGAAAGTGCTGCACTGTCTGAGTGTTTTCACAGTGAAAGTGCTGCACTGTCGGCGGGTTATCACAGAGAAAGTGCTGCACTGTCGGTGGGTTATCACAGGGAAAGTGCTGCACTGTCGGCGAGTTATCACAGGAAAAGTGCTGCAATGTCTGCGAGATATCACAGAGAAAGTGCTGCACTGTCGGCGGGTTATCACGGGGAAAGTGCTGCACTGTCGGTGGGTTATTACAAGGAAAGTGCTGAACTGTCGGCGAGTTATCACAGAGAAAGTGCTGCACTGTCGGTGGGTTATCACAGGGAAAGTGCTGCACTGTCGGTGGGTTATCACAGGGGAAGTGCTGCACTGTCGGCGGGTTATCACGGGGAAAGTGCTGCACTGTCGGTGGGCTTTCACAGGGAAAATGCTCCACTGTCGGCGAGTTATCACAGAGAAAGTGCTGCACTGTCGGCGGGTTATTACGGGGAAAGTGCTGCACTGTCGGTGGGTTATCACAGGGAAAGTGCTGCACTGTCGGCGAGTTATCACAGAGAAAGTGCTGCACTGTCGGCGGGTTATCACAGGGAACGTGCTGCACTGTCGGCGGGTTAACACAGAGAAAGTGCTGCACTGTCAGAGAGTTATCACTGAGAAAGTGCTGCACTTTTGGTGGGTTATCTCAGAGAAAGTGCTGCACTGTCGGCGGGTTATCACACGGAACGTGCAGCACTGTCGGTGGGTTATCACAGGGAAAGTGCTGCACTGTCGGCGGGTTATCACACGGAAAGTGCTGCAATATCTTCGAGATATCACAGAAAAAGTGCTGCACTGTTGGAGGGTTATCACACGGAAAGTGCTGCACTGTCGGTGGGTTATCACACGGAAAGTGCTGCAATATCTTCGAGATATCACAGAAAAAGTGCTGCACTGTTGGCGGGTTTTCACGGGGAAAGTGCTGCACTGTCGGTGGGTTATCACACGGAAAGTGCTGCAATATCTTCGAGATATCACAGAGAAAGTCCTGCACTGTCGGCGAGTTATCACAGAGAAAGTGCTGCACTGTCGGCGGGTTATCACAGAGAAAGTGCTGCACTGTCGGTGGGTTATCACAGGGAAAGTGCTCCACTGTCGGCGAGTTATCGCAGAGAAAGTGCTGCACTGTCGGTGGGTTATCACGGGGAAAGTGCTGTACTGTCGGTGGGTTATCACAGGGAAAGTGCTGCACTGTCGGCGAGTTATCACAGAGAAATTGCTGCACTGTCGGTGGGTTATCACAGAGAAAGTGCTGCACTGTCGGCGGGTTAACACAGAGAAAGTGCTGCACTTTGGGTGTGTTATCACAGGGAAAGTGTTGCACTATCGGTGGGTTCTCACAGGGAAAGTGCTGCACTGTCGTCGGGTTATCACAGAGAAAGTGCTGCACTGTCGGTGGGTTATCACACGGAAAGTGCTGCACTTTCGGCGGGTTATCACAGAGAAAGTGCTGCACTGTCGGTGGGTTATCACAGAGAAAGTGCTCCACTGTCGGTGGGTTATCACAGGGAAAGTGCTGCACTGTCGGTGGGTTATCACAGGGGAAGTGCTGCACTGTCGGCGGGTTATCACGGGGAAAGTGCTGCACTGTCGGTGGGCTTTCACAGGGAAAATGCTCCACTGTCGGCGAGTTATCACAGAGAAAGTGCTGCACTGTCGGCGGGTTATTACGGGGAAAGTGCTGCACTGTCGGTGGGTTATCACAGGGAAAGTGCTGCACTGTCGGCGAGTTATCACAGAGAAAGTGCTACACTGTCGGCGGGTTATCACAGGGAACGTGCTGCACTGTCGGCGGGTTAACACAGAGAAAGTGCTGCACTGTCGGCGAGATATCACAGAGAAAGTGCTGCACTGTCGGCGGGTTAACACAGCGAAAGTGCTGCACTGTCGGCGTGTTATCACACGGAAAGTGCTGCACTGTCGGTGGGTTATCACAGAGAACGTGCTGCACTGTCGGCGGGTTATCACGGGGAAAGTGCTTCACTGTCGGTGGGTTATCACAGAGAAAGTGCTGCACTGTCGGCGGGTTATCACGGGGAAAGTGCTTCACTGTCGGTGGGTTATCACAGGGAAAGTGCTGCACTGTCAGTGGGTTATCACAGGGAAAGTGCTGCACTGTCGGTGGGTTATCACAGGGAAAGTGCTGCACTGTCGGTGGGTTATCACAGGGAAAGTGCTGCACTGTCGGAGGGTTATCACGGAGAAAGTGCTTCATTGTTGGAGGGTTATCACAGGGAAAGTGCTGCACTGTCGGTGGGTTATCACAGGGAAAGTGCTGCACTGTCGGTGGGTTATCACAGGGAAAGTGCTGCACTGTCGGCGGGTTATCACAGGGAAAGTGCTGCACTGCCGGTGATTTATCACAGGGAAAGTGCTGCACTGTCGTAGGGTTATCACAGAGAAAGTGCTGCACTGCCGGTGATTTATCACAGGGAAAGTGCTGCACTGTCGTAGGGTTATCACAGAGAAAGTGCTTCACTGTCGGAGGGTGATCTCAGGGAATGTGCTGCACTGTCGGCGGGTTATCACAGGGAAAGTGCTGCACTGTCGGTGGGTTCTAACAGGGAAAGTGCTGCACTGTCGGTGTATTATCACAGAGAAAGTGCTGCACTGTCGGCGAGTTATCACGGGGAAAGTGCTGCACATGTGGTGGGTTATCACGGGGAAAGTGCTGCACTGTCGGCGAGTTATCAAAGAGAAAGTGCTGCACTGTCGGTGGGTTATCACAGAGGAAGTGCTTCACTGTCGGTGGGTTATCATAGAGAAAGTGCTGCACTGTCGGGGAGTTAACATAGAGAAAGTGCTGCTCTGTCGGTGGATTATCACAGAGAAAGTGCTTCACTGTCGGAGGGTTATCAAAGAGAAAGTGCTTCATTGTCGGAGGGTTATCACAGAGAAAGTGCTTCACTGTCGGAGGGTTATCACAGGGAAAGCGCTTCACTCTCGGTGGGTTATCACAGGGAAAGTGCTGCACTGTCGGTAGGTTATCACAGGGAAAGTGCTGCACTGTCGTAGGGTTATCATAGAGAAAGTGCTGCACTCCCGGTGAGTTATCACAGGGAAAGTGCTGAACTGTCGGTGGGTTATCACAGGGAAAGTGCTGCACTGTCGGCGGGTTATCACAGAGAAAGTGCTGCACTGTCGGCGGGTTTTCACAGGGAAAGTGCTGCACTGTCGGTGGGTTATCACAGAGAAAGTGCTGCACTGTCGGTGGGTTATCACAGGGAAAGTGCTGCACTGTCGTCGGGTTATCACAGGGAAAGTGCTGCACTGTCGGTGGGTTATCACAGGGAAAGTGCTGCACTGTCGGCGAGATATCACAGGGAAAGTGCTGCACTGTCGGCGGGTTATAACAGAGGAAGTGCTGCACTGTCGGCGAGATATCACAGGGAAAGTGCTGCACTGTCGGCGTGTTTTCACAGAGAAAGTGCTGCACTGTCGGCGGGTTATCACATGGAAATTGGTGCACGGTTGGCGGGTTATCACGGGGAAAGTGCTGCACTGTCGGTGCGTTATCACAGGGAAAGTGCTGCACTGTCGGTGCGTTATCACAGGGAAAGTGCTGCACTGTCGGCGCGTTTTCACAGAGAAAGTGCTGCACTGTCGGCGTGTTATCATAGACAAAGTGATGCACTGTAGGCGAGTTAACATAGAGAAAGTGCTGCTCTGTCGGTGGGTTATCACAGAGGAAGTGCTGCACTGTCGGTGGGTTATCACAGGGGAAGTGCTGCACTGTCGGAGGGTTATCACAGAGAAAGTGCTTCACTGTCGGAGGGTTATCACAGGGAAAGTGCTGCACTGTTGGCGGGTTATCACAGGGAAAGTGCTGCACTGTCGTAGGGTTATCATAGAGGAAGTGCTGCACTGTCGGTGAGTTATCACAGGGAAAGTGCTGCACTGTCGTAGGGTTATCACAGAGAAAGTGCTTCACTGTCGGAGGGTGATCTCAGGGAAAGTGCTGCACTGTCAGTGGGTTAGCACAGGGAAAGCGCTGCACTGTCGGCGGGTTATCACAGGGAAAGTGCTGCACTGTCGGTGCGTTATCACGGGGAAAGTGCTGCACTGTCGGTGGGTTATCACAGGGAAAGTGCTGCACTGTCGGTGGGTTCTAAAAGGGAAAGTGCTGCACTGTCGGTGGGTTATCACAGGGAAAGCGGTGCACTGTCGGTGAAATATCACAGGGAAAGTGCTGCACTGTCGGCGGGTTATAACAGAGAAAGTGCTGCACTGTCGGCGGGTTATCACAGTGAAAGTGCTGCACTGTCGGTGGGTTATCACAGGGAAAGTGCTGCACTGTCGGTGGGTTCTAAAAGGGAAAGTGCTGCACTGTCGGTGGGTTATCACAGAGAAAGTGCTGCACTGTCGGTGGGTTATAACAGAGAAAGTGCTGCACTGTCGGTGAAATATCACAGGGAAAGTGCTGCACTGTCGGCGGGTTATAACAGAGAAAGTGCTGCACTGTCGGCGGGTTATCACAGAGAAAGTGCTGCACTGTCGGTGGGTTATCACAGGGAAAGTGCTGCACTGTCGGTGGGTTCTAAAAGGGAAAGTGCTGCACTGTCGGCGGGTTATAACAGAGAAAGTGCTGCACTGTCGGTGGGTTATCACAGGAAAAGTGCTGCACCGTTGGCGGGTTATAACAGAGTAATTGCTGCACTGTCGGCGGGTTATCACAGGGAAAGTGTTGCACTGTCGGCTGGTTATCACAGGGAAAGTGCTGCACTATCGTCGGGTTATCACAGGGAAAGTGCTGCACTGTCGGCGGGTTATCACAGGAAAAGTGCTGCACTATCGTCAGGTTATCACAGGGAAAGTGCTGCACTGTCGGCGTGTTATCACCGGGAAAGTGCTGCACTGTCGGCGGGTTTACACAGATGAAGTGCTGCACTGTCAGCGGGGTTTCACAGAGAAAGTACTGCACTTTTGGTGGGCTATCACAGAGAAAGTGCTGCACTGTCGGCGAGTTAACACAGAGAAAGTGCTGCTCTGTCGGTGGGTTATCACAGGGATAGTGCTGCACTGTCGGTGGGTTATCACAGGGAAAGTGCTGCACTATCGTCGGGTTTACACAGATGAAGTGCTGCACTGTCAGCGGGGTATCACAGAGAAAGTACTGCACTTTTGGTGGGCTATCACAGAGAAAGTGCTGCACTGTCGGCGTGTTATCATAGAGAAAGTGATGCACTGTCGGCGAGTTAACACAGAGAAAGTGCTGCTCTGTCGGTGGGTTATCATAGAGAAAGTGCTTCACTGTCGGAGGGTTATCACAGGGAAAGTGCTTCACGGTCGGAGGGTTATCACAGGGAAAGTGTTGCACTATCGTCGGGTTATCACAGGGAAAGTGCTGCACTGTCGGCGGGTTTACACAGATGAAGTGCTGCACTGTCGGTGGGTTATCATAGAGAAAGTGCTTCACTGTCGGAGGGTTATCACAGTGAAAGTGCTTCACTGTCGGAGGGTCATCACAGAGAAAGTGCTTCACTGTCGGAGGGTTATCACAGGGAAAGTGCTTCACGGTCGGAGGGTTATCACAGGGAAAGTGCTGCACTGTCGGTGGGTTATCACAGGGAAAGTGCTGCACTGTCGGTGGGTTATAACAGGGAAAGTGCTGCACTGTCGGCGGGTTATCATCGCGAAAGTGCTGCACTGTCGGTGAAATATCACAGGGAAAGTGCTGCACTGTCGGCGGGTTATAATAGAGAAAGTGCTGCACTGTCGGTGGGTTATCACAGGAAAAGTGCTGCACTGTCGGTGGGTTATCACAGGGAAAGTGCTGCAATATCGTCGGGTTATCACAGGGAAAGTGCTGCACTGTCGGCGGGTTATCACAGGGAAAGTGCTGCACTATCGTCGGGTTATCACAGGGAAAGTGCTGCACTGTCGGCGGGTTATCACAGGGAAAGTGCTGCAATATCGTCGGGTTATCACAGGGAAAGTGCTGCACTGTCGGCGGGTTTACACAGATGAAGTGCTGCACTGTCAGCGGGGTATCACAGAGAAAGTACTGCACTTTTGGTGGGCTATCACAGAGAAAGTGCTGCACTGTCGGCGTGTTATCATAGAGAAAGTGATGCACTGTCGGCGAGTTAACACAGAGAAAGTGCTGCTCTGTCGGTGGGTTATCATAGAGAAAGTGCTGCACTGTCGGCGGGTTATCACAGGGAAAGTGTTGCACTATCGTCGGGTTATCACAGAGAAAGTGCTGCACTGTCGGCGGGTGATCACAGGGAAAGTGCTGCACTGTCGGTGGGTTATAACAGGGAAAGTGCTGCACTGTCGGCGGGTTATCACAGAGAAAGTGCTGCACTGTCGGCGGGTGATCACAGGGAAAGTGCTGCACTGTCGGTGGGTTATAACAGGGAAAGTGCTGCACTGTCGGCGGGTTATCACAGAGAAAGTGATGCACTGTCGGTGGGTTATCACAGGGAAAGTGCTGCACTGTCGGCGGGTTATAACAGAGTAAATGCTGCACTGTCGGCGGGTTATCACAGGGAAAGTGCTGCACTGTCGGCGAGTTATCACAGGGAAAGTGCTGCACTGTCGGTGGGTTATCACAGGGAAAGTGCTGCACTGTCGGCGAGTTATCACAGGGAAAGTGCTGCACTGTCGGTGGGTTATCACAGGGAAAGTGCTGCACTGTCGGCGAGTTATCACAGGGAAAGTGCTGCACTGTCGGTGGGTTATCACAGGGAAAGTGCTGCACTGTCGGCGAGTTATCACAGGGAAAGTGCTGCACTGTCGGCGAGTTATCACAGGGAAAGTGCTGCACTGTCGGTGGGTTATCACAGGGAAAGTGCTGCACTATCGTCGGGTTATCACAGGGAAAGTGCTACACTGTCGGCGGGTTAACACAGATGAAGTGCTGCACTGTCAGCGGGGAATCACAGGGGAAGTTACTGCACTTTTGGTGGGCTATCACAGGGAAAGTGCTGCACTGTCGGTGTGTTTTCACAGAGAAAGTGATGCACTGTTGGCGGGTTATCACAGGGAACGTGCTGCACTGTCGGTGGGTTATCACAGGGAACGTGCTGCACTGTCGGTGGGTTATCACAGGGAAAGTGCTGCACTGTCGGCGAGTAAACACAGAGAAAGTGCTGCACTGTCGGTGGGTTATCACAGAAAAAGTGCTTCACTGTCGGTGGGTTATCATAGAGAAAGTGCTGCACTGTCGGCGTGTTTTCACAGAGAAAGTGCTGCACTGTCGGTGGGTTATCATAGAGAAAGTGCTGCACTGTCGGCGTGTTTTCACAGAGAAAGTGCTGCACTGTCGGTGGGTTATCACGGGGAAAGTGCTGCACTGTCGGTGGGTTATCATAGAGAAAGTGCTGCACTGTCGGCGTGTTTTCACAGAGAAAGTGCTGCACTGTCGGTGGGTTATCACGGGGAAAGTGCTGCACTGTCGGTGGGTTATCATAGAGAAAGTGCTGCACTGTCGGCGTGTTTTCACAGAGAAAGTGCTGCACTGTCGGTGGGTTATCACGGGGAAAGTGCTGCACTGTCGGTGCGTTATCACGGGGAAAGTGCTTCACTGTCGGTGGGTTCTAAAAGGGAAAGTGCTGCACTGTCAGTGGGTTATCACAGGGAAAGTGCTGCACTGTCGACGGGTTATCACAGGGAAAGTGCTGCACTGTCGGCGGGTTATCACAGGCAAAGTGCTGCACTATCGTCGGGTTATCACAGGGAAAGTGCTGCACTGACGGTGGGTTATCACAGGGAAAGTGCTGCACTGTCTGCAAGATATCACAGGGAAAGTGCTGCACTGTCGGCGGGTTCTCACAGAGAAAGTGGTGCTCTGTCGACGAGTTAACATAGAGAAAGTGCTGCACTGTTGGTGGGTTATCACAGAGTAAGTGGTGCACTGTCGACGAGTTAACATAGAGAAAGTGCTGCACTGTCGGTGGGTTATCACAGAGAAAGTGCTTCACTGTCGGATGGTTATCACAGAGAAAGTGCTGCACTGTCGGTGGGTTATCACAGGGAAAGTGCTGCACTGTCGGTGGGTTATCACAGGGAAAGTGCTGCACTGTCGGTGGGTTATCACAGGGAAAGTGCTGCACTGTCGGTGGGTTATCACAGGGAAAGTGCTGCACTGTCGGTGGGTTATCACAGGGAAAGTGCTGCACTGTCGGTGGGTTATCACAGGGAAAGTGCTGCACTGTCGTACGGTTATCACAGGGAAAGTGCTTCACTGTCGGTGGGTTATCACAGAGAAAGTGCTGCTCTGTCGGTGGGTTATCACAGGGAAAGTGCTGCACTGTCGGTGGGTTATCACGGGGAAAGTGCTGCACTGTCGGTGGGTTATCACCGGGAAAGTGCTGCACTGTCGGTGGGTTATCACAGAGAAAGTGCTTCACTGTCGGTGGGTTATCACAGAGAAAGTGGTGCACTGTCGACGAGTTAACATAGAGAAAGTGCTGCTCTGTCGGTGGGTTATCACAGGGAAAGTGCTGCACTGTCGGTGGGTTATCACAGAGAAAGTGCTGCACGGTTGGCGGGTTATCACAGGGAAAGTGCTGCACGGTTGGCGGGTTATCACAGAGAAAGTGCTGCACTGTCGGTGGATTATCACAGGGAAAGTGCTGTACTGTCGGCGAGTTATCACAGAGAAAGTGCTGCACTGTCGGTGGGTTCTAAAAGGGAAAGTGCTACACTGTCGGCGGGTTATAACAGAGAAAGTGCTGCACTGTCGGCGGGTTATCACAGAGAAAGTGCTGCACTGTCGGTGGGTTATCACAGGGAAAGTGCTGCACTGTCGTAGGGTTATCACAGAGAAAGTGCTGCACTGTCGGTGGGTTATCACAGGGAAAGTGCTGCACTGTCGGCGGGTTATCACAGGGAAAGTGCTGCACTGTCGTAGGGTTATCACAGGGAAAGTGCTTCACTGTCGGTGGGTTAGCACAGGGAAAGTGCTGCACTGCCGGTGGGTTATCACAGGGAAAGGGCTGCAATGTCTGCGAGATATCACAGAGAAAGTCCTGCACTGTCGGCGAGTTATCACTGAGGAAATGCTGCACTGTCGGCGGGTTATCACAGGGAAAGTGCTGCACTGTCGGCGAGTTATCACAGAGAAAGTGCTGCATGTCGGCGAGTTATGACAGAGAAAGTGCTGCACTGTCGGTGTGTTATCACAGGGAAAGTGCTGCACTGTCGCTGGGTTATCACGGGGAAAGTGCTGCACTGTCGGTGGGTTATCACAGAGAAAGTGCTGCACTGTCGGTGGGTTCTAAAAGGGAAAGTGCTGCACTGTCGGTTGGTTATCACAGGGAAAGTGCTGCACTGTCGACGGGTTATCACAGGGAAAGTGCTGCACTGTCGGCGGGTTATAACAGAGTAAATGCTGCACTGTCGGCGGGTTATCACAGGGAAAGTGCTGCACTGTCGGCGAGTTATCACAGGGAAAGTGCTGCACTGTCGGTGGGTTATCACAGGGAAAGTGCTGCACTGTCGGCGAGTTATCACAGGGAAAGTGCTGCACTGTCGGCGAGTTATCACAGGGAAAGTGCTGCACTGTCGGTGGGTTATCACAGGGAAAGTGCTGCACTATCGTCGGGTTATCACAGGGAAAGTGCTACACTGTCGGCGGGTTAACACAGATGAAGTGCTGCACTGTCAGCGGGGAATCACAGGGGAAGTTACTGCACTTTTGGTGGGCTATCACAGGGAAAGTGCTGCACTGTCGGTGTGTTTTCACAGAGAAAGTGATGCACTGTCGGCGGGTTATCACAGGGAACGTGCTGCACTGTCGGTGGGTTATCACAGGGAACGTGCTGCACTGTCGGTGGGTTATCACAGGGAAAGTGCTGCACTGTCGGCGAGTAAACACAGAGAAAGTGCTGCACTGTCGGTGGGTTATCACAGAAAAAGTGCTTCACTGTCGGTGGGTTATCATAGAGAAAGTGCTGCACTGTCGGCGTGTTTTCACAGAGAAAGTGCTGCACTGTCGGTGGGTTATCATAGAGAAAGTGCTGCACTGTCGGCGTGTTTTCACAGAGAAAGTGCTGCACTGTCGGTGGGTTATCACGGGGAAAGTGCTGCACTGTCGGTGGGTTATCATAGAGAAAGTGCTGCACTGTCGGCGTGTTTTCACAGAGAAAGTGCTGCACTGTCGGTGGGTTATCACGGGGAAAGTGCTGCACTGTCGGTGGGTTATCATAGAGAAAGTGCTGCACTGTCGGCGTGTTTTCACAGAGAAAGTGCTGCACTGTCGGTGGGTTATCACGGGGAAAGTGCTGCACTGTCGGTGCGTTATCACGGGGAAAGTGCTTCACTGTCGGTGGGTTCTAAAAGGGAAAGTGCTGCACTGTCAGTGGGTTATCACAGGGAAAGTGCTGCACTGTCGACGGGTTATCACAGGGAAAGTGCTGCACTGTCGGCGGGTTATCATAGACAAAGTGATGCACTGTCGGCGAGTTAACACAGAGAAAGTGCTGCTCTGTCGGTGGGTTTTCACAGAGAAAGTGCTGCACTGTCGGCGTGTTATCATAGACAAAGTGATGCACTGTCGGCGAGTTAACACAGAGAAAGTGCTGCTCTGTCGGTGGGTTATCACAGAGGAAGTGCATCACTGTCGGTGGGTTATCATAGAGAAAGTGCTGCACTGTCGGGGAGTTAACATAGAGAAAGTGCTGCTCTGTCGGTGGGTTATCACAGAGAAAGTGCTTCACTGTCGGAGGGTTATCAAAGAGAAAGTGCTTCATTGTCGGAGGGTTATCACAGAGAAAGTGCTTCACTGTCGGAGGGTTATCACAGGGAAAGTGCTTCACTGTCGGTGGGTTATCACAGGGAAAGTGCTGCACTGTCGGTGGGTTATCACAGGGAAAGTGCTGCACTGTCGTAGGTTTATCATAGAGAAAGTGCTGCACTGCCGGTGAGTTATCACAGGGAAAGTGCTGCACTGTCGTAGGGTTATCACAGAGAAAGTGCTTCACTGTCGGAGGGTGATCTCAGGGAAAGTGCTGCACTGTCGGTGGGTTAGCACAGGGAAAGTGCTGCTCTGTCGGCGGGTTATCACAGGGAAAGTGCTGCACTGTCGGTGGGTTCTAACAGGGAAAGTGCTGCACTGTCGGCGGGTTATCACAGGGAAAGTGCTGCACTGTCGGTGTATTATCACAGAGAAAGTGCTGCACTGTCGGCGGGTTATCACAGGGAAAGGGCTGCAATGTCTGCGAGATATCACAGAGAAAGTCCTGCACTGTCGGCGAGTTATCACGGGGAAAGTGCTGCACTGTCGGTGGGTTATCACAGGGAAAGTGCTGCACTGTCGGCGAGTTATCACAGAGAAAGTGCTGCACTGTCGGCGGGTTATCACGGGGAAAGTGCTGCACTGTCGGTGGGTTATCACAGGGAAAGTGCTGCACTGTCGGTGGGTTCTAAAAGGGAAAGTGCTACACTGTCGGTGGGTTATAACAGAGAATGTGCTGCACTGTCGGCGAGATATCACAAAGAAAGTGCTGCACTGTCGGTGGGTTCTAAAAGGGATAGTGCGACACTGTCGGTGGGTTATCACAGGGAAAGTGCTGCACTGTCGGTGGGTTATAACAGAGAAAGTGCTGCACTGTCGGCGGGTTATCACAGGGAAAGTGCTGCACTGTCGGCGGGTTATCACAGGGAAAGTGCTGCACTATCGTCGGGTTATCACAGGGAATGTGCTGCACTGTCGGCGGCTTAACACAGATGAAGTGCTGCACTGTCAGCGGGGTATCACAGAGAAAGTACTGCACTTTTGGTGGGCTATCACAGGTAAAGTGCTGCACTGTCGGCGTGTTTTCACAGAGCAAGTGCTGCACTGTCGGCGTGTTATCACAGAGAAAGTACTGCTCTGTCGGTGGGTTATCACAGAGAAAGTGCTGCACTGTCGGCGGGTTATCACAGAGAAAGTACTGCTCTGTCGGTGGGTTATCACAGAGAAAGTGCTTCACTGTCGGTGGGTTATCACAGAGAAAGTGCTTCATTGTCGGAGGGTTATCACAGGGAAAGTGCTTCACTGTCGGTGGGTTATCACAGGGAAAGTGCTTCACTGTCGGAGGGTGATCTCTGGGAAAGTGCTGCACTGTCGGTGGGTTAGCACAGGGAAAGTGCTGCTCTGTTGGCGGGTTATCACAGGGAAAGTGCTTCACTGTCGGTGGGTTATCACAGAGAAAGTGCTGCACTGTCGGTGGGTTATCACGGGGAAAGTGCTGCACTGTCGGTGGGTTATCACAGGGAAAGTGCTGCACTGTCGGTGGGTTATCACAGGGAAAGGGCTGCAATGTCTGCAAGATATCACAGAGAAAGTCCTGCACTGTCGGCGAGTTATCACGGGGAAAGTGCTGCACATGTGGTGGGTTATCACAGGGAAACTGCTGCACTGTCGGCGCGTTATCACAGAGAAAGTGCTGCACTGTCGGTGGGTTATCACAGGGAAAGGGCTGCAATGTCTGCGAGATATCACAGAGAAGGTCCTGCACTGTCGGCGGGTTATCACAGGGAAAGTGCTGCACTGTCGGCGAGTTATCCCAGAGAAAGTGCTGCACTGTCGGCAGGTTATCACGGGGAAAGTGCTGCACTGTCGGTGGGTTATCACAGAGAAAGTCCTGCACTGTCGGCGAGTTATCACAGAGAAAGTGCTGCACTGTCGGCAGGTTATCACGGGGAAAGTGCTGCACTGTCGGCAGGTTATCACGGGGAAAGTGCTGCACTGTCGGTGGGTTATCACAGGGAAAGTGCTGCACTGTCGATGGGTTATCACGGGGAAAGTGCTGCACTGTCGGTGTATTATCACAGAGAAAGTGCTGCACTGTCGGCGGGTTATCACAGAGGAAGTGATGCACTGTCGGCGAGTTATCACAGAGAAAGTGCTGCTCTGTCGGTGGGTTATCACAGAGATAGTGCTTCACTGTCGGAGGGTTATCACAGGGAAAGTGCTTCACTGTCGGAGGGTTATCACAGGGAAAGTGCTTCAAGGTCGGAGGGTTATCACAGGGAAAGTGCTACACTGTCGGTGGGTTATAACAGGGAAAGTGCTGCACTGTCGGCGGGTTATCACAGGGAAAGTGCTGCACTGTCGGTGGGTTATAACAGGGAAAGTGCTGCACTGTCGGCGGGTTATCTTCGCAAAAGCGATGCACTGTCGGTGGGTTATCACAGAGAAATTGCTGCACTGTCGTAGGGTTATCACAGGCAAAGTGCTGCACTGTCGGTGGGTTGTCAAAGGGAAAGTGCTGCACTGTCAGCGGGTATCACAGGGAAAGTGCTGCAATGTCGGTGGGTTATCACAGGGGAAGTGCTGCAATGTCTGCGAGATATCACAGAGAAAGTGCTGCTCTATCGGTGGGTTATCACAGGGAAAGTCCTGCACTGTCGGCGAGTTATCACGGGGAAAGTGCTGCACTGTCGGCGCATTATCACAGAGAAAGTGCTGCACTGTCGGCGGGTTATCACAGGGAAAGGGCTGCAATGTCTGCGAGATATCACAGAGAAGGTCCTGCACTGTCGGCGGGTTATCACGGGGAAAGTGCTGCACTGTCGGTGGGTTATCACAGAGAAAGTGCTGCACTGTCGGCGAGTTATCACAGAGAAAGTGCTGCACTGTCGGCAGGTTATCACGGGGAAAGTGCTGCACTGTCGGTGGGTTATCACAGAGAAAGTCCTGCACTGTCGGCGAGTTATCACAGAGAAAGTGCTGCACTGTCGGCAGGTTATCACGGGGAAAGTGCTGCACTGTCGGCAGGTTATCACGGGGAATGTGCTGCACTGTCGGTGGGTTATCACAGGGAAAGTGCTGCACTGTCGATGGGTTATCACGGGGAAAGTGCTGCACTGTCGGTGTATTATCACAGAGAAAGTGCTGCACTGTCGGCGGGTTATCACAGGGAAAGGGCCGCAATGTCTGCGAGATATCACAGGGAAAGTGCTTCACTGTCGGTGGGTTATCACAGGGAAAGTGCTGCACTGTCGGCGGGTTATCACAGGGAAAGTGCTTCACTGTCGGTGGGTTATCACAGGGAAAGTGCTGCACTGTCGGCGGGTTATCACAGGGAAAGTGCTGCACTGTCGGTGGGTTATCACAGGGAAAGTGCTGCACTGTCGGCGGGTTATAACAGAGTAAGTGCTGCACTGTCGGTGGGTTATCACAGGGAAAGTGCTTCACTGTCGGTGGGTTATCACAGGGAAAGTGCTGCACTGTCGGCGGGTTATCACAGGGAAAGTGCTGCACTGTCGGTGGGTTATCACTGAGAAAGTGCTGCACTGTCGGCGGGTTATCACAGAGAAAGTGCTGCACTGTCGGCGGGTTATAACAGAGTAAGTGCTGCACTGTCGGTGGGTTATCACAGGGAAAGTGCTGCACTGTCGGTGGGTTATCACAGGGAAAGTGCTGCACTGTCGGCGGGTTATCACATAGAAAGTGCTGCACTGTCGGTGGGTTATCACAGGGAAAGTGCTTCACTGTCGGTGGGTTATCACAGGGAAAGTGCTGCACTGTCGGCGGGTTATCACAGGGAAAGTGCTGCACTGTCGGTGGGTTATCACAGGGAAAGTGCTGCACTGTCGGCGGGTTATAACAGAGTAAGTGCTGCACTGTCGGTGGGTTATCACAGGGAAAGTGCTTCACTGTCGGTGGGTAATCACGGGGAAAGTGCTGCACTGTCGGTGGGTTATCACAGGGAAAATGCTGCACTGTCGGTGGGTTATCACAGGGAAAGTGCTGCACTGTCGGTGGGTTATCACAGGGAAAGTGCTGCACTGTCGGTGGGTTATCACAGGGAAAGTGCTGCACTGTCGGTGGGTTATCACAGGGAAAGTGCTGCACTGTCGGTGGGTTATCACAGGGAAAGTGCTGCACTGTCGGTGGGTTATCACAGGGAAAATGCTGCACTGTCGGTGGGTTATCACAGGGAAAGTGCTGCACTGTCGGTGGGTTATCACAGGGAAAGTGCTGCACTGTCGGTGGGTTATAACAGGGAAAGTGCTGCACTGTCGGCGGGTTATCTTCGCGAAAGCGATGCACTGTCGGTGGGTTATCACAGGGAAAGTGCTGCACTGTCGGCGGGTTATCACGGGGAAAGTGCTGCTCTACCGGTGGGTTATCACAGGGAAAGTTCTGCACTGTCGGTGGGCTATCACAGAGAAAGTGCTACACTGTCGGCGGGTTATCACAGAGAATGTGCTGCACTGTCGGCGGGTTATCACAGAGAAAGTGCTGCACTGTCGGTGGGTTATCACAGGGAAAGTGCTGCACTGTTGGCGAGGTATCACAGAGAAAGTGCTGCACTGTCGGCGGGTTATCACGGGGAAAGTGCTGCACTGTCGGTGGGTTATCACAGGGAAAGTGCTGCACTGTCGGTGGGTTATCACAGAGAAAGTGCTGCACTGTCGGTGGGTTATCACAGAGAAAGTGCTGCACTGTCGGTGGGTTATCACAGAGAAAGTGCTGCACTGTCGGTGGGTTATCACAGGGAAAGTGCTGCACTGTCGGTGGGTTATCACAGAGAAAGTGCTGCACTGTCGGTGGGTTATCACAGAGAATGTGCTGCACTGTCGGTGGGTTATCACGGGGAAAGTGCTGCACTGTCGGTGGGTTATCACGGGGAAAGTGCTGCACTGTCGGTGGGTTCTAAAAGGAAAAGTGCTGCACTGTCGGCGGGTTATAACAGAGAAAGTGATGTACTGTTGGCGGGTTATCACAGGGAAAGTGCTGCACTGTCGGCGGGTTATCACAGGGAAAGTGCTGCACTGTCGGTGGGTTATCAAAGGGAAAGTGCTGCACTGTCGGCAGGTTATCACAGGGAAAGTGCTGCACTGTCGGCGGGTTATCACAGGGAAAATGCTGCACTGTCGGTGGGTTATCACAGGGAAAGTGCTGCACTGTCGGCGGGTTATAACAGAGTAAGTGCTGCACTGTCGGTGGGTAATCACAGGGAAAGTGCTTCAAGGTCGGAGGGTTATCACAGGGAAAGTGCTACACTGTCGGTGGGTTATCACAGGGAAAGTGCTGCACTGTCGGTGGGTTATAACAGGGAAAGTGCTGCACTGTCGGCGGGTTATCTTCGCGAAAGCGATGCACTGTCGGTGGGTTATCACAGAGAAATTGCTGCACTGTCGTAGGGTTATCACAGGGAAAGTGCTGCACTGTCGGCGGGTTATCACAGGGAAAGTGCTGCACTGTCGGTGGGTTATAACAGGGAAAGTGCTGCACTGTCGGCGGGTTATCTTCGCGAAAGCGATGCACTGTCGGTGGGTTATCACAGAGAAATTGCTGCACTGTCGTAGGGTTATCACAGGGAAAGTGCTGCACTGTCGGTGGGTTATCACAGGGAAAGTGCTGCAATGTCTGCGAGATATCACAGAGAAAGTGCTGCTCTACTGGTGGGTTATCACAGGGAAAGTTCTGCACTGTCGGTGGGCTATCACAGAGAAAGTGCTACACTGTCGGCGGGTTATCACAGAGAATGTGCTGCACTGTCGGCGGGTTATCACAGAGAAAGTGCTGCACTGTCGGTGGGTTATCACAGGGAAAGTGCTGCACTGTTGGCGAGGTATCACAGAGAAAGTGCTGCACTGTCGGCGGGTTATCACGGGGAAAGTGCTGCACTGTCGGTGGGTTATCACAGAGAAAGTGCTGCACTGTCGGTGGGTTATCACAGGGAAAGTGCTGCACTGTCGGTGGGTTATCACAGGGAAAGTGCTGCACTGTTGGCGAGGTATCACAGAGAAAGTGCTGCACTGTCGGTGGGTTATCACAGGGAAAGTGCTGCACTGTCGGTGGGTTATCACGGGGAAAGTGCTGCACTGTCGGTGGGTTATCACAGAGAAAGTGCTGCACTGTCGGTGGGTTATCACAGAGAAAGTGCTGCACTGTCGGTGGGTTATCACAGAGAAAGTGCTGCACTGTCGGTGGGTTATCACAGGGAAAGTGCTGCACTGTCGGTGGGTTATCACAGAGAAAGTGCTGCACTGTCGGTGGGTTATCACAGAGAATGTGCTGCACTGTCGGTGGGTTATCACGGGGAAAGTGCTGCACTGTCGGTGGGTTATCACGGGGAAAGTGCTGCACTGTCGGTGGGTTCTAAAAGGAAAAGTGCTGCACTGTCGGCGGGTTATAACAGAGAAAGTGATGTACTGTTGGCGGGTTATCACAGGGAACGTGCTGCACTGTCGGTGGGTTATCACAGGGAAAGTGCTGCACTATCGTCGGGTTATCACAGGGAAAGTGCTGCACTGTCGGCGTGTTATCATAGAGAAAGTGATGCACTGTCGGCGAGTTAACACAGAGAAAGTGCTGCTCTGTCGGTGTGTTATCACAGGGAATGTGCTGCACTGTCGATGGGTTATCACAGGGAAAGTGCTGCACTGTCAGCGGGTATCACAGGGAAAGTGCTGCACTGTCGGCGGGTTATCACGGGGAAAGTGCTGCTCTACCGGTGGGTTATCACAGAGAATGTGCTGCACTGTCGGCGGGTTATCACAGAGAAAGTGCTGCACTGTCGGTGGGTTATCACAGGGAAAGTGCTGCACTGTTGGCGAGGTATCACAGAGAAAGTGCTGCACTGTCGGCGGGTTATCACGGGGAAAGTGCTGCACTGTCGGTGGGTTATCACAGGGAAAGTGCTGCACTGTCGGTGGGTTATCACGGGGAAAGTGCTTCACTGTCGGAGGGTTATCAAAGAGAAAGTGCTTCATTGTCGGAGGGTTATCACAGGGAAAGTGCTTCACTGTCGGTGGGTTATCACAGGGAAAGTGCTGCACTGTCGGTGGGTTATCACAGGGAAAGTGCTGCACTGTCGTAGGGTTATCACAGAGAAAGTGCTTCACTGTCGGAGGGTGATCTCAGGGAAAGTGCTGCACTGTCGGTGGGTTAGCACAGGGATAGTGCTGCTCTGTCGGCGGGTTATCACAGGGAAAGTGCTGCACTGTCGGTGGGTTCAAACAGGGAAAGTGCTGCACAGTTGGCGGGTTATCACGGAGAAAGTGCTGCACTGTCGGCAAGTTATCACAGAGAAAGTGCTGCACTGTCGGTGGGTTCTTAAAGGGAAAGTGCTGCACTGTCGGTGGGTTATAACAGAGAAAGTGCTGCACTGTCGGCGAGATATCACAGGGAAAGTGCTGCACTGTCGGCGGGTTATAACAGAGAAAGTGCTGCACTCTCGGCGTGTTATCACAGGGAAAGTGCTGCACTGTCGGCGGGTTGTCACAGGGAAAGTGCTGCACTATCGTCGGGTTATCACAGGGAAAGTGCTGCACTGTCGGCGGGTTAACACAGATGAAGTGCTGCACTGTCAGCGGGGTATCACAGAGAAAGTACTGCACTTTTGGTGGGCTATCACAGGGAAAGTCCTGCACTGTCGGTGTGTTTTCACAGAGAAAGTGATGCACTGTCGGCGAGTTATCACAGAGAAAGTGCTGCACTGTCGGCGGGTTATCACAGGGAAAGTGCTGCACTGTCGGAGGGTTATCACAGGGAAAGTGCTTCAAGGTCGGAGGGTTATCACAGAGAAAGTGCTGCACTGTCGGTGGGTTATCACAGGGAAAGTGCTGCACTGTCGGAGGGTTACCACAGAGAAAGTACTGCACTGTCGGTGGGTTATAACAGGGAAAGTGCTGCACTGTCGGCGGGTTATCACAGGGAAAGTGCTGCACTGTCGGCGGGTTAACACAGATGAAGTGCTGCACTGTCGGCGTGTTATCATAGAGAAAGTGATGCACTGTCGGCGAGTTAACACAGAGAAAGTGCTGCTCTGTCGGTGGGTTATCACAGGGAAAGTGCTGCTCTGTCGGTGGGTTATCACAGGGAATGTGCTGCTCTGTCGGTGGGTTATCACAGAGAAAGTGCTGCACTGTCGGAGGGTTATCACAGAGAAAGTGCTGCTCTGTCGGTGGGTTATCACAGGGAATGTGCTGCTCTGTCGGTGGGTTATCACAGAGGAAGTGCTTCACTGTCGGAGGGTTATCACAGAGAAAGTGCTGCACTGTCGGTGGGTTATCACAGGGAAAGTGCTGCTCTGTCGGTGGGTTATCACAGGGAATGTGCTGCTCTGTCGGTGGGTTATCACAGAGGAAGTGCTTCACTGTCGGAGGGTTATCACAGAGAAAGTGCTGCACTGTCGGTGGGTTATCACAGAGAAAGTGCTTCACTGTGGGAGGGTTATCACAGAGAAAGTGCTACACTGTCGATGGGTTATCACAGGGAAAGTGCTGCACTGTCGTAGGGTTATCAAAGAGAAAGTGCTTCACTGTCGGTGGGTTAGCACAGGGAAAGTGCTGCACTGTCGGCGGGTTATCACAGGGAAAGTGCTGCACTGTCGTAGGGTTATCAAAGAGAAAGTGCTGCACTGCTGGTTAGTTATCACAGAGAAAGTGCTTCACTGTCGGAGGGTTATCACAGAGAAAGTGCTGCACTGTCGGTGTGTTATCACAGAGAAAGTGCTGCTCTGTCGGTGGGTTATCACAGGGAAAGTGCTGCTCTGTCGGTGGGTTATCACAGGGAATGTGCTGCTCTGTCGGTGGGTTATCACAGAGAAAGTGCTTCACTGTTGGTGGGTTATCATAGAGAAAGTGATGCACTGTCAGTGGGTTAACACAGAGAAAGTGCTGCTCTGTCGGTGGGTTATCACAGAGAAAGTGCTTCACTGTCGGAGGGTTATCACAGAGAAAGTGCTGCACTGTCGGTGTGTTATCACTGAGAAAGTGCTGCTCTGTCGGTGGGTTATCACAGGGAAAGTGCTGCTCTGTCGGTGGGTTATCACAGGGAATGTGCTGCTCTGTCGGTGGGTTATCACAGAGAAAGTGATGCACTGTAGGTGTGTTATCACAGAGAAAGTGCTGCTCTGTCGGTGTGTTATCACAGGGAAAGTGCTGCTCTGTCGGTGGGTTATCACAGGGAATGTGCTGCTCTGTCGGAGGGTTATCACAGAGAAAGTGCTTCACTGTCGGTGGGTTATCAAAGAGAAAGTGCTGCACTGCTGGTTAGTTATCACAGAGAAAGTGCTTCACTGTCGGAGGGTTATCACAGAGAAAGTGCTTCACTGTCGGATGGTTATCACAGAGAAAGTGCTCCACTGTCGGAGGGTTATCACAGGGAAAGTGCTTCACTGTCGGAGGGTGATCTCAGGGAAAGTGCTGCTCTGTCGGCGGGTTTTCACAGGGAAAGTGCTGCACTGTAGGTGGGTTATCACAGGGAAAGTGCTGCACTGTCGATGGGTTATCACAGGGAAAGTGGTGCACTGTCGGTGGGTTATCACAGAAAAGTGCTGCACTGTCGATTGCTTATCACAGGGAAAGTGCTGCACGGTTGGCGGGTTATCACGGGGAAAGTGCTGCACTGTCGGTGCGTTATCACGGGGAAAGTGCTGCACTGTCAGTGGGTTATCACAGAGAAAGTGCTGCACTGTTGGTGGGTTATCACAGAGAAAGTGCTGCACTGTCGGTGGGTTCTAAAAGGGAAAGTGCTACACTGTCGGTGGGTTATAACAGAGAAAGTGCTGCACTGTCGGCGAGATATCACAAAGAAAGTGCTTCACTGTCGGAGGGTTATCACAGGGAAAGTGCTACACTGTCGATGGGTTAGCACAGAGAAAGTGCTGCACCTTCGTCGGGTTATCACAGAGAAAGTGCTTCACTGTCGGTGGGTTATCACAGGGAAAGTGCTGCACTGTCGGCGGGTTATCACAGGGAAAGTACTGCTCTGTCGGCAGGTTAACACAGATGAAGTGCTGCACTGTCAGCGGGGTATCACAGAGAAAGTGCTGCACTTTTGGTGGGCTATCACAGGGAAAGTGCTGCACTGTCGGCGTGTTATCATAGACAAAGTGATGCACTGTCGGCGAGTTAACACAGAGAAAGTGCTGCTCTGTCGGTGGGTTATCACAGATGAAGTGCATCACTGTCGGTGGGTTATCATAGAGAAAGTGATGCACTGTCGGCGAGTTAACACAGAGGAAGTGCTGCTCTGTCGGTTGGTTATCACAGGGAAAGTGCTGCACTGTCGGCGTGTTATCACAGAGAAAGTGCTTCACTGTCGGAGGGTTATCACAGGGAAAGTGATTCACTGTCGGAGGGTTATCACAGAGAAAGTGCTTCACTGTCGGAGGGTTATCACAGAGAAAGTGCTTCACTTTCGGAGGGTTATCACAGGGAAAGTGCTTCACTGTCGGAGGGTTATCACAGGGAAAGTGCTACACTGTCGATGGGTTAGCACAGAGAAAGTGCTGCACTGTCGTAGGGTTATCATAGTGAAAGTGCTGCACTGCCGGTGAGTTATCACAGAGAAAGTGCTGCACTGTCGTAGGGTTATCATAGAGAAAGTGCTGCACTGCCGGTGAGTTATCATAGAGAAAGTGCTGCACTGCCGGTGATTTATCACAGGGAAAGTGCTGCACTGTCGTAGGGTTATCACAGAGAAAGTGCTTCACTGTCGGAGGGTGATCTCAGGGAAAGTGCTGCACTGTCGGTGGGTTAGCACAGGGAATGTGCTGCTCTGTCGGCGGGTTATCACAGGGAAGTTGCTGCACTGTCGGTGGGTTATAACAGGGAAAGTGCTGCACTGTCGGCGGGTTATCACAGGGAAAGTGCTGCACTGTTGGCGATGTATCACAGAGAAAGTGCTGCACTGTCGGCGGGTTATCACGGGGAAAGTGCTGCACTGTCGGTGGGTTATCACAGGGAAAGTGCTGCACTGTCGGTGGGTTCTAAAAGGGAAAGTGCTGCACTGTCGGCGGGTTATAACAGAGAAAGTGATGCACTGTTGGCGGGTTATCACAGGGAAAGTGCTGCACTGTCGGTGGGTTATCACAGGGAAAGTGCTGCACTATCGTCGGGTTATCACAGGGAAAGTGCTGCACTGTCGGCGAGTTATCACAGAGAAAGTGCTGCTCTGTCGGTGGGTTATCACAGAGAAAGTGCTGCACTGTCGGTGTGTTATCACAGAGAAAGTGATGCACTGTCGGTGTGTTATCACAGAGAAAGTGCTGCTCTGTCGGTGGGTTATCACAGGGAAAGTGCTGCTCTGTCGGTGGGTTATCACAGGGAATGTGCTGCTCTGTCGGTGGGTTATCACAGAGAAAGTGCTTCACTGTTGGTGGGTTATCATAGAGAAAGTGATGCACTGTCAGTGGGTTAACACAGAGAAAGTGCTGCTCTGTCGGTGGGTTATCACAGAGAAAGTGCTTCACTGTCGGAGGGTTATCACAGAGAAAGTGCTGCACTGTCGGTGTGTTATCACTGAGAAAGTGCTGCTCTGTCGGTGGGTTATCACAGGGAAAGTGCTGCTCTGTCGGTGGGTTATCACAGGGAATGTGCTGCTCTGTCGGTGGGTTATCACAGAGAAAGTGATGCACTGTAGGTGTGTTATCACAGAGAAAGTGCTGCTCTGTCGGTGGGTTATCACAGGGAAAGTGCTGCTCTGTCGGTGGGTTATCACAGGGAATGTGCTGCTCTGTCGGTGGGTTATCACAGAGAAAGTGCTTCACTGTCGGTGGGTTATCATAGAGAAAGTGATGCACTGTCAGTGGGTTAACACAGAGAAAGTGCTGCTCTGTCGGTGGGTTATCACAGAGAAAGTGCTTCACTGTTGGTGGGTTATCATAGAGAAAGTGATGCACTGTCAGTGGGTTAACACAGAGAAAGTGCTGCTCTGTCGGTGGGTTATCACAGGGAAAGTGCTGCTCTGTCGGTGGGTTATCACAGGGAATGTGCTGCTCTGTCGGTGGGTTATCACAGAGAAAGTGCTTCACTGTCGGAGGGTTATCACAGGGAAAGTGCTTCACTGTCGGTGGGTTATCACAGAGAAAGTGCTTCACTGTCGGTGGGTTATCACAGAGGAAGTGATGCACTGTCGGCGAGTTATCATAGAGAAAGTGCTTCACTGTCGGAGGGTTATCACAGGGAAAATGCTGCACTGTCGGAGGGTTAGCACAGGGAAAGTGCGGCACTGTCAGAGGGTTATCACAGGGAAAGTGCTGCACTGTCGTAGGGTTATCAAAGAGAAAGTGCTGCACTGCCGGTTAGTTATCACAGAGGAAGTGCATCACTGTCGTAGGGTTATCACAGAGAAAGTGCTGCACTGTCGGTGGGTTATCACAGGGAAAGTGCTTCACTGTCGGAGGGTTATCACAGGGAAAGTGCTTCATTGTCGGAGGGTTATCACAGGGAAAGTGCTTCACTGTCGGAGGGTTATCACAGGGAAAGTGCTGCACTGTCGTAGGGTTATCATACAGAAAGTGCTGCACTGCCGGTGAGTTATCACAGGGAAAGTGCTGCACTGTCGGTGGGTTATAACAGGGAATGTGTTGCACTGTCGGCGGGTTGTCATCGCGAAAGCGATGCACTGTTGGTGGACTATCACAGAGAAAGTGCTGCACTGTCGGTGTATTATCACAGAGAAAGTGCTGCACTGTCGGCGGGTTATCACGGGGAAAGTGCTGCACTGTCGGTGGGTTATCACAGAGAAAGTGCTGTACTGTCGGTGGGTTATCACAGGGAAAGTGCTGCACGGTTGGCGGGTTATCACGGGGAAAGTGCTGCACTGTCGGTGCGTTATCACGGGGAAAGTGCTGCACTGTCGGTGGGTTATCACAGAGAAAGTGCTGCACTGTCGGTGGGTTCTAAAAGGGAAAGTGCAACACTGTCGGTGGGTTATAACAGAGAAAGTGCTGCACTGTCGGCGAGATATCACAAAGAAAGTGCTGCACTGTCGGCGGGTTATAACAGAGAAAGTGCTGTACTGTCGGCGGGTTATCACAGGGAAAGTACTGCACTGTCGGCAGATTAACACAGATGAAGTGCTGCACTGTCAGCGGTGTATCACAGAGAAAGTGCTGCACTTTTGGTGGGCTATCACAGGGAAAGTGCTGCACTGTCGGCGTGTTTTCACAGAGAAAGTGCTGCACTGTCGGCGTGTTATCATAGACAAAGTGATGCACTGTAGGCGAGTTAACACAGAGAAAGTGCTGCTCTGTCGGTGGGTTATCACAGAGGAAGTGCATCACTGTCGGTGGGTTATCACAGGGAAAGTGCTGCACTGTCGGCGTGTTATCACAGAGAAAGTGCTTCACTGTCGGAGGGTTATCACAGAGAACGTGCTTCACTGTCGGAGGGTTATCACAGAGAAAGTGCTGCACGGTTGGCGGGTTATCACGGGGAAAGTACTGCACTGTCGGTGCGTTATCACGGGGAAAGTGCTGCACTGTCGGTCGGTTATCACAGAGAAAGTGCTGCACTGTCGGTGGGTTATCACAGAGAAAGTGCTGCACTGTCGGTGGGTTCTAAAAGGGAAAGTGCTACACTGTCGGTGGGTTATAACAGAGAAAGTGCTGCACTGTCGGCGAGATATCACAAAGAAAGTGCTGCACTGTTGGTGGGTTCTAAAAGGGAAAATGCTACACTGTCGGTGGGTTATCACAGGGAAAGTGCTGCACTGTCGGCGGGTTATAACAGAGAAAGTGCTGTACTGCCGGCGGGTTATCACAGGGAAAGTGCTGCACTGTCGGCAGGTTAACACAGATGAAGTGCTGCACTGTCAGCGGGGTATCACAGAGAAAGTGCTGCACTTTTGGTGGGCTATCACAGGGAAAGTGCTGCACTGTCGGCGTGTTTTCACAGAGAAAGTGCTGCACTGTCGGCGTGTTATCATAGACAAAGTGATGCACTGTAGGCGAGTTAACACAGAGAAAGTGCTGCTCTGTCGGTGGGTTATCACAGAGGAAGTGCATCACTGTCGGTGGGTTATCACAGAGAAAGTGCTGCACTGTCGGCGTGTTATCATAGACAAAGTGATGCACTGTAGGCGAGTTAACACAGAGAAAGTGCTGCTCTGTCGGTGGGTTATCACAGAGGAAGTGCATCACTGTCGGCGTGTTTTCACAGAGAAAGTGCTGCACTGTCGGCGTGTTATCATAGACAAAGTGATGCACTGTCGGCGAGTTAACACAGAGAAAGTGCTGCTCTGTCGGTTGGTTATCACAGGGAAAGTGCTGCACTGTCGGCGTGTTATCACAGAGAAAGTGCTTCACTGTCGGAGGGTTATCACAGGGAAAGTGCTTCACTGTCGGAGGGTTATCACAGAGAGAGTGCTTCACTGTCGGAGGGTTATCACAGGGAAAGTGCTTCACTGTCGGAGGGTTATCACAGGGAAAGTGCTACACTGTCGATGGGTTATCACTGAGAAAGTGCTGCACTTTCGTCGGGTTATCACAGAGAAAGTGCTTCACTGTCGGAGGGTTATCACAGGGAAAGTGCTTCACTGTCGGAGGGTTATCACAGAGAAAGTGCTTCACGTTCGGAGGGTTATCACAGGGAAAGTGCTGCACGGTTGGCGGGTTATCACGGGGAAAGTACTGCACTGTCGGTGCGTTATCACGGGGAAAGTGCTGCACTGTCGGTGGGTTATCACAGAGAAAGTGCTGCACTGTCGGTGGGTTATCACAGAGAAAGTGCTGCACTGTCGGTGGGTTCTAAAAGGGAAAGTGCTGCACTGTCAGTGGGTTATAACAGAGAAAGTGCTGCACTGTCGGCGAGATATCACAAAGAAAGTGCTGCACTGTCGGTGGGTTCTAAAAGGGTAAGTGCTGCACTGTCGGTGGGTTATCACAGTGAAAGTGCTGCACTGTCGGCGGGTTATAACAGAGAAAGTGCTGCACTGTCGGCGGGTTATCACAGGGAAAGTGCTGCACTGTCGGCGGGTTAACACAGAGAAAGTGCTGCACTGTCAGCGGGGTATCACAGAGAAAGTGCTGCACTTTTGGTGGGCTATCACAGGGAAAGTGCTGCACTGTCGGTGGGTTATCACAGGGAAAGTGCTGCACTGTCGGCGTGTTATCATAGACAAAGTGATGCACTGTCGGCGAGTTAACACAGAGAAAGTGCTGCTCTGTCGGTGGGTTATCACAGAGGAAGTGCTTCACTGTCGGTGGGTTATCACAGGGAAAGTGCTTCACTGTCGGCGTGTTATCACAGAGAAAGTGCTTCACTGTCGGAGGGTTATCACAGAGAACGTGCTTCACTGTCGGAGGGTTATCACAGAGAAAGTGCTTCACTTTCGGAGGGTTATCACAGGGAAAGTGCTGCACGGTTGGCGGGTTATCACGGGGAAAGTACTGCACTGTCGGTGGGTTATCACAGGGAAAGTGCTGCACTGGCGGTGGGTTATCACAGAGAAAGTGCTGCACTGTCGGTGGGTTATCACAGAGAAAGTGCTGCACTGTCGGTGGGTTCTAAAATGGAAAGTGCTGCACTGTCGTAGGGTTATCACAGGGAAAGTGCTGCTCTGTCGTGGGTTATCACAGGGAAAGTGCTGCACTGTCGGTGGGTTATAACAGGGAAGGTGCTGCACTGTCGGTGTGTTATCACAGAGAAAGTGCTGCACTGTCGGCGGGTTATCAAAGGGAAAGGGCTGCAATGTCTGCGAGATATCACAGAGAAAGTGCTGCACTGTCGGCGGGTTATCACGGGGAATGTGCTGCTCTGTCGTGGGTTATCACAGGGAAAGTGCTGCTCTGTCGTGGGTTATCACAGGGAAAGTGCTGCACTGTCGGTGGGTTATAACAGGGAAAGTGCTGCACTGTCGGTGTGTTATCACAGAGAAAGTGCTGCACTGTCGGCGGGTTATCACAGGGAAAGGGCTGCAATGTCTGCGAGATATCACAGAGAAAGTCCTGCACTGTCGGCGAGTTATCACAGAGAAAGTGCTGCACTGTCGGCGGGTTATCACGGGGAAAGTGCTGCACTGTCGTAGGGTTCTCACAGAGAAAGTGCTTCACTGTCGGAGGGTGATCTCAGGGAAAGTGCTTCACTGTTGGAGGTTTATCACAGGGAAAGTGCTTCACTGTCGGAGGATTATCACAGGGAAAGTGCTACACTGTCGATGGGTTATCACAGATAAAGTGCTGCACTTTCGTCGGGTTATCACAGAGAAAGTCCTGCACTGTCGGCGAGTTATCACAGAGAAAGTGCTGCACTGTCGGCGGGTTATCACGGGGAAAGTGCTGCACTGTCGTAGGGTTCTCACAGAGAAAGTGCTTCACTGTCGGAGGGTGATCTCAGGGAAAGTGCTTCACTGTCGGAGGATTATCACAGGGAAAGTGCTACACTGTCGATGGGTTATCAGAGATAAAGTGCTGCACTTTCGTCGGGTTATCACAGAGAAAGTGCTTCACTGTCGGTGGGTTATCACAGGGAAAGTGCTGCACTGTCGGCGGGTTATCACAGGGAAAGTGCTGCACTGTCGTAGGGTTATCATAGAGAAAGTGCTGCACTGCCAGGTGAGTTATCACAGGGAAAGTGCTGCACTGTCGTAGGATTATCACAGAGAAAGAGCTTCAGTGTCGGTGGGTGATCTCAGGGAAAGTGCTTCACTGTCGGTGGGTTATCACAGGGAAAGTGCTGCACTGTCGGCGAGCTATCACAGAGAAAGTGCTGCACTGTCAGCGGGTTATCACGGGGAAAGTGCTGCACTGTCGCTGGGTTATCACTGGGAAAGTGCTTCACTGTCAGTGGGTTATCATAGAGAAAGTGCTGCACTGTCGGTGGGTTATCACAGAGAAAGTGCTGCACTGTCGGCGGGTTAACACAGAGAAGTGCTGCACTGTCAGCGGGGTATCACAGGGAAAGTGCTGCACTTTTGGTGGGCTATCACAGGGAAAGTGTTGCACTGTTGGCGTGTTTTCACGGAGAAAGTGCTGCACTGTCGGCGTGTTATCACAGAGAAAGTGCTGCACTGTCGGCAGGTTATCACGGGGAAATTGCTTCACTGTCGGTGGGTTATCACAGGGAAAGTGCTGCACTGTCGGCGTGTTAACACAGAGAAGTGCTGCACTGTCAGCGGGGTATCACAGGGAAAGTGCTGCACTTTTGGTGGGCTATCACAGGGAAAGTGCTGCACTGTCGGCGTGTTTTCACGGAGAAAGTGCTGCACTGTCGGCGTGTTATCACAGAGAAAGTGCTGCACTGTCGGCAGGTTATCACGGGGAAATTGCTTCACTGTCGGTGGGTTATCACAGGGAAAGTGCTGCACTGTCGGCGGGTTATCACAGGGAAAGTGCTGCACTGTCGTAGGGTTATCATAGAGAAAGTGCTGCACTGCCGGTGAGTTATCACAGGGAAAGTGCTGCACTGTCGGTGGGTTATCACAGGGAAAGTGCTGCACTGTCGGCGAGTTATCACAGAGAAAGTGCTGCACTGTCGGCGGGTTATCACGGGGAAAGTGCTGCACTGTCGGTGGGTTATCACAGGGAAAGTGCTGCACTGTCGGCGAGTTATCACAGGGAAAGGGCTGCTCTGTCGGCGGGTTATCACAGGGCAAGTGCTGCACTGTCGGTGGGTTATAACAGGGAAAGTGCTGCACGATCGTAGGGTTATCACAGGGTAAGTGCTTCACTGTCGGATGGTTATCACAGAGAAAGTGCTTCACTGTTGGAGGGTTATCACAGGGAAAGTGCTACACTGTCGATGCGTTATCACAGATAAAGTGCTGCACTTTCGTCGGGTTATCACAGAGAAAGTGCAGCACTTTCGCTGGGTTATCACTGGGAAAGTGCTTCACTGTCAGTGGGTTATCATAGAGAAAGTGCTGCACTGTCGGTGGGTTATCACAGGGAAAGTGCTGCCCTGTCGGTGGGTTATCACAGAGAAAGTGCTGCACTGTCGGTGGGTTATAACAGGGAAAGTGCTGCATGATCGTCGGGTTATCACAGGGTAAGTGCTTCACTGTCGGATGGTTATCACAGAGAAAGTGCTTCACTGTTGGAGGGTTATCACAGGGAAAGTGCTACACTGTCGATGGGTTATCACAGATAAAGTGCTGCACTTTCGTCGGGTTATCACAGAGAAAGTGCTGCACTGTCGGCGGGTTATCACGGGGAAAGTGCTGCACTGTCGCTGGGTTATCACTGGGAAAGTGCTTCACTGTCAGTGGGTTATCAGAGAGAAAGTGCTGCACTGTCGGTGGGTTATCACAGGGAAAGTGCTGCACTGTCGGCGGGTTATCACAGGGAAAGTGCTGCACTGCCGGTGGGTTATCACAGTGAAAGTGCTGCACTGTCGGCGGGTTATAACAGAGAAAATGCTGCACTGTCGGCGGGTTATCACAGGGAAAGTGCTGCACTGTCGGCGGGTTAACACAGAGAAAGTGCTTCACTGTCGGTGGGTTATCACAGGGAAAGTGCTTCACTGTCGGAGGATTATCACAGGGAAAGTGCTACACTGTCGATGGGTTATCACAGATAAAGTGCTGCACTTTCGTCGGGTTATCACAGAGAAAGTGCTTCACTGTCGGTGGGTTATCACAGGGAAAGTGCTGCACTGTCGGCGGGTTATCACAGGGAAAGTGCTGCACTGTCGTAGGGTTATCATAGAGAAAGTGCTGCACTGTCGGTGGGTTATCACAGGGAAAGTGCTGCACTGCCGGTGAGTTATCACAGGGAAAGTGCTGCACTGTCGTAGGATTATCACAGAGAAAGAGCTTCAGTTTCGGTGGGTGATCTCAGGGAAAGTGCTTCACTGTCGGTGGGTTATCACAGGTAAAGTGCTGCACTGTCGGTGGGTTATCACAGGGAAAGTGCTGCACTGTCGGCGAGTTATCACAGAGAAAGTGCTGCACTGTCGGCGGGTCATCACGGGGAAAGTGCTGCACTGTCGGTGGGTTATCACAGGGAAAGTGCTGCACTGTCGGTGGGTTATCACCGGGAAAGTGCTGCACTGTCGGTGGGTTATCACAGGGAAAGTGCTGCACTGTCGGTGGGTTATCACAGGTAAAGTGCTGCACTGTCGGTGGGTTATCACAGGGAAAGTGCTGCACTGTCGGCGAGTTATCACAGAGAAAGTGCTGCACTGTCGGCGGGTCATCACGGGGAAAGTGCTGCACTGTCGGTGGGTTATCACAGGGAAAGTGCTGCACTGTCGGTGGGTTATCACAGGTAAAGTGCTGCACTGTCGGTGGGTTATCACAGGGAAAGTGCTGCACTGTCGGCGAGTTATCACAGGGAAAGTGCTGCCCTATCTGCGGGTTATCACGGGGAAAGTGCTGCACTGTCGGCGAGTTATCACAGAGAAAGTGCTGCACTGTCGGCGGGTCATCACGGGGAAAGTGCTGCACTGTCGGTGGGTTATCACTGGGAAAGTGCTGCACTGTCAGTGGGTTATCATAGAGAAAGTGCTGCACTGTCGGTGGGTTATCACAGGGAAAGTGCTGCCCTGTCGGTGGGTTATCACAGAGAAAGTGCTGCACTGTCGGTGGGTTATCACAGAGAAAGTGCTGCACTGTCGGTGGGTTCTAAAAGGGAAAGTGCTACACTGTCAGTGGGTTATAACAGAGAAAGTGCTGCACTGTCGACGAGATATCACAAAGAAAGTGCTGCACTGTCGGTGGGTTATCACAGGGAAAGTGCTGCCCTGTCGGTGGGTTATCACAGAGAAAGTGCTGCACTGTCGGTGGGTTATCACAGAGAAAGTGCTGCACTGTCGGTGGGTTCTAAAAGGGTAAGTGCTACACTGTCGGTGGGTTATCACAGTGAAAGTGCTGCACTGTCGGCGGGTTATAACAGAGAAAATGCTGCACTGTCGGCGGGTTATCACAGGGAAAGTGCTGCACTGTCGGCGGGTTAACACAGATGAAGTGCTGCACTGTCAGCGGGGTATCACAGAGAAAGTGCTGCACGGTTGGCGGTTTATCACGGGGAAAGTGCTGCACTGTCGGTGCATTATCACGGGGAAAGTGCTGCACTGTCGGTGGGTTATCACAGGGAAAGTGCTGCACAGTCGTAGGGTTATCATAGAGAAAGTGCTGCACTGCCGGTGAGTTATCACAGGGAAAGTGCTGCACTGTCGGTGGGTTATCACAGGGAAAGTGCTGCACTGTCGGCGAGTTATCACAGGGAAAGGGCTGCTCTGTCGGCGGGTTATCACAGGGCAAGTGCTGCACTGTCGGTGGGTTATAACAGGGAAAGTGCTGCATGATCGTCGGGTTATCACAGGGTAAGTGCTTCACTGTCGGATGGTTATCACAGAGAAAGTGCTTCACTGTTGGAGGGTTATCACAGGGAAAGTGCTACACTGTCGATGGGTTATCACAGATAAAGTGCTGCACTTTCGTCGGGTTATCACAGAGAAAGTGCTGCACTGTCGGCGGGTTATCACGGGGAAAGTGCTGCACTGTCGCTGGGTTATCACTGGGAAAGTGCTTCACTGTCAGTGGGTTATCAGAGAGAAAGTGCTGCACTGTCGGTGGGTTATCACAGGGAAAGTGCTGCCCTGTCGGTGGGTTATCACAGAGAATGTGCTGCACTGTCGGTGGGTTATCACAGAGAAAGTGCTGCACTGTCGGTGGGTTCTAAAAGGGAAAGTGCTACACTGTCAGTGGGTTATAACAGAGAAAGTGCTGCACTGTCGGCGAGATATCACAAAGAAAGTGCTGCACTGTCGGAGGGTTCTAAAAGGGTAAGTGCTGCACTGTCGGCGGGTTATAACAGAGAAAATGCTGCACTGTCGGCGGGTTATCACAGGGAAAGTGCTGCACTGTCGGCGGGTTAACACAGAGAAAGTGCTGCACGGTTGGCGGGTTATCACGGGGAAAGTGCTGCACTGTCGGTGGGTTATCACGGGGTAAGTGCTGCACTGTCGGTGGGTTATCACAGAGAAAGTGCTGCACTGTCGGTGGGTTATCACAGAGAAAGTGCTGCACTGTCGGCGGGTTATCACAGAGAAAGTGCTGCACTGTCGGTGGGTTCTAAAAGGGAAAGTGCTACACTGTCGGTGGGTTATCACAGGGAAAGTGCTGCACTGTCGGCGGGTTAACACAGAGAAGTGCTGCACTGTCAGCGGGGTATCACAGAGCAAGTGCTGCACTTTTGGTGGGCTATCACAGGGAAAGTGCTGCACTGTCGGCGTGTTTTCACAGAGAAAGTGCTGCACTGTCGGCGTGTTATCACAGGGAAAGTGCTACACTGTCGGCGAGTTAACACAGAGAAAGTGCTGCTCTGTCGGTTGGTTATCACAGGGAAAGTGCTGCACTGTCGGCGAGTTAACACAGAGAAAGTGCTGCTCTGTCGGCGGGTTATCACAGAGAAAGTGCTTCACTGTCGGTGAGTTATCACAGGGAAAGTGCTTCACTGTCGGAGGGTTATCACAGAGAAAGTTTCTACACTGTCGAAGGGTTATCAAAGAGAAAGTGCTTCACTGTCGGAGGGTTATCACAGGGAAAGTGCTTCACTGTCGGAGGGTTATCACAGGGAAAGTGCTACACTGTCGGTGGGTTATCACAGGGAAAGTGCTACACTGTCGGCGGGTTATCACAGGGAAAGTGCTTCACTGTCGGTGGGTTATCACAGGGAAAGTGCTGCACTGTCGGTGGGTTATCACAGGGAAAGTGCTGCACTGTCGGCGGGTTATCACAGGGAAAGTGCTGCACTGTCGTAGGGTTATCATAGAGAAAGTGCTGCACTGCCGGTGAGTTATCACAGCGAAAGTGCTGCACTGTCGTAGGGTTATCACAGAGAAAGTGCTTCACTGTCGGAGGGTGATCTCAGGGAAAGTGCTGCACTGTCGTTGGGTTATAACAGGGAAAGTGCTGCACTGTCGGCGGGTTATAACAGAGAAAGTGCTGCACTGTCGGCGGGTTATCACAGGGAAAGTGCTGCACTGTCGGCGGGTTAACACAGAGAAAGTGCTGCACTGTCGGGGGGTTATCACGGGGAAAGTGCTGCACTGGCGGCGTGTTTTCACCGAGAAAGTGCTGCACTGTCGGTGTGTTATCATAGACAAAGTGATGCCCTGTCGGCGAGTTAACACAGAGAAAGTGCTGCTCTGTCGGTGGTTTATCACAGGGAAAGGGCTGCAATGTCTGCGAGATATCTCAGAGAAAGTCCTGCACTGACGGCAAGTTATCACAGAGAAAGTCCTGCACTGACGGCAAGTTATCACAGGGAAAGCGCTGCACTATCGGCGAGTTATCACAGGGAAAGTGCTACTCTGTCGGCGGGTTATCACAGGGTAAGTGCTTCACTGTTGGAGGGTTAACACAGGGAAAGTGCTTCACTGTCGGAGGATTATCACAGGGAAAGTGCTGCACTGTCGATGGGTTATCACAGATAAAGTGCTGCACTTTCGTCGGGTTATCACAGAGAAAGTGCTTCACTGTCGGTGGGTTATCACAGAGAAAGTGCTGCACTGTCGGCGGGTTATCACAGGGAAAGTGCTGCACTGTCGTAGGGTTATCATAGAGAAAGTGCTGCACTGCCGGTGAGTTATCACAGGGAAAGTGCTGCACTGTCGTAGGGTTATCATGGGGAAAGTGCTGCACTGTCGGTGGGTTATCACAGGGAAAGTGCTTCACTGTCGGTTGGTTATCATAGAGAACGTGATGCACTGTCGGCGAGTTAACACAGAGAAAGTGCTGCTCTGTCGGTTGGTTATCACAGGGAAAGTGCTGCACTGTCGGCGTGTTATCACAGAGAAAGTGCTTCACTGTCGGAGGGTTATCACAGAGAAAGTGCTTCACTGTCGGAGGGTTATCACAGAGAAAGTGCTTCACTGTCGGAGGGTTATCACAGGGAAAGTGCTTCACTATCGGAGGGTTATCACAGGGAAAGTGCTACACTGTCGATGGGTTATCACAGAGAAAGTGCTGCACTTTCGTCGGGTTATCACAGAGAAAGTGCTTCACTGTTGGTGGGTTATCACAGGGAAAGTGCTGCACTGTCGGCGGGTTATCACAGGGAAAGTGCTGCACTGTCGTAGGGTTATCATAGAGAAAGTGCTGCACTGCCGGTGAGTTATCACAGGGAAAGTGCTGCACTGTCGGAGGGTTATCAGAGAGAAAGTGCTTCACTGTCGGAGGGTGATCTCAGGGAAAGTGCTGCACTGTCGGTGGGTTCGCACAGGGAAAGTGCTGCTCTGTCGGCGGGTTATCACAGGGAAAGTGCTGTACTGTCGGTGGGTTATCACAGGGAAAGTGCTGCTCTGTCGGCGGGTTATCACAGGGAAAGTGCTGCACTGTCGGTGGGTTATAACAGGGAAAGTGCTGCACTGTCGGCGGGTTATCACAGAGAAAGTGCTGCACTGTCGGCGGGTTATCACAGGGAAAGGGCTGCAATGTCTGCGAGATATCACAGAGAATGTCCTGCACTGTCGGCGAGTTATCACAGAGAAAGTGCTGCACTGTCGGCGGGTTATCACGGGGAAAGTGCTGCACTGTCGTAGGGTTCTCACAGAGAAAGTGCTTCACTGTCAGAGGGTGATCTCAGGGAAAGTGCTTCACTGTCGGTGGGTTAGCACAGGGAAAGTGCTGCTCTGTCGGCGGGTTATCACAGGGAAAGTGCTGCACTGTCGGTGGGTTATAACAGGGAATGTGCTGCACTGTCGGTGGGTTATCATCGCTAAAGCGATGCACTTTCGGTGGGCTATCACAGAGAAAGTGCTGCACTGTCGGTGTATTATCTCAGAGAAAGTGCTGCAGTGTAGGTGGGTTATCACAGGGATAGGGCTGCAATGTCTGCGAGACATCACAGAGAAAGTGCTGCACTGTCGGCGGGTTATCACGGGGAAAGTGCTGCACTGTCGGTGGCCTATCACAGGGAAAGTGCTTCACTGTCAGTGGGTTATCGTAGAGAAAGTGTTGCACTGTCGGTGGGTTATCACAGAGAAAGTGCTGCACTGTTGGTGGGATAGCACAGGGAAAGTGCTGCTCTGTCGGTGGGTTATCACAGGGAAAGTGCTACACTGTCGGTGGGTTATCACAGGGAAAGTGCTGCACTGTCGGTGGGTTATCACAGAGAAAGTGCTGCACTGTCGGTGGGTTCTAAAAGGGAAAGTGCTACACTGTCGGTGGGTTATAACAGAGAAAGTGCTGCACTGTCGGCGTGTTATCATAGACAAAGTGATGCACAGTCGGCGAGTTAACACAGAGAAAGTGCTGCTCTGTCGGTGGGTTATCACAGAGGAAGTGCTTCACTGTCGGTGGGTTATCATAGAGAAAGTGATGCACTGTCGGCGAGTTAACACAGAGAAAGTGCTGCTCTTTCGGTTGTTTATCACAGGGAAAGTGCTGCACTGTCGGCGCGTTATCACAGAGAAAGTGCTTCACTGTCGGAGGGTTATCACAGGGAAAGTGCTTCACTGTCGGAGGGTTATCACAGAGAAAGTGCTTCACTGTCGGAGGGTTATCAAAGAGAAAGTGCTTCACTGTCGGAGGGTTATCACAGGGAAAGTGCTTCACTGTCGGACGGTTATCACAGGGAAAGTGCTACACTGTCGATGGGTTATCACAGAGAAAGTGCTGCACATTCGAAGGGTTATCACAGAGAAAGTGCTTCACTGTCGGCGGGTTATCACAGGGAAAGTGCTGCACTGTCGGTGGGTTATAACAGGGAATTTGCTGCACTGTCGGCGGATTATCATCGCGAAAGCGATGCACTGTCGATGGGCTATCACAGAGAAAGTGCTGCACTGTCGGTGTATTATCTCAGAGAAAGTGCTGCACTGTAGGTGGGTTATCACAGGGAAAGGGCTGCAATGTCTGCGAGATATCACAGAGAAAGTGCTGCACTGTTGGTGAATTATCACAGGGAAAGTGCTGCACTGTCGGTGGGTTATCACGGGGACAATGCTGCACTGTCGGTGGGTTATCACAGGGAAAGTGCTGCACTGTCGGCGAGTTATCACAGGGAAAGTGCTGCACTGTCGGCGAGTTATCACAGGGAAAGTGCTGCTCTGTCGGCGGGTTATCACAGGGCAAGTGCTGCACTGTCGGTGGGTTATAACAGGGAATGTGCTGCACTGTCTGCGAGATATCACAAAGAAAGTGCTGCACTGTTGGTGGGTTCTAAAAGGGAAAGTGCTACACTGTCGGTGGGTTATAACAGAGAAAGTGCTGCACTGTCGGCGAGATATCACAAAGAAAGTGCTGCACTGTTGGTGGGTTCTAAAAGGGAAAGTGCTACACTGTCGGTGGGTTATCACAGGGAAAGTGCTGCACTGTCGGCGAGATATCACAAAGAAAGTGCTGCTCTGTTGGTGGGTTCTAAAAGGGAAAGTGCTACACTGTCGGTGGGTTATCACAGAGAAAGTGCTGCACTGTCGCGGGTTATCACAGGGAAAGTGCAGCACTGTCGGCGGGTTAACACAGATGAAGTGCTGCACTGTCAGCGGGGTATCACAGAGAAAGTGCTGCACTTTTGGTGGGCTATCACAGGGAAAGTGCTGCACTGTCGGCGTGTTTTCACAGAGAAAGTGCTGCACTGTCGGCATGTTATCATAGACAAAGTGATGCACAGTCGGCGAGTTAACACAGAGAAAGTGCTGCTCTGTCGGTGGGCTATCACAGGGAAAGTGCTACACTGTCGGCGAGTTAACACAGAGAAAGTGCTGCTCTGTCGGCGTGTATTCACAGAGAAAGTGCTGCACTGTCGGCATGTTATCATAGACAAAGTGATGCACAGTCGGCGAGTTAACACAGAGAAAGTGCTGCACTGTCGGCGGGTTATCACAGAGAAAGTGCTGCACTCTCAGTGGGTTATCACAGGGAAAGTGCTGCACTGTCGGCGTGTTATCACAGAGAAAGTGCTTCACTGTCGGAGGGTTATCACAGGGAAAGTGCTTCACTGTCGGAGGGTTATCACAGAGAAAGTTTCTTCACTGTCGGAGGGTTATCAAAGAGAAAGTGCTTCACTGTCAGAGGGTTATCACAGGGAAAGTGCTTCACTGTCAGTGGGTTATCATAGAGAAAGTGCTGCACTGTCGGTGGGTTATCACAGAGAAAGTGCTGCACTGTCGGCGGGTTATCACGGGGAAAGTGCTGCACTGTCGTAGGGTTCTCACAGAGAAAGTGCTTCACTGTCGGAGAGTGATCTCAGGGAAAGTGCTTCACTGTCGGTGGGTTAGCACAGGGAAAGTGCTGCTCTGTCGGCGGGTTATCACAGGGAAAGTGCTGCACTGTCGGCGGGTTATCACGGGGAAAGTGCTGCACTGTCGTAGGGTTCTCACAGAGAAAGTGCTTCACTGTCGGAGGGTGATCTCAGGGAAAGTGCTTCACTGTCGGTGGGTTAGCACAGGGAAAGTGCTGCTCTGTCGGCGGGTTATCGCAGGGAAAGTGCTGCACTGTCGGTGGGTTATAACAGGGAATTTGCTGCACTGTCGGCGGATTATCATCGCGAAAGCGATGCACTGTCGATGGGCTATCACAGAGAAAGTGCTGCACTGTCGGTGTATTATCTCAGAGAAAGTGCTGCACTGTAGGTGGGTTATCACAGGGAAAGGGCTGCAATGTCTGCGAGATATCACAGAGAAAGTGCTGCACTGTTGGTGAGTTATCACAGGGAAAGTGCTGCACTGTCGGTGGGTTATCACGGGGACAATGCTGCACTTTCGGTGGGTTATGACAGGGAAAGTGCTGCACTGTCGGCGAGTTATCACAGGGAAAGTGCTGCACTGTCGGCGAGTTATCACAGGGAATGTGCTGCTCTGTCGGCGGGTTATCACAAGGCAAGTGCTGCACTGTCGGTGGGTTATCACAGAGAAAGTGCTGCACTGTCGGCGAGATATCACAAAGAAAGTGCTGCACTGTTGGTGGGTTCTAAAAGGGAAAGTGCTACACTGTCGGTGGGTTATCACAGGGAAAGTGCTGCACTGTCGGCGGGTTACAACAGAGAAAGTGCTGCACTGTCGGTGGGTTATAACAGAGAAAGTGCTGCACTGTCGGCGAGATATCACAAAGAAAGTGCTGCACTGTTGGTGGGTTCTAAAAGGGAAAGTGCTACACTGTCGCGGGTTATCACAGGGAAAGTGCTGCACTGTCGGCGGGTTAACACAGATGAAGTGCTGCACTGTCAGCGGGATATCACAGAGAAAGTGCTGCACTTTTGGTGGGCTATCACAGGGAATGTGCTGCACTGTCGGCGTGTTTTCACAGAGAAAGTGTTGCACTGTCGGCGTGTTATCATAGACAAAGTGATGCACAGTCGGCGAGTTAACACAGAGAAAGTGCTGCTCTGTCGGTTGGTTATCACAGGGAAAGTGCTGCACTGTCGGCGTGTTATCACAGAGAAAGTGCTTCACTGTCGGAGGGTTATCACAGGGAAAGTGCTTCACTGTCGGAGGGTTATCAAAGAGAAAGTGCTTCACTGTCGGAGGGTTATCACAGGGAAAGTGCTTCACTGTCAGTGGGTTATCATGGAGAAAGTGCTGCACTGTCGGTAGGTTATCACAGAGAAAGTGCTGCACTGTCGGTGGGATAGCACAGGGAAAGTGCTGCTCTGTCGGTGGGTTATCACAGGGAAAGTGCGGCACTGTCGGTGGGTTATCACAGAGAAAGTGCTTCACTGTCGGTGGGTTATCACAGGGAAAGTGCTGCACTGTCGGTGGGTTATCACAGAGAAAGTGCTGCACTGTCGGTGGGTTATCACAGGGAAAGTGCTGCACTGTCGGTGGGTTCTAAAAGGGAAAGTGCTACACTGTCGTTGGGTTATAACAGAGAAAGTGCTGCACTGTCGGCGTGTTATCATAGACAAAGTGATGCACAGTCGGCGAGTTAACACAGAGAAAGTGCTGCTCTGTCGGTGGGTTATCACAGAGGAAGTGCTTCACTGTCGGTGGGTTATCATAGAGAAAGTGATGCACTGTCGGCGAGTTAACACAGAGAAAGTGCTGCACTGTCGGCGTGTTATCACAGAGAAAGTGCTTCACTGTCGGAGGGTTATCACAGGGAAAGTGCTTCACTGTCGGAGGGTTATCACAGAGAAAGTGCTGCACATTCGAAGGGTTATCACAGAGAAAGTGTTTCACTGTCGGTGGGTTATCACAGGGAAAGTGCTGCTCTGTGGGGGGGTTATCACAGGAAAAGTGCTGCACTGTCGGTGTATTATCACAGAGAAAGTGCTGCACTGTCGGCGGGTTATCACAGGGAAAGGGCTGCAATGTCTGCGAGATATCACAGAGAAAGTCCTGCACTGTCGGCGAGTTATCACAGAGAAAGTGCTGCACTGTCGGCGGGTTTTCACGGGGAAAGTGCTGCACTGTCGTAGGGTTCTCACAGAGAAAGTGCTTGACTGTCGGAGGGTGATCTCAGGGAAAGTGCTTCACTGTCGGTGGGTTAGCACAGGGAAAGTGCTGCTCTGTCGGCGGGTTATCACAGGGAAAGTGCTGCACTGTCGGTGGGTTATCACAGAGAAAGTGCTGCACTGTCGGTGGGTTATAACAGGGAATTTGCTGCACTGTCGGCGGATTATCATCGCGAAAGCGATGCACTGTCGATGGGCTATCACAGAGAAAGTGCTGCACTGTCGGTGTATTATCTCAGAGAAAGTGCTGCACTGTAGGTGGGTTATCACAGGGAAAGGGCTGCAATGTCTGCGAGATATCACAGAGAAAGTGCTGCACTGTTGGTGAGTTATCACAGGGAAAGTGCTGCACTGTCGGTGGGTTATCACGGGGACAATGCTGCACTGTCGGTGGGTTATCACAGGGAACGTGCTGCACTGTCGGCGAGTTATCACAGGGAAAGTGCTGCACTGTCGGCGAGTTATCACAGGGAAAGTGCTGCTCTGTCGGCGGGTTATAACAGGGAATGTGCTGCACTGTTGGCGAGATATCACAAAGAAAGTGCTGCACTGTCGGTGGGTTATAACAGGGAATGTGCTGCACTGTTGGCGAGATATCACAAAGAAAGTGCTGCACTGTTGGTGGGTTCTCAAAGGGAAAGTGCTACACTGTCGGTGGGTTATAACAGAGAAAGTGCTGCACTGTCGGCGAGATATCACAAAGAAAGTGCTGCACTGTTGGTGGGTTCTAAAAGGGAAAGTGCTACACTGTCGGTGGGTTATCACAGGGAAAGTGCTGCACTGTCGGCGGGTTATAACAGAGAAAGTGCTGCACTGTCGCGGGTTATCACAGGGAAAGTGCTGCACTGTCGGCGGGTTAACACAGATGAAGTGCTGCACTGTCAGCGGGGTATCACAGAGAAAGTGCTGCACTTTTGGTGGGCTATCACAGGGAAAGTGCTGCACTGTCGGCGTGTTTTCACAGAGAAAGTGCTGCACTGTCGGCGTGTTATCATAGACAAAGTGATGCACAGTCGGCGAGTTAACACAGAGAAAGTGCTGCTCTGTCAGTGGGTTATCACAGGGAAAGTGCTACACTGTCGGCGAGTTAACACAGAGAAAGTGCTGCTCTGTCGGTTGGTTATCACAGGGAAAGTGCTGCACTGTCGGCGTGTTATCACAGAGAAAGTGCTTCACTGTCGGAGGGTTATCACAGGGAAAGTGCTTCACTGTCGGAGGGTTATCACAGAGAAAGTTTCTTCACTGTCGGAGGGTTATCAAAGAGAAAGTGCTTCACTGTCGGAGGGTTATCACAGGGAAAGTGCTTCACTGTCAGTGGGTTATCATAGAGAAAGTGCTGCACTGTCGGTGGGTTATCACAGAGAAAGTGCTGCACTGTCGGTGGGTTATCACAGGGAAAGTGCTGCACTGTCGGTTGGTTATCACAGAGAAAGTGCTTCACTGTCGGTGGGTTATCACAGGGAAAGTGCTGCACTGTCGGTGGGTTATCACAGAGAAAGTGCTGCACTGTCGGTTGGTTATCACAGGGAAAGTGCTGCACTGTCGGTGGGTTCTAAAAGGGAAAGTGCTGCACTGTCGGTGGGTTATAACAGAGAAAGTGCTGCACTGTCGGCGTGTTATCATAGACAAAGTGATGCACAGTCGGCGAGTTAACACAAAGTGCTGCTCTGTCGGTGGGTTATCACAGAGGAAGTGCTTCACTGTCGGAGGGTTATCACAGGGAAAGTGCTTCACTGTCGGAGGGTTATCACAGAGAAAGTGCTTCACTGTCGGTGGGTTATCACAGGGAAAGTGCTTCACTGTCGGAGGGTTATCACAGAGAAAGTGCTGCATATTCGAAGGGTTATCACAGAGAAAGTGCTTCACTGTCGGTGGGTTATCACAGGGAAAGTGCTGCACTGTCGGCGGGTTATCACAGGGAAAGTGCTGCACTGTCGGTGGGTTATCATAGAGAAAGTGCTGCACTGCCGGTGAGTTATCACACCGAAAGTGCTGCACTGTCGTAGGGTGATCACTGAGAAAGTGCTTCACTGTCGGAGGGTGATCTCAGGGAAAGTGCTGCACTGTCGTTGTGTTATAACAGGGAAAGTGCTGCTCTGTCGGTGTATTATCACAGAGAAAGTGCTGCACTGTCGGCGGGTTATCACAGGGAAAGGGCTGCAATGTCTGTGAGATATCACAGAGAAAGTCCTGCACTGTCAGCGAGTTATCACAGAGAAAGTGCTGCACTGTCGGCGGGTTATCACAGAGAAAGTGCTGCACTATCGGTGGGTGATCACAGGGAAAGTGCTTCACTGTCGGAGGGTGATCTCAGGGAAAGTGCTTCACTGTCGGTGGGTTAGCACAGGGAAAGTGCTGCTCTGTCAGCGGGTTATCACAGGGAAAGTGCTGCACTGTCGGTGGGTTATAACAGGGAATTTGCTGCACTGTCGGCGGATTATCATCGCGAAAGCGATGCACTGTCGATGGGCTATCACAGAGAAAGTGCTGCACTGTCGGTGTATTATCTCAGAGAAAGTGCTGCACTGTAGGTGGGTTATCACAGGGAAAGGGCTGCAATGTCTGCGAGATATCACAGAGAAAGTGCTGCACTGTTGGTGAGTTATCACAGGGAAAGTGCTGCACTGTCGGTGGGTTATCACGGGGACAATGCTGCACTGTCGGTGGGTTATCACAGAGAAAGTGCTGCACTGTCGGCGAGTTATCACAGGGAAAGTGCTGCACTGTCGGCGAGTTATCACAGGGAAAGTGCTGCTCTGTCGGCGGGTTATCACAGGGCAAGTGCTGCACTGTCGGTGGGTTATAACAGGGAATGTGCTGCACTGTCGGCGAGATATCACAAAGAAAGTGCTGCACTGTTGGTGGGTTCTAAAAGGGAAAGTGCTACACTGTCGGTGGGTTATAACAGAGAAAGTGCTGCACTGTCGGCGAGATTTCACAAAGAAAGTGCTGCACTGTTGGTGGGTTCTAAAAGGGAAAGTGCTACACTGTCGGTGGGTTATCACAGGGAAAGTGCTGCACTGTCGGCGGGTTACAACAGGGAAAGTGCTGCACTGTCGGCGGTTTAACACAGATGAAGTGCTGCACTGTCAGCGGGGTATCACAGAGAAAGTGCTGCACTTTTGGTGGGCTATCACAGGGAAAGTGCTGCACTGTCGGCGTGTTTTCACAGAGAAAGTGCTGCACTGTCGGCGTGTTATCATAGACAAAGTGATGCACAGTCGGCGAGTTAACACAGAGAAAGTGCTGCTCTGTCGGTGGGTTATCACAGGGAAAGTGCTACACTGTCGGCGAGTTAACACAGAGAAAGTGCTGCTCTGTCGGTTGGTTATCACAGGGAAAGTGCTGCACTGTCGGCGTGTTATCACAGAGAAAGTGCTTCACTGTCGGAGGGTTATCACAGGGAAAGTGCTTCACTGTCGGTGGGTTATCACAGAGAAAGTTTCTTCACTGTCGGAGGGTTATCAAAGAGAAAGTGCTTCATTGTCGGAGGGTTATCACAGGGAAAGTGCTTCACTGTCAGTGAGTTATCATAGAGAAAGTGCTGCACTGTCGGTGGGTTATCACAGAGATAGTGCTGCACTGTCGGTGGGATAGCACAGGGAAAGTGCTGCACTGTCGGTGGGTTATCACAGAGAAAGTGCTTCACTGTCGGTGGGTTATCACAGGGAAAGTGCTGCACTGTCGGTGGGTTATCACAGAGAAAGTGCTGCACTGTCGGTGGGTTATCACAGGGAAAGTGCTGCATTGTCGGTGGGTTCTAAAAGGGAAAGTGCTACACTGTCGGTGGGTTATAACAGAGAAAGTGCTGTACTGTCGGCGTGTTATCATAGACAAAGTGATGCACAGTCGGCGAGTTAACACAGAGAAAGTGCTGCTTTGTCGGTTGGTTATCACAGGGAAAGTGCTACACTGTCGGCGTGTTATCGCAGAGAAAGTGCTTCACTGTCGGAGGGTTATCACAGGGAAAGTGCTTCACTGTCGGAGGGTTATCACAGGGAAAGTGCTTCACTGTCGGAGGGTTATCACAGGGAAAGTGCTACACTGTCGATGGGTTATCACAGAGAAAGTGCTGCACATTCGAAGGGTTATCACAGAGAAAGTGCTTCACTGTCGGTGGGTTATCACAGGGAAATTGCTGCACTGTCGGCGGGTTATCACAGAGAAAGTGCTGCACTGTCGGTGGGTTATCACAGGGAAAGTGCTGCACTGTCGGCGGGTTATCACAGGGAAAGTGCAGCACTGTCGTAGGGTTTTCATAGAGAAAGTGCTGCACTGCCGGTGAGTTATCACAGCGAAAGTGCTGCACTGTCGTAGGGTTATCACAGAGAAAGTGCTTCACTGTCGGAGGGTGATCTCAGGGAAAGTGCTGCACTGTCGTTGGGTTATAACAGGGAAAGTGCTGCTCTGTCGGCGGGTTATCACAGGGAAAGTGCTGCACTGTCGGTGTATTATCACAGAGAAAGTGCTGCACTGTCGGCGGGTTATCACAGGGAAAGGGCTGCAATGTCTGCGAGATATCACAGAGAAAGTCCTGCACTGTCGGCGAGTTATCACGGGGAAAGTGCTGCACTGTCGTAGGGTTCTCACAGAGAAAGTGCTTCACTGTCGGAGGGTGATCTCAGGGAAAGTGCTTCACTGTCGGTGGGTTAGCACAGGGAAAGTGCTGCACTGTCGGTGGGTTATAACAGGGAATTTGCTGCACTGTCGGCGGATTATCATCGCGAAAGCGATGCACTGTCGGCGGGTTATCACAGAGAAAGTGCTGCACTGTCGGTGTATTATCTCAGAGAAAGTGCTGCACTGTAGGTGGGTTATCACAGGGAAAGGGCTGCAATTTCTGCGAGATATCACAGAGAAAGTGCTGCACTGTTGGTTAGTTATCACAGGGAAAGTGCTGCACTGTCGGTGGGTTATCACTGGGACAATGTTGCACTGTCGGTGGGTTATCACAGGGAAAGTGCTGCACTGTCGGCGAGTTATCACAGGGAAAGTGCTGCACTGTCGGCGAGTTATCACAGGGAAAGTGCTGCACTGTCGGCGGGTTATCACAGGGCAAGTGCTGCACTGTCGGTGGGTTATAACAGGGAATGTGCTGCACTGTCGGCGAGATATCACAAAGAAAGTGCTGCACTGTTGGTGGGTTCTAAAAGGGAAAGTGCTACACTGTCGGTGGGTTATAACAGAGAAAGTGCTGCACTGTCGGCGAGATATCACAAAGAAAGTGCTGCACTGTTGGTGGGTTCTAAAAGGGAAAGTGCTACACTGTCGGTGGGTTATAACAGAGAAAGTGCTGCACTGTCGCGGGTTATCACAGGGAAAGTGCTGCACTGTCGGCGGGTTAACACAGATGAAGTGCTGCACTGTCAGCGGGGTATCACAGAGAAAGTGCTGCACTTTTGGTGGGCTATCACAGGGAAAGTGCTGCACTGTCGGCGTGTTTTCACAGAGAAAGTGCTACACTGTCGGCGTGTTATCATAGACAAAGTGATGCACAGCCGGCGAGTTAACACAGAGAAAGTGCTGCTCTGTCGGTGGGTTATCACAGAGGAAGTGCTTCACTGTCGGAGGGTTATCACAGGGAAAGTGCTTCACTGTCGGAGGGTTATCACAGAGAAAGTGATGCACTGTCGGCGTGTTATCACAGAGAAAGTGCTTCACTGTCGGAGGGTTATCACAGGGAAAGTGCTTCACTGTCGGAGGGTTATCACAGAGAAAGTTTCTTCACTGTCGGAGGGTTATCAAAGAGAAAGTGCTTCACTGTCGGAGGGTTATCACAGGGAAAGTGCTTCACTGTCGGAGGGTTATCACAGGGAAAGTGCTTCACTGTCGATGGGTTATCACAGAGAAAGTGCTGCACATTCGAAGGGTTATCACAGAGAAAGTGCTTCACTGTCGGTGGGTTATCACAGGGAAAGTGCTGCACTGTCGGCGGGTTATCACAGGGAAAGTGCTGCACTGTCATAGGGTAATCATAGAGAAAGTGCTGCACTGCCGGTGAGTTATCACAGCGAAAGTGCTGCACTGTCGTAGGGTTATCACAGAGAAAGTGCTTCACTGTCGGAGGGTGATCTCAGGGAAAGTGCTGCACTGTCGTTGGGTTATCACAGGGAAAGTGCTGCACTGTCGGTGTATTCTCACAGAGAAAGTGCTGCACTGTCGGCGGGTTATCACAGGGAAAGGGCTGCAATGTCTGCGAGATATCACAGAGAAAGTCCTGCACTGTCGGCGAATTATCACAGAGAAAGTGCTGCACTGTCGGCGGGTTTTCACGGGGAAAGTGCTGCACTGTCGTAGGGTTCTCACAGAGAAAGTGCTTCACTGTCGGAGGGTGATCTCAGGGAAAGTGCTTCACTGTCGGTGGGTTAGCACAGGGAAAGTGCTGCTCTGTCGGCGGGTTATCACAGGGAAAGTGCTGCACTGTCGGTGGGTTATAACAGGGAATTTGCTGCACTGTCGGCGGATTATCATCGCGAAAGCGATGCACTGTCGGCGTGTTTTCACAGAGAAAGTGCTGCACTGTCGGTGTATTATCTCAGAGAAAGTGCTGCACTGTAGGTGGGTTATCACAGGAAAAGGGCTGCAATGTCTGCGAGATATCACAGAGAAAGTGCTGCACTGTTGGTGAGTTATCACAGGGAAAGTGCTGCACTGTCGGTGGGTTATCACGGGGACAATGCTACGCTGTCGGTGGGTTATCACAGGGAAAGTGCTGCACTGTCGGCGACTTATCACAGGGAAAGTGCTGCACTGTCGGCGAGTTATCACAGGGAAAGTGCTGCACTGTCGGTGGGTTATAACAGGGAATGTGCTGCACTGTCGGCGGATTATCATCGCGAAAGCGATGCACTGTCGGTGGGTTATCACAGGGAAAGTGCTGCACTGTCGGTGTATTATCACAGAGAAAGTGCTGCACTGTCGGTGGGTTATCACAGGGAAAGTGCTGCACTGTCGGTGTATTATCACAGAGAAAGTGCTGCACTGTCGGTGGGTTATCACAGGGAAAGTGCTGCACTGTCGGCGGGTTATCACAGGGAAAGTGCTGCACTGTCGGTGTATTATCTCAGAGAAAGTGCTGCACTGTCGGTGGGTTATCACAGGGAAAGGGCTGCACTGTCGGTGGGTTATCACAGGGAAAGTGCTGCACTGTCGGCGAGTTATCACGGGGAAAGTGCTGCACTGTCTGCGAGATATCACAGAGAAAGTCCTGCACTGTCGGCGGGTTATCACGGGGAAAGTGCTGCACTGTCGGTCGGTTATCACAGGGAAAGTGCTGCACTGTCGGCGAGTTATCACGGGGAAAGTGCTGCACTGTCGGTGGGTTATCACACAGAAAGTGCTGCACTGTCGGTGGGTTATCACAGGGAAAGTGCTGCACTGTCAGTGGGTTATCATAGAGAAAGTGCTGCACTGTCGGTGGGTTATCACGGGGAAAGTGCTGCACGGTTGGCGGGTTATCACGGGGAAAGTGCTGCACTGTCGGTGGGTTATCACAGAGAAAGTGCTGCACTGTCGGTGGGTTATCACGGGGATAGTGCTGCACTGTCGGTGCGTTATCACGGGGAAAGTGCTGCACTGTCGGTGGGTTATCACAGGGAAAGTCCTGCACTGTCAGTGGGTTATCACAGAGAAAATGCTGCACTGTCAGTGGGTTATTAGAGGGAAAGTGCTGCACTGTCGGTGAGTTATCACAGAGAAAGTGCTGCACTGTCGGTGGGTTATCACTGGGAAAGTGCTGCACTGTCGGTGAGTTATCACAGAGAAAGTGCTGCACTGTCAGTGAGTTATCACAGAGAAAGTGCTGCACTGTCGGTGGGTTATCACAGGGAAAGTGCTGCACTGTCGGTGAGTTATCACAGAGAAAGTGCTGCACTGTCGGTGGGTTATCACAGGGAAAGTGCTGCACTGTCGGTGGGTTATCACAGGGAAAGTGCTGCACTGTCAGCGGGTTATCACAGAGAAAGTGCTGCACTGTCGGTGAGTTATCACAGAGAAAGTGCTGCACTGTCGGTGGGTTATCACAGAGAAAGTGCTGCACTGTCAGTGGGTTATCACAGGGAAAGTGCTGCACTGTCAGCGGGTTATCACAGAGAAAGTGCTGCACTGTCGGTGAGTTATCACAGAGAAAGTGCTGCACTGTCGGTGGGTTATCACGGGGAAAGTGCTGCACTGTCGGTGGGTTATCACAGGGAAAGTGCAGCACTGTCGGTGAGTTATCACAGAGAAAGTGCTGCACTGTCGGTGGGTTATCACAGGGAAAGTGCTGCACTGTCGGTGAGTTATCACAGAGAAAGTGCTGCACTGTCAGTGGGTTATCACAGAGAAAGTGCTGCACTGTCGGTGGGTTATCACAGGGAAAGTGCTGCACTGTCGGTGAGTTATCACAGAGAAAGTGCTGCACTGTCGGTGGGTTATCACAGGGAAAGTGCTGCACTGTCGGTGGGTTATCACAGAGAAAGTGCTGCACTGTCGGCGGGTTATCACAGGGAAAGTGCTGCACTGTCGGTGGGTTATCACAGGGAAAGTGCTGCACTGTCAGTGGGTTATCACAAGGAATGTGCTGCACTGTCGGCAAGTTATCACAGGGAAAGTGCTGCACTGTCGGCGGGTTATCACAGAGAAAGTGATGCACTGTCGGTGGGTTATCACAGGGAAAGTGCTGCACTGTCGGCGGGTTATCACAGAGAAAGTGCTGCACTGTCGGCGGGTTATCACAGAGAAAGTGCTGCACTCTCAGTGGGTTATCACAGGGAAAGTGCTGCACTGTCGGCGGGTTATCACAGAGAAAGTGCTGCACTGTCGGTGAGTTATCACAGAGAAAGTGCTGCACTGTCGGTGAGTTATCTCAGAGAAAGTGCTGCACTGTCAGTGGGTTATCACAGAGAAAGTGCTGCACTGTCAGTGGGTTATCACAGAGAAAGTGCTGCACTGTCGGTGGGTTATCACAGGGAAAGTGCTGCACTGTCAGTGGGTTATCACAGAGAAAGTGCTGCACTGTCGGTGGGTTATCACAGAGAAAGTGCTGCACTGTCGGTGGGTTATCACAGGGAAAGTGCTGCACTGTCGGCGGGTTATCACAGAGAAAGTGCTGCACTCTCAGTGGGTTATCACAGAGAAAGTGCTGCACTGTCAGTGGGTTATCACAGAGAAAGTGCTACACTGTCGGTGGGTTATCACAGGGAAAGTGCTGCACTGTCAGTGGGTTATCACAGAGAAAGTGCTGCACTGTCGGTGGGTTATCACAGAGAAAGTGCTGCATTGTCGGTGGGTTATCACAGGGAAAGTGCTGCACTGTCGGCGGGTTATCACAGAGAAAGTTCTGCACTCTCAGTGGGTTATCACAGGGAAAGTGCTGCACTGTCGGCGGGTTATCACAGAGAAAGTGCTGCACTGTCAGTGGGTTATCACAGAGAAAGTGCTGCACTGTCAGTGGGTTATCACAGAGAAAGTGCTGCACTGTCGGTGGGTTATCACAGGGAAAGTGCTGCACTGTCGGTGGGTTATCACAGAGAAAGTGCTGCACTGTCGGTGGGCTATCACAGAGAAAGTGCTGCACTGTCGACGGGTTATCACAGAGAAAGTGCTGCACTGTCGGTGGGTTATCACAGGGAAAGTGCTGCACTGTCAGTGGGTTATCACAGGGAAAGTGCTGCACTGTCGGTGGGTTTTCAGAGAGAAAGTGCTTCACTGTCGGAGGGTTATCACAGAGAAAGTGCTGCACTGTCGGTGGGTTATCACAGAGAAAGTGCTGCACTGTCGGTGGGCTATCACAGAGAAAGTGCTGCACTGTCGGCGGGTTTCACAGAGAAAGTGCTGCACTGTCGGTGGGTTATCACAGGGAAAGTGCTGCACTGTCGGTGGGTTATCAGAGAGAAAGTGCTTCACTGTCGGAGGGTTATCACAGGGAAAGTGCTGCACTGTCGGTGGGTTATCACAGAGAAAGTGCTGCACTGTCGGTGGGTTATCACAGGGAAAGTGCTGCACTGTCGGTGGGTTATCACAGGGAATGTGCTGCACTGTCGGTGGGTTATCAGAGAGAAAGTGCTGCACTGTCGGTGAGTTATCACAGAGAAAGTGCTGCACTGTCGGTGGGCTATCACAGAGAAAGTGCTGCACTGTCGACGGGTTATCACAGAGAAAGTGCTGCACTGTCAGTGGGTTATCACAGAGAAAGTGCTGCACTGTCAGCGCGTTATTACTGAGGAGACGCTGCTCTGTTTTTGGGCCTGGACCTAATCTGTTCTAATATTGACACACACGCAGCTGTGCAGCACTGCCAGCAAATTGCTTGCAGATATGCTCCTGATTTTAGGGGTCAGAGTTCCTATATATGTTTGTGCATGAGCGAGAACTGTACTCATCATCATCATAGAACTCTACAGGGGTAATAAAAACACCCTTCAGCCTAACCAGTCTATACTGATCAAAAACAGCCGTCTAACCATTCACCCTTTTATTAGCAGTTGGCCAGTAGCCTTGTGTGCCTTGACCTTACCGGGATGCACCTGAATAGATTCATCAAATCCTACAGCATGGCCTTTTGGCTCAAACTCACACGAACGCCATTTCCCTGCTCTGGGCCCATATCCTTTCCTATCCATGTATTTGTCCAAATGCCTTTTAAATGTTTTTAATGTACCCACCTCAACCACTTCCGCTGGTAGCTCTGTCCATATACATCTGACTCTCTGTATAAAGAAAAGTGGCTCTCAGGCTCCCTTTTATTCTTTCCCTCTAACTTCTCGTCCTCGATACAGCAACCCTACATGCTACCGATTCATGCCTCTCATGATCTTATACACTTCAAAAGATCCCCCTGAGTCTCCTACACTCTGAAGGAGAAACTCCAAGCTTGTCCAACCTCTCCTTAGACCACTGAGTCCAGGCAACATCCTTGCAAATTTCTTCTGCACTCATTCCATTTTAATGACATCCTTCCGGTAACAAGGTGACCAAGACTGAACACAATACACAAAGTGTGGCCTCACGAACATCCTGGACAACTGCAACATAACTTCCTAACTTCGATACTCAATGCCCTGTTGATGAGGCCAGTGTGCCAAAAACCCTCTTCGCTGCCCTGTCTACCTGTGATTCCAGTTTCAGAGAACTGTGAACCTGAACTCCAAGGTCCCCCTGTTCCATCACACTCCTTAAGGCCTTACCATTCACCATGAAACTCCTCCCTTGATTTGACTTTCTAAAATGCCAGACTTCACACTTATCTGTATTAAACTCCATTTTGGATATTGTTGGGGAGATGGCTCACCAGGGGAAGCCAGCAGTAGCCAGGTTCATGGCACCCTGGATGGTTCTGCTGTACAGAAGGGTGGGACAAAGAGTGGAACGGTTATACTCATCGGGGATTCAATTGTTACAGGAGTAGATAGGTGGCTCTGTGGTCAAAAACGAGATTCCCAAATGGCATGTTGCCTCGCAGGTGCACGGGTCAGGGATGTCTCAGATTGGCTGCAGAACATCCGGAAGGGGGGAAGGTGAACAGCCAGTTGTCGTGGTAATTATAGGCACCAATGATATAGTTAAAAATAACAGAATGAGGTCTTCCAAGCAGAATATATGAAGTTAGGAGCCAAGTTAAAAAGTAGGACACCACAGGTAGGATCACAATTCCATAAGTTTTAGAATACTCATGGACAAAGATGAGAGAGATCCTAAAGGAAGAGTGCTAAATTGAGGTAACTGTACCAAAGTTCAGCAGGAGCTGGGGAATGTAGATTGGGATCTGTTGTTTGAAGGTAAATTCACATTCGATATGTGGGAAGCTTTTAAAGAGAGGTTGATTAGCATGCATGAGAGACATGTTCCTGCGAAAATGAAGAATAGAAATAATAAGATTAAGGAATCATGGAGGGCATGTGAAGTCGTAAGACTAGTTAAGAGGAAAATGGAAGCATACATAAGGTCTAGGTGACTGACAACAGACAACACTTTGGAAGAATATCAAGAAAGTAGGACCAATCTGAAACAGGGAATTAAGAGGCTAAAGGGGGTCATGAGATATCTTCAGCAAACAAGGTAAAGGAAAATCCCAAAGCCTTTTGTTCATATATAAGATCCAAGAGGGTAACGAGAGAAAGCGTTGGCTCACTCTAGGACAATGGAGGAAGGTTATGTGTGGAGTCAGAGAAAATGGGTCAGATGCTTAATGAGCACTTTGTAGCAGAGGAGATTGTCACTGAGGAGAGGGACATGATGAATGTTGAGGTTATGGATAGATGTTTGATTACTCTCGGTCAGGTCGGCATAAGGAGGGAGGAAGTGTTGGGTATTCTAAAACGCATTAAGGTGGACAAGTCCCAGATCCAGATGGGATCTATCCCAGGTTTCTGAGGGAAGTGAAAGAGGAAATAGTTGGGATACTAACAGGTATCTTTGCAGCATCCTTGATCAAGGTGAAGTCCTGGAGGACTGGAGAATTGCTAATGCTTTCTCATTGTTTAAGAAGGGCAGCAAGGATAATCCAGGTAATTATAGACTGTTGAGCCTGATGCCAGTGGCTGGGAAGCTGCTTGGAGATGATACTGAGGGATTGGATCTATTGATATTTGGAAGATAATGGGCTTATCAGTTATAGGCAACATGGTTTTGGGTGGGGATGGTCATGTTTTACCAACATGATAGAATTCTTTGAGGAAGTGACAAAGTTGATTGATGAGGGAAGTGCTGTAGATGTCATACACATAGACTTCAACAGGATGTCGATAAGGTTCCCCATGGTAGGCTGATGGAAAAAGTGAAGTTGCATGGGGTCCAGGGTGTAGTAGCTAGATGGATAGAGAACTGGCTGGGTAACAGGAAACAGAGAGTAGTAGTTCCTCAAAATGGAGAACTGTGACCAGTGGTGTTCCACAGAGATCCATGCTGGGACAGCTGTTGTTTGAGATATACATAAATGATTTGGAGGAAGGTATAGGTAATCTGATTAGCAGGTTTTCAGATGACACTAAAATTGTTGGAGTAGCAGATAGTGAAGGTGACTGTCAGAGAATACAGCAGAATATAAATAGATTGGAGAGCTGGGCAGAGAAATGGCAGATGGAGATCATTCTGAGCAAATGCGAGATGATGTATTTTGGAAAATCCAATTTAAGAGCACATTCGGAAAGGAGAGAGTTACCTTGACACTTTGTTTCTGGAGGCAGTCATACCTGGTAGATTAAGTAAGTCAAATTCAGTTCGTGATTAGGGACATCTGGGTATGATTGCAAGTGAGGCAGCGAGGGGATCCTGAGTTCAGGCATGGAGGACCCTCAGCTTTTGACCTTATCCAACAGGTACGAGATACTTACTCCCTGTGTGAGTGAGGAAAAGGGGAGGATGAGCTAGCTCACCATGGCACCATGGTGCAGAAGGCCATTCAAGAGGGGGTAGGAAAAAGACAAGTGGTAGTTACAGGGATTCTATAGATAGGGAGATAGATAGAATTCTTTGTGAGCCAGATCGGGAGTCCTGCATGGTGTGTTGCCTGCCCGGTGCCAGGGTGCAGGGCATCTCTGACCGGCTTGAAAGGATATTGAAATGGGAGGAAGAGGATCCAGTTTTTGTGGTCCACGTTGGGACTAACAACATAGGCAAGGTTAGGATCGAGGACCTGTTTGGGGATTATCAAGCGCTAGGAACAAAATTAAAGAACAGGTCCTCAAGGGTTTTAATCTCCGAAATACCTCCTGAACCATGTGCAAATTGGCTTAGGGGTAAGAAAATTAGAGAAGTAAACACGTGGCTAAGGGAATGGTGTGGGAACGAGAGGTCAGTTTTGGAACCAGGAGGATCTGTACCGATGGGACGGTCTCCACCTGAACCAATCTGGAGCCAGTGTCCTAGCGAGTCGGGGGGGAAGGGATAGGGAAAACGACAGGGCGATGGTAAATAACAAGGTAAGCGGCAGGTTAGATTGTGTGCAGGAGGGCTTAAGTTCAAGGCAGACTATCAAAGAAGCAAAAAGGAAGGAGAACTCAGGAGACATTAGAGATGTTATGAATCATGAGAGTGAGAAAGCTCGGATAAATGCTCGTAGCATTTGTAAAAAGCTTGATGAGTTAACGGCACAAATCATGCCGTTAGTAGCCACTATGGAGACATGGTTACAGGATGGTCATGACCAGGAGTTAAATATACAGGGGACCCCGACTATTCGGAAGTACAGTAAGGTAAGGGAGGTGGCGTAGCTCTGATATTCAAGGACAATATGAGGGCCCTGATGGAATGCATCCCAGGGTAAAAGAAATGGGAGAAATAGCAAGTGCACCGGTGATAATTTTCCAAATTCGCTGGACCCTGGGGCAGTCCAGCAGATTAGAAAACTGCAAATGTGACGTCACTATTTAGAAAGGAAGGTAAACAAAAGGTGAAGAATTATAGACTGGTTAACCTCTGTAGTGGGAAAAATACTTAGTCTGTTATCAAGGAAGAAATAGCAGGGCACCTCAATAGAAATTGTCCCATTGGGCAGACGTAGCGTGAGTTCATGAAGGGCAGGTCATGCTTGACAAATCTTTTGAAATTCTATGAAGACTTTACAAGCAAGGTGCAAAATAGGGACCCAGTGGATGTGGTGTACCTGGATTTCCAAAAGGCCTTTGCCAATATGCTGCACATGAGGCTGCTGCATAAGAGAAGGATGCATGGTGTTGGCGTAGAGTATTAGCGTGGATAGAGGATTGGTTGACTGACAGGAAGCAAAGAGTGGAGATAAATGAGTGCTATTCTGGTTGGCAATCAGTGCCTAGTGGTGTGCCTGAGGGATTGGTGTTGGGATTGCAATTATTGGAGTTGGCGATCACGTGTCGTACCGATGACACTAAGATGCGTGGTAGAGCAAAGTGTGCAGAGGACTGTGAAACTTTGCAGAGGAACATGGATACATTGTGCAAGTGGGCAAAGGTCTGGCAGATGGAATACAATGTGAAGTCATACATTTTGGTAGGGGTAATAGTAAAAAGGATTATTACTTGAATGGTAAAAAAGTTGCAGCATGCTGTTTTGCAGAGGGACCTGGGTGTCCTTGTGCATGAATCACAGAGGGTTGGTCTGCAGGTACAACAAGTAATTAGGAAGGTAAGTGGAACCCCTAAAGGGGTTGGGTTTAAAAGCAGAGAGGTAATGCCATAGCTGTACAAGTTACTTGAGAAAAGATGTCCTGGAGGGGGTGCAGAGGAGGTTCACCAGGTTGATTCCGGAGTTGAGGGGTTTGGCTTATGCGGAGTAACTCAGTAGATTGCAATTATATTCAATGGAATTCAGGAGAATGAGGGGGGATCTTATAGAAACATATCAAATTATGAAGGGAATAGACAGGATAGAAATAGATAGGATGTTTCCACTGGCAGATGAAGAGATCATAGCCTCAAGATTAGAGGGAGCAGATTTAGGAACTTCTTCACCCAGAGGATTGTTAATCGATGGAATTCCTTGCCCAGGGAAGTAGTTGACTCTACTTCAGTAAACAGTTTTAAAGCTAAAGTAGAATTTTTTTTAACAATGTTGTGGTTGTGTTCGCCGAGCTGGGAATTTGTGTTGCAGATGTTTCGTCCCCTGTCTAGGTGACATCCTCAGTGCTTGGGAGCCTCCTGAGAAGCGCTTCTGTGAGAAGATTTATAGCTCGGGTGCTCGTTGTTGTGATTCTGGATACGGTGTGAGCGCGGGTAAGTGTATCTGAATCCACAAGAAGATCAGCCATGATCTTATTGAATGGCAGAGCAGGTTCAAAGGGCCGGATAGCCGACTCCTGCTCCTAGTTCTTATGTAAATGGAAACGTCCGAGGGAAAATTGAAGTGTAGAGAAATCTGGGTGTTCACATCCATTGTTCCCTGAAGATGGCAACGCATGTCAGTAGCGTGGTCAAGAACATGCACGGCATACTTTCCTTCATCCGATGCGGTACTGAGTACAGGCGTTGGCAGGTTATGTTACAGTTGTGTAGGACTTTGGTTTGGCCACATTTCGAATACTGTGTACAGTTCTGGTTGCCACATTACCAAAAGGATGTGGATGCTTTGGAGAGGGTGCAGAGGAGGTTCACCAGGATGTTGTCTGGTTGAAGGGTGTTAGCTATAAAGAGAGGTTGAGTAGATTAAGATTATTTTCATTAGAAGGATGGAGGTTGAGAGGGGTGGATCTGATTGAGGTCTACGAAATCATGATGGTATAGAAAGGGCGGATAGCAAGGAGCTTTTTCCCAGTGTGGGGCACTCAATTACTAGGGGTCATGAGTTCAAGGTGAGAGGAGAAATGTTTAGGGGAGATACGCGTGGAATGTTCTTTATCAGAGGATGCCTGGAAAGGGTTGCCAAGGAAGGTTGTAGAGGCAGTCACGATAGCGTTATTTAAGATATGTCTCGACAGACACATGAATGCGCAGGGAGCAGAGGAATATAACCTTAGAAAATAGGCGTCAGTTTTAGATAGAGGATTGGAATCGGCACAGGCTTGGAGGGTTGAAGGGCCTGTTCCTGTGCTGTAATTTTTCTTGTTCTTTGTTCTAATCAATATTTTATACAGTCCCAAGTATAATCTACCTGCTCCTGTATTCAATTGTTCAGCTAATAAAGACCAGTATCCCATATGCCTCCTTGACCACATCAGCTGCCTGTCCTGCGACATTTAAGAGACCAGTGGACATGCACATCAAGGTCTCGGTGATCATCAGTGTTCCCCAGGGTCTTACCATTCACCCTATATTCCTTTGTCTTATTTACCCTACCCAAGCTGCATCACCTCACATTTATCTGGATTGAATTCCATTTGCCACTGATCAGCCTGTCTGTATCATCCTGTAATCTAAGGCTGTTCCTCACTAATCATCAGTTTTGTATCATCCTCAAACTGACTGATCAGCCAGACTACATTCATGTCTCAATCTTTTATATGTACTTTGACCAGCAAGGGCTCCAGCAGTGATCCCTGTAGAATCCACTGACCTCCAGCCACAAAAACACCCCTTGACTATCACCCACTGCCACTTGCTTAATTCTGGATCCAATTTACCAACTTTCCTTGGATCCCATTGGCTGTTATCTTTATCCAGTCCTGTATATCCCTCATCATTCAGGGTTCACTGGATTTGTGGATCCCACCCTTTATCTTTATTGGAAATTGTGCACCTGTAACTCTCTCTATTTCCTTTGAGAATGTGTCCCATGTTTCTGGCACAGACTTGCTGAAAAGCATGTCTCTGAGTATAATCTGGCCCAAATAATATCAGATCTTATTAAAATCAGCCTTCCCCAGGTTTAGAACTTTGATTTCAGACCCATCCTTGTCTTGAATCTAACAGAGTTAGAATCACTGTCCACAAAGTGCTCTCTTGCAGATATTCCAACCACCTGTACTGCTTCACTTCCTATAATAAAGCCCCCCGCCTTGCAGGCTCTTCTGCATACAGACCGTTCTGTTATAACGTACATTTCATCAATGTGAATTCATTCTAACACAGTCAACAAACTTTTAAAACTTCTGTTGGCTGTGCCGTGATTATATCACCAACACTTCAAGCGCTGTTTCTAAAGTGCGATTTTTCTATAATGTGGGGTTGCTCAAGAATGGAATCATCACATTAATGACGAACTGACTGTGCAGGCTTTAAAAGGCTGTGCTGGACGTATCCTAGGAATTCTGCTCACTCTAAGTCTTTCACATTAGGACTACATCAGATAGTTTTGGGAAAGAAGAAATCTCTCACTGTCACTATCCTGTTCCTTTTGCATTCTCTGAAATTTCCCTCCATACTATTTCTCTCTGACTGTTTGGGGACCTTTAGTGAACACTCAACAATGTGTTCACTCCATTTCAGTTTTTAGGTTTTATCTAATGGCTTCACTTGAGGAGCCGATGAACCTGTCATCCCTCCTTACTGCTGTAATTGATTCCCTGGTCAGTATTGTGACATCTGCTCCTCTTTTACCTCTTTCCCTGTTCTACCTGAAGATCCTGTGTCCTGGAATATTAAGTTGCCAATCCTGTCCCTCTCTCAACAATGTTATTGACAGCAATAGTAACACATCTCATTTTTAAGTCTGTACCTTCACCCATTTTTTGTCAGACTCGTTACATTAAAGTAGTAACATCCAACCTTGCCAATCTCCCTGCGTCTTAACTGGTCTGTTCTTCTTGTGCCTTCCTGACTCACTTGCTGTCTCTTTTAGTTCTGGCTGTGCACCTTCCTTTGCTGAAACATCCCTCAGGATCTCAGCCCGCTGCCAAATTAGTTTCAACTTTACCCAACAGCACCAGCAAACCTCCCCACATGGATGCTGGTCCCATTCCTTTACTGTTGCAACTTGTCAGTCCTGGTACACATCTCACCACCCCCGAAAAGTGTCCCAATGTCCCAAAAATCAAAGGTTCTCCCTCCTGCATCATCTCTCCAGCCGCACATTCATCTGGACGAACCACCTATTTCTATACTCCTTAGCACAAGGCAGTGGAAGTAATCCAGAGATTGCAAAATGTGAAGTTTTTTTCCCCAGTCTGTGCCCTAGTCCCCCAAGTTCAGCTTGCAGCACCTCACCCCTTTATGTCCCGAGACTGTTGGTACCAATATGGATCACAATCTCTGTCTGTTGCCCTCCAGTGGAGATGGTGAATGTTGTGTACACTCATATCCCACAGTGATGGCTATGGGCTCCTCCACTATTCCATATTCATTTTCTGCAACACACTAATTGTCTTCAGTTTCATTCGGTGTAACGTGAGGAATCTGCAACCACAGCGTGTTGTTGGAATTGATCTTTTTCTCTCTTTTTCTCTCCTCTGTTTTTCTCTCTCCCCCCTTCTCTCTCTCTCTCTCCCTTTTTCTCGTTCTCACCATCTTTCTCCTTCCCTCTCGTGGTCTCTCCGTAAGACCTCACAGCTGGAATTTGGCCATTCAGCCTGCTCCACCATTCGAGCAAGGCTGAGAAGTTTTTCACCCATTTCTCCCACTTCCTCCCCATAACTCTTGATTTCCTTGATACTCAACAACCTACTTATCTCCATCTTAAATATATATAATGACCTGGCCTCCACAGCCTTCTGTGGCAATGAATTCCAGAACTGTCTGGCTGAAGAAGTTTCTCCTTATCTCCGTTCTAAAAGATTTTCCTTTTATTCTAAGGCTTTGCCCTCAAGTCCTAGTATCTCTTGTCAACATCTTTTCAATGTCCACTCTGTCCTGGCCATTTTGTAAGTTTCAAACCGATATCCCCTCATCCTTCTAAACTCTAACACGCTCTCTTGCACTCTCCACCTCGTGTTATCTCTCCCTCTGTGCCACATCCTTTATCTCTCTTTCTCTCTTGAATTGTGTAACTGAATCAAACTCAAACCAACGCTGAATCCTTGGATTAACCTCAGTGTCATGTTGAAAACTTGACAATACAAACCAGGAGAAAGTGAGACCAGAGCCCAGATAGGCAGCATCTGACGAGCAGGAGAATCAACGTTTTGGGCCTCCATTCCTGATGAAGGGCTTATGCCCAAAATCTGACTTTCCTGCTCCTGGGATGCTGCCTGACTTGGCTGCACTTTTCCAATAATACAAACCAACACAATATCATGTTCCATGAATGTTACAAAATTGTTGTACACAGGACAAACTGATCCAACAAAAAATAACCTAGAACAGATAAATCTGCAGTTTTGGATAGATATGCTGCTTCTTCAGTTGGGTGCCTAGTCATTCAGGAATTTGCATTACTTCAACACGGTCTGAAAGCTGATAATGTGTATGTGTTTGTCTGTGTGTATGTGTGTACATCTGAGAGATGTTGCAGTCTGTATAAACTCACATGTCACAGTGATGGTTATGGAGCTCTCCACTGCTCCATGTTCATTCTCTGCCACACACTGATAGTCTCCAGTCTCCCTGGGTATAATGTGAGGAATCTCCAACCACAGCTCATTGTTGGAATGTGTCCTGTTCATTGTGACATTAAGATGTCTCCATGTCAGGTTAGATACTGGGAAGCTCTTCACAGAGCAGATTATGACTGCAGAATTCCCCTGAATTATATTGATGGATGAATCATTAATCCCATCCAGGGAAATAATTGAGAGATTCCTTGGTGGGTCTAAAAGCAAATAATGATCAGTTCATTACAATGATAGTCAAAAACATCCTAGACCCCGACAATGTGAAAGGTGAGATAGCAGCGCGGTTTCCTCCTCCACACATCATGTAACCATAGCAGACACTTCAATTCAGTACTGAGGGAGTGCTGCACTGTCAGAGGGTCAGCACTGAGGGAGTGCTGCACTGTCAGAGGGTCAGCACTGAGGGAGTGCTGCACTATTAGAGGGTCAGTACTGAGGGAGTGCTGCACTGTCAGAGGGTCAGCACTGAGGGAGTGCTGCACTGTCAGAGGGTCAGCACTGAGGGAGTGCTGCACTATTAGAGGGTCAGTACTGAGGGACTGCTGCACTGTCAGAGGGTCAGCACTGAGGGAGTGCTGCACTGTCAGACGGTCAGCACTGAGGGAGTGCTGCACTGTCAGAGGGTCAGCACTGAGGGAGTTAGAACATAGAACATAGAACATAGAACATAGAAGAATACAGCGCAGTACAGCCCTTTGGCCCTCGATGTTGCGCCGATCCAAGCCCATCTAACCTATACTAACCCACTATCCTCCATATACCTATCCAATGCCCGCTTAAATGCCCATAAAGAGGGAGAGTCCACCACTGCTACTGGCAGGGCATTCCATGAACTTACGACTCGCTGAGTGAAGAACCTACCCCTAACTTCAGTCCTATATCTACCCCCCCTTAATTTAAAGCTATGCCCCCTTGTAATACCCGACTCCATACGCGGGAAAAGGTTCACACTGTCAACCCTATCTAACCCCCTAATCATCTTGTACACCTCAATCAAGTCACCCCTAAACCTTCTTTTCTCTAATGAAAACAGCCCCAAGTGTCTCAGTCTTTCCTCATACGATCTTCCTTCTATACCAGGCAACATCCTGGTAAACCTCCTCTGCACCCGTTCCAGTGCCTCCACATCCTTCCTATAGTATGGCGACCAAAACTACACACAATATTCCAGATGCGGCCGCACCAGAGTCTTATACAACTGCATCATGACCTCAGGACTCCGGAACTCAATTCCTCTACCAATAAAAGCCAGTACGCCATATGCCTTCCTCACCGCACTATTTACCTGGGTGGCAACTTTCAGAGATCTGTGTACATGGACACCAAGATCCCTCTGCTCATCCACACTACCAAGTATCCGACCATTAGCCCAGTACCCCATCTTTTTGTTACTCTTACCAAAGTGAATCACCTCACACTTAGCTACATTGAATTCCATTTGCCACCTTTCTGCCCAGCTCTGCAGCTTCTCTATATCCTGCTGTAACCTGCCACATCCTTCCTCACTGTCAACAACTCCTCCGACTTTCGTATCATCCGCAAACTTGCTCACCCAACCTTCTAACCCCTCTTCCAGGTCATTTATAAAAATGACAAACAGCAATGGTCCCAAAACAGATCCTTGCGGAACACCGCTAGTGACGGCACTCCATGAAGAAACTTTGCCATCAACTACTACCCTCTGTCTTCTTCCATCCAGCCAATTCCTAATCCAAACCTCCAACTCACCCTCAATGCCATATCTCCGTATTTTCTGCAGTAGCCTACCATGGGGAACCTTATCAAACGCCTTACTAAAATCCATATATACCACATCTACCGCTTTCCCCTCATCAACCTCCTTCGTCACCTTTTCAAAGAATTCAATAAGGTTTGTGAGGCACGACCTGCCCTTCACAAAACCATGCTGACTATCCTTGATCACATTATTCCTATCCAGATGTGCATAAATCCTATCCCTTACAATTCTCTCTAAGACTTTGCCCACAACAGAAGTGAGACTCACCGGCCTATAGTTACTAGGGTTATCCCTACTCCCCTTTTTGAACAAGGGAACCACATTTGCTATCCTCCAGTCTTCTGGCACTACTCCTGTAGACAAAGAGGACATAAAAATCAAGGCCAATGGCTCTGCAATCTCCTCCCTTGCTTCCCAGAGAATCCTAGGATAAATGCCATCAGGCCCAGGGGACTTATCTATTTTCACCTTTTCCAGGATTTCCAACACCTCTTCTCTACATACCTCAAAGCCATCCATTCTACTTATTTGTGACTCAGTATTCACATCAACGACAATGCCCTGTTCCTGAGTAAATACTGAAGAAAAGTATTCATTCAGTGTCTCCCCAATCTCTTCCGCCTCCACACGCAACTTCCCACTACTATCCTTGACTGGACCTATTCCTACCCTAGTCATTCTTTTATTCCTAACATACCTATAGAAAGCCTTAGGGTTTTCCCTAATCCTACCGACTAAGGACCTTTCATGTCCCCTCCTTGCTGCTCTTAGCTCTCTCTTCAGGTCCTTCCTGGCTACCCTATAACTCTCAATCGCCCCAATAGAACCTTCACGTCTCATCTTGAGATAGGCCGCCCTCTTCCATTTAACAAGGGATTCCAATTCCTTATTAAACCACGACTCCCTCGCACGACCCTTTCCTCCCTGCCTGACAGGTACATAATTATCAAGGACACTCAATAGTTGCTCCTTGAACAAGCTCCACATATCATTTACACTCTTGCCTTGGAGTCTACTTTTCCAAGCCACACATCCTAAGTCATGCCTCACCGCATCATAATTTCCCTGACCCCAGCTATAACTCTTGCCCTGTAGTACACACTTATCCCTCTCCATCACGAGAGTAAAAATCACCGAATTATGGTCACTATCCCCAAAGTGCTCACCTACCTCTAATTCTAACACCTGGCCTGGTTCGTTACCCAGAACCAAATCCAGTATGGCCTCACCTCTTGTTGGCCTGTCTACATATTGTGTCAGGAAACTCTCCTGCACACATTGAACAAACACTGACCCATCTAACGAACTTGAGCTATAGCTTTCCCAATCAATATCAGGAAAGTTAAAGTCCCCCATAACAACCACCCTATTACTGTCACTCATCTCCTGAATCACCTTCCCTATCCTTTCTTCAATGATTCTAGGACTATTAGGAGGCCTGTAAAAGACTCCTAACAGGGTGACCTCACCTTTCCTATTCCTAACCTCAGCCCAAACTACCTCAGATGGCAAGTCCTCATCCATCGTCCTTTCCACCACTGTAATACTATCTTTGACAAGCAATGCCACACGTCCCCCTCTTTTACCCCCACCTCTGACCCTACTAAAACATTTAAATCCTGGAACCTGCAACAGCCAATCTGTCAGAGGGTCAGTGCTGAGGGAGTGCTGCACTGTCAGACGGTCAGCACTGAGGGAGTGCTGCACTATCAGAGGGTCAGTACTGAGGGAGTGCTGCACTGTCAGAGGGTCAGCACTGAGGGAGTGCTGCACTATCAGAGGGTCAGTACTGAGGGAGTGCTGCACTGTCAGAGGGTCAGCACTGAGGGAGTGCTGCACTATCAGAGGGTCAGTACTGAGGGAGTGCTGCACTGTCAGAGGGTCAGCACTGAGGGAGTGCTGCACTGTCAGAGGATCAGTACTGAGGGAGTGCTGAACTGTCAGAGGGTCAGTACTGAGGGAGTGCTGCACTGTCAGAGGGTCAGCACTGAGGGAGTGCTTCACTGTCAGAGGGTCAGTACTGAGGGATTGCTGCACTGTCAGAGGGTCAGTACTGAGAGAGTGCTGCTGTGTCAGAGGGTCAGTATTGAGGGAGTGCTGCACTGTCAGAGGGTCAGTACTGAGGGATTGCTGCACTGTCAGAGGGTCAGTACTGAGAGAGTGCTGCTGTGTCAGAGGGTCAGTACTGAGGGAGTGCTGCACTGTCAGAGAGTCAGTACTGAGAGAGTGCTGCTGTGTCAGAGGGTCAGTACTGAGGGATTGCTGCACTGTCAGAGGGTCAGGACTGAGGGAGTGCTGCACTGTCAGAGAGTCAGTACTGAGAGAGTGCTGCTGTGTCAGAGGGTCAGTACTGAGGGAGTGCTGCACTGACAGAGGGTCAGTACTGAGGGAGTGCTGCACTGTCAGAGTGTCAGTACTGAGGGGGTGCTATTGTATTGGGGGTCAGTACTGTGGGAGTGTTGCACTATCCAAGGGTCAATACTGAGGGAATGCTTCAGTATTTATCAGCTCACTGAGTTTTGGATGAACCTCAAACTGACAGATCAATCCTCCTAAATTCTGAATTATTTATATCTGCTTTAATCAGCAAGGGCTCCAGTCATGATCCCTGTGAGACCCCACTGGGTACAGGCTTCCAGTCACAGAAACACCCCTCAAACCATGACCCTCTGCTTCCTGCCACTCAGCTAACTCCAAATCCAATTTGGCAATGCTCTTTGGATCCCATGGACTTTCTCCTTCACAAACAGCTTCCCAAGTTGGACCTTATCTAAAGCCTTGTTGAAGTTGGAGTAGAATATGGCAAATGAATCACCATTCATGCATGAATGTTAGTACCGCATTGACTGCTCTCCAATCCACTGGTACCTCTCCAGTGGCCACAGAGGAATTGAAAATATTTGCCAGTGCCCCTGATAGTTCCCTCCCTTGCCTCACTCAGCAGCCTGGGATACACTGCATCTGGTCCTGCGATTTGTCTAGTTTTAATCCTGCTAGGTCACTCAGAGTCCCCTGTCTGTCTGAGCTAATTTTGTAATGTATATTACACTCCATCTCCCTGATGATGATATCTAAACTATTGCTCTCATGAGTGAACACCAAAACCAAGTATTCATTTAGAACCTAACCCACATCCTTCGGCTCCACATACAAAATACCTAAATGGGCCCTTCCGTTACCCTATCCATTCTTTTACTCTTATTGTACTCGTGAAATAACTTGGGACGTTCCTTCCATGCCCCCTCTTTGCTTTCCGAATTTTCTCTTTAAATTTCCTCTTAGATATTTTTTATTTAGAGTCCGAGAGTCATAGAGATGTACAGCATGGAAACAGACCCTTCGGTCCAACCCGTCCATGTCAACCTGATATCCCAACCCAATCTAGTCCCACCTGCCAGCACCCGGCCCATATCCCACCAAACCCTTCCTATTCATATACCCATCCAAATGCCTCTTAAATGTTGCAATTGTATCAGCCTCCACCACATCCTCTGGCAGCTCATTCCATACACGTACCACCCTCTGTGTGAAAAAGTTGCCCAGTAGGTCTCTTTTATATCTTTCCCCTCTCACTCTAAACCTATGCCCTCTAGTTCTGGACTCCCTGACCCCAGGGAAAAGACTTTGTCTATTTACTCTATTTACCCTCATAATTTTGTAATTCTCTGTGAGGTCACCCCTCAGCCTCCGACGCTCCAGGGAAAACAGTCCCAGCCTGTACAGCCTCTCCCTGTAGCTCAAATCCTCCAACCCTGGCAACAGCTTTGTAAATCTTTTCTGAACCCTTTCAAGTTTCACAACATCCTTCTGATAGGAAGGAGACCAGAATTGCATGCAATATTCCAACAGTAGCCCAACCAATGTCCTGTACAGCCGCAACATGACCTCCCAACTCCTGTACTCAATACTCTGACCAATAAAGGAAAGCATACCAAACGCCTTCTTCGCTATCCTATCTACCTGCGACTCCACTTTCAAGGAGCTATGAACCTGCATTCCAAGGTCTCTTTGTTCAGCAACACTCCCTAGGACCTTACCATTAAGTCTATAAGTCCTGTTAGGATTTGCTTTCCCAAAATGCCACACCTCGCATTTTCTGAATTAAACTCCATCTGCCACTTCTCAGCCCATTGGCCCATCTGGTCAAAGTTCTGTTGTAATTTAAGATAACCGTCTTCGCTGTCCACTACACCTCCAATTTTGGTGTCATCTGCAAATTTACTAAGTGTACCTCTTATGCTCGCATCCAAATCATTTAAATTAGATTAGATTCCCTGCAGTGTGAAAACAGGCCCTTCAGCCAAACTAGTCCACACCAACCCTCCAAAGAGTAACCCACCCAGACCTATTCCCCATATTTACCCCTGACTAATGCACCCAATTCTGCAGGCAATTTAGCATGACCAATTCACCTGGCCTGCACATCTTTGGACTGTGGGAGGAAACCAGAGCACCTGGAGGAAACCCACACAAACATGGGGAGAATGTGAAAACTCTACACAGACAGTCGCCTGAGGCTGGAATCGAACCTGGGTCCCTGGTGTTGTGAGGCAGCAGTACTAACCAATATGCCACCGTGCCTCCCCATTATGTAAACGTCAAAAAGTAGAGGACCCAGCACCGATCCTTGTGGCACTCCACTGGTCTCACGGCCTCCAGTCTGAAAAACAACCCTCCACCACCAGCCACTGTCTTCTACCTTTGAGCCAGTTCTGTATCCAAATGGCTTGTTCTCCCTGTATTCCGTGAAATCTAACCTTGCTAATCAGTCTCCCACGGGGAACCTTGCCAAACACCTTACTGAAGTCCATATAGATCACATTTACTTCTCTACCCTCATCAGTCTTCTTTGTTACATCCTCAAAAAACTCAATCAAGTTTGTGAGACATGATTTCCCACACAGAAAACTATGTTGACTATTCCTAACCAGTCCTTGCCTTTCTAAATACATGTACATCCTGTCCCTCAGGATTCCCTCCAACAACTTGCCCACCATTGACATCAGACTCGCCAGTCTATAGTTCCCTGGCTTGTCCTTACCACCCTTCTTAAACAGTGGCACCATGTTAGCCAACCTCCAGTCTTCTGGCACCTCACCTGTGACTATCGATGATACAAATATCTCAGCAACAGGCCCAGCAATCACTTCTCTAGCTTCCCACAAAGTTCTAGGATACACCTGATCAGGTCCTGGGGATTTATCCACCTTTGACCGTTTCAAGACATCCAGCACTTCCCCCTCTGTAATATGGACATTTTGTGAGATGTCACCATCTATTTCCCTACAGTCTATATCTTCCATATCCTTTTCCACAGTAAATACTGATGCAAAATACTCATTTAGTATCTCCCCCATTTTCTGTGGCTCCACACAAAGGCCGCCTTGCTGATCTTTGAGGGAGAAAGTGAGGAGTGCAGATACTGGAGATTAGAGCTGAAAAATGTGTTGCTGGAAAAGCGCAGCAGGTCAGGCAGAAATGACGAAGGATGATATGATGTATCTGGAGGTTGGTGGGGTGGTAGGTGAGGACCAGTGGGGTTCTGTCCTGGTGGCGATTTGACCCCTTGAACCTTGAATCTTGCCCCTCACCTTGCAGGACCTCATCCCTTTTTTCTATCTTTGTCATTGTTGGTACTATGTACCACATTTCTGATTGTTTGCCCTCTAGTGTAGGTGTTGAATGCTGTGCACACTCACATTGCACAGTGACGGTTATGGAGCTCTCCACTGCTCCATGTTCATTCTCTGCCACACAATGATAGTCTCCAGTCTCCCTGGGTGTAACGTGAGGAATCTCCAACCACAGCTCATTGTTGGAATGTGTCCTGTTCATTGTGACATTCAGATAGGTCCATGTCAGGTTGGAAGCTGGGAAGCTCTCGACAGAGCAGATTATCACCACAGAATTCCCCTCAATTGTAGTGATCGATAAGTTTTTAATTATGTGAGCAGAAGTAATTGAGAGATTCTGTGGTGCATCTAAAAATGAAGGAAGATAACATTGTGTCAGAACAGTGCACATCACACTGATTTTCAGTCTCTGATGCCTCTGAATTTGCATTCATTTTCCCTCTGTGTAAGTTTCTGTGTCACATTTCTGATGGAGATTGCCTGTGTAAGCTGTCATTCTCTTCCCTCAGCATTGGAGCTGCTGTCTATCTCGAAAAAAGAAAGTTCCTTTCATGTCCCCAGCATGTGCCCTGGTCAGTCACTGGATAGTATTTGATCACTAAGTGACATGGTGTGAGTCCAGACCAGACCTGGTCAATAGCTACCTGCTGGCCGTGCTTGAAAACAAGTCAACAACATTTAATTTTCTGATACTTACTTCGACAAGGAAGCCACTAGATTCAACAGTTTTTAATGAATAGAAATTAGATTTATCATGGAAAACAACACAATAGTAGAATCTCCAGTGTATGGTTCGGATATATTCTCGTGTCCAGAATTAAAGATTAAAGAGCCTGCAGAGCACACCAAATGAAAAATGAAGTGAAAACAGATCCCACTGATGTGTCAGCAATATCCCAGATGTTAGTGATGCTGTGGCTCATCATACCCATTTAATGTGAAAGTGGAAGTTTGGTTAATCTCTTTCTGACCTATTCATGACTTTATTCTGGGACCTCAGTAGATCCCAAGTGTTTTTCTGAAACTTAACTCCAACATTTAGTGACACCTCCTGGCTCCCTGGACTATTGATGGGTCTTAACTACAGCACACAACTTGTTTCCAGAATCTCACCTGAGTCCCAACTGCACAGAATAGTCAAACAGCTGCAGGGATTTCTTCCTGTGCTGCAAGCCCACACAACGAGTGGCCTTCAGTTGGCTTTTTAGCAGCAGCTTGTTCTGCATAGAACCTATTTTTGACTTCTCTTTCCCTATCAGTCTCTCTGTTTGTCATTCTCTTAGTCTCTCTTTGTTTTTGTGATCCTCGAACTGTCTAAATGACTCAAAGCTTATTGAACCCGTGTACTCACACCATGTCACTTAGTGATCTATTGAAAACTCGACAACAAGCAGCACTCTTGTACCACTGTGGTTGACAGCAGCAGCCAAAGGAATACAGTATTCCCTGAATGTTACAATATTCTCAGATTGCTGTTGTACACAGTACAATGGTTGCAATGATAGAGAAAAGAAAAAATCTGCAGTTCTCTGTGTAGGGTGCTGATTACTAAACAGTGCCTGGGTACTCTGGTGTTTTCATTGCTTCAACATAGAATGAGAGCTGGTAATGTGTGTATGTGTCTAGGTTTTATTGTGTGTGTACATCTGAGAGATGTTGCAGTCTGTATAAACTCACACGTCACAGTGATGGTTATGGAGCTCTCCACTGCTCCATGTTCATTCTCTGCCACACACTGATAGTCTCCAGTCTCCCTGGGTATAATGTGAGGAATCTCCAACCACAGCTCATTGTTGGAATGTGTCCTGTTCATTGTGACATTAAGATGTCTCCATGTCAGGTTAGATACTGGGAAGCTCTTCACAGAGCAGATTATGACTGCAGAATTCCCCTCAATTATATTGATGGATGAATCTTTAAGGAGAAAGTGAGGTCTGCAGATGCTGGAGATCAGAGATGGAAATGTGTTGCTGGAAAAGCGCAGCAGGTCAGGCAGCATCTAGGGAACAGGAGAATCGACATTTCGGGCATTAGCCCTTCTTTAATCCCATCCAGGGAAGTAATTGAGAAATTCCGTGGTGGGTCTAAAAACAAATAATGATCAGTTCCTGAGTATATGAAAGCTGAGATATCATTGCAGTTTCTTTACCCTCAAATCACAGAAGAAGTAGGCATTTCTGGTCATTGTGAAGACAGGAGAATCATAGAATTGTACAGTGCTTAAACAGTCCGGACCAACTCATCCATGTTGACCAGATATCCTGAGGTCCTAGTTTCCAACTTTTGGCTTATCTCCCTGGAAACTTATCCTGTTCCTATACCAATTGTAATACCTTTAAAATGTTGTAATTGTACCAGACTCCACCACATCCTCTGGCAACTAATTCCATATATGCACTATCCACTGCATATATATCCAGTGCTGAGAGAATGTTGCAACTTTACTGTTGGAGGGTTAATACTGAGGGAGTACCGCACTGTCAGAGGGTCAGTACTGAGGGAGTGTTGCACTGTCAGGGAGTCAGTACTGAGGGAGTGCTACACGATCAGAGAGTAAGTGCTGAGGGAGAGCCACACTGATCGATGGTCAGTTACTGAGGCGATGCTGCACTGATGGATCGGCAGTGCAGAAGGAAAGCATCTCTGTCTGAATGTTAGTTCTGTGAGAGCGCAACATTGCCATCTGTAATGTCAGTAAACTGTCTCTGCACTCTCAGTCTGAGATTGCTCAGTTGAAATGCAGTGCACAGCACATTGGGAATTTTGGGATCTTGCTGTGCACAATGTAAGCTGTTTCAGCAAAAGTTGAATGAGAGATGTCCATACTTACATTGCACTGTCAGTATGAGGGTCTGCTCTGTTGACACAGTTGGATAACTCACTCTGCAGGTGAGGGCTTGTCCCTGGTGTCTGAGTGATGGTATTAGGCTCAGAACAGAAGTATAGCTCAGAGTGACCCCATGCCGAGTGACAGTGATTGAGACTGATCCAAGTACAGCAGTTGGACTAGCCCAGGTTAAGGCAGGTGCTGTTCCATTGCACGTTGTATTGAAGATGCAGGTTAGGTTCACACGCTTTCCTGTGATAATTTCCACAGGGTGTATCAGAGGTTTATCTGTGAAATCTAACACACAGAGAATGGATCTTCTTAGATAAATATAGCATGGAGCATCAGACCAAATAGAAACCACCCTCCTACATGATAAAACATGTTAACCAGGATGATCTGCGTACTGAGGGTTAGTGCTAAGACTGGAGAAGTGCACCCTCACTGTAGCCCCACCACTCTATAGCTCACAACATGAAATAATAACACTTTTCCCAGTTGGCCAATCAGCTCCTTTATGTATTTGAAATTTGAAGAAATAGATCTATTCAGCCTATTGCGTCTGTGCTGGTTCTCTGAGCATTTTGACCTTGTGCCAATTTCCTGCCTTTACTCCATCCCATGTGCACTGTGTCTGTTTAAATAACTATCCAGACTCCTCCTAAATGCCTCAATTAACCTGACACCACCAGACTTTCAGTCAGTGCATTCTAGACCAAACAACTCACTGTGGGGAGAAAAGGCTTCCTTCATCTCACATTCATCTCTTCTGCAAAACACTGTAAATCTGTGACCTCTAGTTCTTGATTCTTTAATGTTCAGGGCCAATTTCTCAGTCTCTCCTCTGTCCAACTCTTCCCTTAGCCTTTTCCTCTCCAAGGAAACCAGCCCCAGGTTTTACAACCTGTCCTCAGAACTGAAATTTCTCATCCCTGGAATCATTCGCAGAATCCACTTCCACACCCTGTCCTCACTATGGTGTGGGATCCAGAACGACACACAATCCTCCTGCTGAATTCTAAACAGTGTCTTTATAACTTCATAACCTCCTTGCCCTTGTACTGTATAGTCCTGTTAATGAAGCCTTAAATACTATATGTTTTATTAACAGCTCTCTCTACCTGTCCTGCCACTTTTAATATCTTATGCATACGTACACTTTTGTCTATTTGTTCCTGCTCACTCTTTAGATTATTATGTTTATTTGCCATTGATTATCCAGTTCCTTGTACCAAAGTATTTCACCTCATACTTCTCTGTGTTTTCAAATTTGGCAAATGATCTGGTTATTAAGAAGGGTAAATGTCTCAAGACACTAACTCTGCTTTCTCTCCACGGATGCTGCCAGACCTGCTGAGTTTCACCTGGACAAAACCATTTGTCTTCTTTAACTTAATTTTGACCTCCTTTGCATTCAGGGAGCCCTGATTTTATTTTCCCTCCTTTACCTATTGAGGGGTTATTCGTTTACCCTGCTCCAGCCATCTCGTGGTTGAAGGTAGTTCATTGTTCAGTTCTTGTTTCTCCTGTTAATCTTTGTGGTTTCAGTCAGGGTTACAGCCTTGCTCTGTCCTTGTCCCATTGAAGCCTGCTGTCCATCAGTTGATTTTTCTCACCATGGATTCATCTGTCATTTCCCCTCTTCCATCCTAAACCTTATGAAACAATGATCACTGTCCCCTAAATGTTCCCTCACTGTCTCTTGGTCTACTGGTCACCTCATTCCCAAGAAGCAGGGCCAGCAGTGACCCCTTGCTTGTTGGGCTGGACACATACTGGTATCGGGAATTATCCTGAAAACAATCACTGCCTGTTTTCACGACTGCTATCATTGCCTACATACAGTCAATTAAAGTCCCCCTACAGAAAGATTGTATGCTATTTACACCTCTCTATAATTGCCCCTGAGATTTATTCCTTGATATCCTTCCCACTAGCTGGTGGTCTGTATGTTACACTAAGTATTGTCACTGTATTCTTCTTGTTCCTGAGCTCCAGCCAATGTGATTCTGTCATTGAACCCTCTGAAAGCTCCCCTTTCTCCAATCCTGAAATTCCCTCCTTAACAAATATATCAGAGCATCTACTTTTTTTTCTTTCGTCTCTTTTCTGAACACTTTGTAACAAGGGATAGTTAACACTCAGACATGCCTCTCCTTGAGAAAGGTGTCCATTAGTATCACATTATTACACCATAATCACCCAAGACAAATTGTGCCTGACACTTCCTGGTTTTATTACCTATAATCTGCATTCACAAACATGCAGCGTAACTCTGTTCCAGAATTCAAAGGTCTCATATTCTTACTTGGTCCCCACCCACAACTCAATGAATATAAACCTCCCCAACAACACCAGCAAAATGCCCAAAAATTCCCTTCCTACCTATGAGTCACATTGACTACAGGAAAAATGTCTCTCTGTCCCCGAGCTAAATAACCCCCTCTCGTACTGCCCTTTCACTCTTGCCTCATCTCTCCTGGTCCATGTGGGCCACCAATGGTACCACAGCCTTGTCTGTTGCTGCACTCCTCCAGGGATCCATCACCATCACTAACATCCATATGGAAAACCAGCTGGTGAGTGGGACTTCAGAACTCCTCACTACCTGCCTGTTTCTCTGAGATTGCCAGGTGTTCCCACATTCCCTATCTGCCTGCTTAGCCCTAACATGCGGTATGACCACCTCCCTGAATGTACTATCCATTTTGTTGTCTGCCCCACATACACAGCTCAGTAACTGGAGCTGCTGCTCGAGCTCTGAAACCCAGAGTTCAAACTTGTGCAGCCGCTGTAATTTCCTGCAGTTAGACTGGTCCAGACCACAACAAGTCTCCATGACACCATGTATGCCATGGAGTTGGGGGGGGGGCGGGATGGGGGGGTTTTAACTAACCGAGCTCACCTTTCTGTACCTTATACTTCCAAATTTATAAAACTTTCATTCCTTTTACCAACGTTAACTTCTTCTTGTACTATTAACCAATACCTGACAATTAAGTGGAAAGTAGGAATTCATGGATAGGTATCTGGGATTTCAATGTTGTGGCCATTTCGGAGACATGGATAGAGCAGGGTGAGGAATGGATATTGCAGGTTCCAGGGTTTAGATCTTTCATTAAGAACAGGCAAGGCGGTAAAAAAGTGGGAGGTGTGGCCTTGTTAGTCAAGGATAGTATAACGGTGGCTGAAAGAAGTTTTGACAAGGACTCGTCTACTGAGGTAGTGTGGGCTGAGGTTAAAATCAGGAGAGGAGAGGTCACACTGCTTGGAGTTTTTTTATAGGCCTCCGCAGAGTTCCAGGGAGGTGGAAGAGAGGAGTAGCAACATTATTCTGGACAGGGATGAAAGGAACAGGGTGGCCATTATGGGGGACTTTGACTCCCAAACATTGACTGGAAATGTTATAACTCTAGTACGTCGGATGGATCAGTTTTTGTCTAATGTGTGCAGGAAGGTTTCCTGACACAGTATGTCGAATAGGGGAGACCACACTGGATCTGGTGCTTGGTAAAGATCTAGGCCAGATGTTTGATTTGGTTGTAGGTGAGCACTTTGGAGAGGAATAATTCAGTTATGTTTAGTTTCGTGATGGAAATCGATAGGTACATGCCACAGGTCAAAACTTAATGATGGGGCAAGGGCAATTACAATGCGATTAGGCAAGAATTAGGATGCACAAAATGGGATGGCAAAGTTCAGGGGATGCAGATTATGGAAATGTGGAACTGGTTTAAGGAACAGATATTGCGTGTCCTTGATAGGTATGTTCTTGTCAGGCAGGGAGGAATTGATAAGATAAGGGAACCGTGGTTTACTACAGAAATTGCATTTCTGGTTATGCAGAAGAAGGAGGCTTATGTGTTGATGAGGCAAGATGGTTCAGAAGAGGCGAGGGAGAGTTACAGATCAGCTAGAAAGGATTTAAAGAGAGAGTTAAGAAGAGCATAGAGAGGACACGAGCAGTCTTTAGCAAATAGAAAAAGGAGAACCCTAAAGCTTTCTATAGGTATGTGAGGAATAAAAGGATGATTAGGGTAGGAATAGGACCAGTCAAAGACAGAAATGGGAAGCTGCTGTGGTTCTGTTCTGAAGTTGAGTGTGGACCCTGTGGAGATTGGAGAAGTGCCTAACGAACATTTCTCATCGGTTTGCACTCAGGAAAAGGAGAATATTGTACAGGAGAAGAATGAGGTACGTGACATTAGACTACAAAGGATCGAGGTTAGTTATCAAAGAGGTGTTACCAATTCTAGAAGGAGTGAAAGTAGACAAGTTCCCTGGGCCAGATGGGATTTATCTGAGGATTCTCTGGGAAGCTAGGGAGGAGATAGCAGAGTCTTTGGCTTTGATTTTTGAGTCATCATTGTCTACAGGTTTAGTACCAGAGGACTGGAGGATTGCAAATGTTGTGCCCTTGTTCAAGAAGGGCAGTAGAGATGATCCAGGTAATTATAGACCAGTGAGCCTTACTTCTGTTGTAGGAAAGCTTTTGGAATGGATTATAAGATAATGAGATTTATAATCATCTAGCAAGCAACAATTTGATTTCAGATAGTCAACATGGTTTCATCAAGAGCAGGTCATGTCTCTCAAACTTCATTGAGTTTTTTGAGAAGGTGACCAAGCATGTAGATGAGGGTAGGCAGTTGACGTGGTATACATGGACTTCAGTAAAGCCTTTGATAAGGTTCCACATGATAGGCTGTTGGAGAAAATGCAGAAGCATGGAATTGAGGGTGATTTAGCAGTTTGGATTAGAAACTGGCTTTCTGAAATAAATCATGATTTGGAGATGCCGGTGTTGGACTGGGGTGTACAAAGATAAAAATCCACAACCACCTGATGAAGGAGCGGTGCTCTGAAAGCTTCTAATTAAACCTGTTGGACTATAACCTGGTGTTGTGTGATTTTTAACTTTCTGAAAGAAGGCAGCGAGTGGTGGTTGATGGAAAATATTCAGTCTGGAGTCCAGTTACTAGTGGTGTGCCACAAGGATCTGTTTTGGGACCACTGCTGTTTGTCATTTTTATAAATGACTTAGACGCAGGCATAGATGGGTGGATTAATAAATTTGCAGACGGCACTAAAGTCGGTGGAGTAGTGGACAGTGTGGGAGAATGTTACAGGTTGCAGGGGGACTTGGATAAACTGCAGAATTGGGCTGAGAGGTGGCAAATGGAGTTCAATGCAGCTAAATGTGAGATGATGCACTTTGGAAGAATAACAGGAAGGTAGAGTACTGGGTCAATGGAAAGATTCTTGGTAGTGTGGATGTGCAGAGGGATCTTGGAGTCCATGTGCGTAGATCCCTGAAAGTTGCCACCCAGGTTGATAGTGCTGTTAAGAAGGCATACGCTGTGTTAGGTTTCATTGGTAGAGGGATTGAGTTCCGGAGCCACAATATCATGCTGCAACTATGCAAAACGCTGGTGCGGCCACAATTGGAATATTGTGTACAGTTCTGGTCCCCATATTTCGGGAAAGATGTGGAAGCATTGGAAAAGGTGAAGAGGAGATTTACCAGGATGTTGCCTGGTCTGGAGGGAAGGTCTTATGAGGAATGGCTGGGAGTCTTGGGTCTGTTCTCATTGGAAAGAAGAAGGCTAAGAGGGGATTTGATAGAGACATACAGGATGATCAAAGGATTAGATAGGGTAGAAAGTGAAAGTCTTTTTCCTAGGATGATGATGTCAGCTTGTATGAGGGGGCATAACTACAAATTGAGGGGTGATAGATTTAAGACAGATGTCAGAGGCAGGTTCTTTACTCAGAGAGTGGTAAGGGCGTGGAATGTAGTCAACTACCTGCTAATGTAGTCAACTCAGCCACATTAAGCCACATCAAACAATCCTTGAATAAGGACATGGATGATGATGGGATAGTGTAGGGGGACAGTTGAGAATCGTTCACAGGTCAGCGCAACATTGAGGGCCAAAGGGTCTGTTCTGTGCTGTTTTTTTCTGTGCTCTTTGGTGTGTTTTTCCAGATTACCTTTCTCATTTCTACCTGGAAATTCTACCATCCCAGTTCTTGTTTAAAAAGTTACATTTTTAATGCATCTGGAGTTGAAATACAGACCCTAATAGCAGTTTAACAACAATTAACTCGTATCATTCTGTGATGCCACCCTTAGACACAATATCCAGAAGCAGCCCAGTTCCCAGGATTGGTGTTTCCTTGTAGGTCTGACCTGCAGCCCCTTTAAAGTGATCATCATTCACACTGAAGACTTGCGAGTCGGTGGGGGGGGGAGGTGGTGGCTGGTGGGGCAGCCTCATTGCAAAATGATAACTGGACATAAAGAAGCTTATAGAGCACAATTCTCAGAAATTAATGCACCAACAAAGTATATATGTCACATTTGGCTGTGGAATGGATACCTGAGTTTTGTTTGTTGTTTTGACAACAATTCAAATTTACTCCCTTTGAGTCAATATTCAGACATGAAGTGAGAGGGCCTTTGAAATTAATTCCAAGAAAAATTGACAGGACTGAAGTTGGAGATCTCACACTTGGATTATGTATCTGAGGTGAGGGAGAGACTAAATCAGGTATGTGAGTTAGCTAAACACCACCTAAAGAGGGCACAGCATAGAATGAAGCAGGTGGCAGATAAAAACTTGAAATTCAGACATTTCCCCTCGGGATGACATTACCAATGGTAGGAGATTGCTTCAAAGCCAGGTTTTGTGGTCCCAATCAAATTGAGAAAAAAAAATGAGGTAAACTATTTGGTAAAGATGATGGATCGAAAAAAAATGTTTCAGGGATGTCATGTGAGTATGTTGAAACTTTACCGTAATAGAAACAGGGAACTGGAGAAACAGGTGCTAGTTACTGCCCCACAGAGTAAGGAATCAAATGCAGGTGTCATTGAGTTTGACATGCCTCAAGATACGTTAAACAATGAGGAAGTCCTTGAGGAGTGGGATAGGTTAGTGAACTATCTGTCTCAGGAGCAAAGAGTGCAGTTGGGAGGTTGGTTACAGCAGTATGCAAGAATAAAATGGGGAGGACTTATACTATTGTGCATGAGGTGGAAGTAGAGAATGCTATTCACAGGTCCAGAAAGAAATGGATGTGATGCTCAATGAAGCTATTATCGATCTGAGTCAGAGTGAGTGGAGTTTGCTGATCGTGTTAGTGCACAAACCTGACAGCACGCAACAGCTTTGTGTGGGCCATCGAAAGGTCATACTGCAACAAAATCAGATTCATACCCAATACCGAGACTGTAGAGTGAAAGTTGACAAAGTTGTACTTACTCTGCATGGTTACTGGTAGGTACCTTTATCAGAGAAAGCGAAAAGAGTCTCTGCGTTTGTAACCCCAAAGGAGCTATATCAATTCAAACTGATGCTCTTTGGAATGAAGAACCCACCAGCCATACTCTAAAGAGTCATGAACAGAGTTGTGGTCAGATTAACAAACTATGCAGTTTATCTGGATGATGTAGTGATCTTTCGCGATATTTAGTGAGTCATGGAAAGATTACACGGTAGAGTTGACAGGGCTTTTGGAAAGATTACAAGAAGCAAAACTTGATGGTAACAAACATCAAGAAAACAGACTTTGCAAAACCAGAGGTGAATTCTTAGGACATAACATTGGTCATGGAAGGTTGACCCCAAGGAATGCAAGGTGAAGGCCATCAAGGAATTTGCAAGACCAACCTCGAAGAAAGAGGTACTTCAATTTTTGGGACTAAGCAGTTACTCCCAGAGTTCCAAACTTCAGTGGTGTGGTAGCACTGTTAATAGATTTACTAATGAAAAACACAACATTTTGGTGAACAGAACAATGTGAGGAGGCATTAGAGAATTTAAAAGCAGTATTAACAACCGCACCAGTTTTAGCGACACCAAATCTTTTGAAACCCTTCAAAGTTTCAATCAATGTTAGAGATATGGAGCTGGAGCTGTATTGCTACAGGAAGATGATGATGGAATTGAATGGCCAATTGGTTACTTTTCAAAGAAGCTCAACACCCAGCAGAGAAAATACTCTACCATTGAAAAAGAATTATTAAGTTTGGTACTGGCTTTACAACATTTCAATATTTTGTGATGAACAATGTGTTAGACAGTTATGTACATGGACCACACTCCTCTTACATTCTTGGAATGATTCAAAGACAGAATATGAGATTATTTTGTTGGAGTCTTATGTTACAGACTTCTAATTTACAAATTGACCATGTTGCAGGTCATAAAAATGTGATCAGAGATCCATTATCACAGATTTAAAGGAAAACATAAAGGTAAGATTGGACAGATTCCCATGTTTTATTTTTATGTGTATATCAGAAATTAACTTAGATTAATTACCTATGTATTTCCTTATAATGGGATTAAGAATTAGAAAAAAAAATGAAGCTATCATTTTTATAATGGTAGTTCATTTTTTTCTTAAGGGTGGAGGTGTCATGAAGTCATACTGCACCTTTCAGAGAGAGTGAATACTGTTCTGAAGTGAGAGCTTAGAAGCACCTGTGTATATAAATATATGGTAGTCTCAGAGTGTACTGACAAAAATGAAAATATGTAACATATGGCTGTGAAATGGATATTTGAGTTCTGTTTGTTGTTTTAACAATTTGAATTTAACCAATTAGTTTGAATTATGCCCCAGGATACGAAAACCCAATCAAGTTTGAACTTATTGTTTTGCCAACATCAAGCCAATGAGATGATCCAATGTTAGGGATATAGAAATACAGGCATTTTGAAAACTGCCATCGAGATAGATGCAAGAAATTAGGAAACACTCTCTATCAATGATACCTTTTTATATGAAGCATATTCACAGTAAAAGAAAGAAGATGACCATGGGAGATCTTCAGTTAGAAGAAAAAAGATACCAAAGACGACAGCAACTGTGTGATTTTGAAATTAAGTCCATGTAATTTTAATAAGTGTTTTAATGGAGCAGTATATTGTTATAGAATTGGATGCAGGTAATAAGCAATGAAGAAAAAGAGGGCCTAGGGTTGTGAATAGTTATTGTTTAATGTTCACTTTTAGAGTTAAAGAATAAGTTGATATCATTTTCTTTAAATAGTGGAATTTGGGAGTTCTCTGTCACTCATATTTTAACAGATAATGAAGCGAGGTGAGCTTTCCTAGATGTTTTAATTAACAGAGGTGTTCACCTCCATTTTGTAACACTGTAGCCTTTGTAGATAAATCTAATAATAAAATTGCTAAACTGTTTCAGTGGAGTTTGCTCATTCAACCATATGAAGAATTATTTACATGGCCAGAACAGACAATATGATAATATTTACCAAGGGTTGATGGGTCCTACAACTATGGAGAATTGCTTAACAGTAATGTGAGCTGTGATTCACCTGATCATTACTGAATGTCAAGTAACTTTGGAAAGGATAGAAGTAAATATTTTAAGAGGGATTAGTGGGAAAGTTTATTGCTTTAATTAATGGAAAAACTTGGTTGGAACAAATGGGACATAGGTACTGATAGTGTTTAGCACCACTCTTCTGGAGATGGTTGCTATCTTCCATGACATCTGTATGTGTCACTGGGAGAACAAATCTCAAAAATGTGCAGAAGGCTAGTCTTTTTCTCCTGCAAATGGAAGGAGACACGATACAACAGGAGAACCTACACAGATCTCTCTTTCAGTGAGAACCTGAGAAAGTCCCAGATATTGGTATTTCTGACAATCTCACCAACCCTAAAAGCTGGACTCTAACTTCTACTCAAAGAGCTAAATCCAACTAACTTTCCATCTGTCTGAAGTTTGGCCTGAAGTTATTCTGTCATTCAACAATGGACAGTATTTCAATCTCATTGATAATCCTGGGGATTACAGACCAATCAGTCTTACAGCTGTGCTGGGCAAATTATTGAAGAGGATTCTGCGTTTGTGATTACTTAGAAAACCATAGTTTGGTTAGAGATAGTCAGCATAGCTTTGTGAAATGCCGATCATATCTCACAACCCTTATTGAATTATTTGAGGATGTGACAAAACACATTGAAGAAGGTAGATCAGTGGATGTGGTGTGTATGGATTTTAGCAAGGCGCTTGATAAGGTTCCCCATATTAGGCTCATTTAGAAAGTAAGGAGGCATGGAATGCAAGGAAGTTTGGTTGTCTGGATACAGAATTACAAGACAGAGGTTGGTGGCAAATAGAAAGTATTCAGCCTCGAGCTCAATTACCAGTGGTATTCCACAGGGGTCAGTTCTGGGACCTTTGGATTTTCTGATTTTTATGAATGACTTGGATGGGGAAGTGGAAGGGAGGGTTAGTAAGTTTGCTGTTGACATGAAGGTTGGTTGAGGGGTGGATAGCATGGAGGGCTATTGTAGGTTGCAACGGGACATTAACAGGATGCAGAGCTGGGCTGAGAAGTGGCAGATGGAGTTCAAACTGGAAAAGTGTGAAGTGATTCAGTTTGGAAGGGTTACAAGGTTAAAGGTGGGATTCTTGGAGGAACAGAGAGATCTTAGGTTCTACATCCACAGATCCCTCAAGTTGCCACCCAAGTTGATAGGGTTGTGAAGAAGGTATCTAGTCTGTTGGCTTTCATGAGCAAGGGGATTGGATTTAAGAGCCGCGAGGTTCTGCTACAGCTCTATAGAGTCCTGGTTAGACCACACTTGGAATATTGTGTTCAGTTCTAGTCACCTCATTATAGGAAAGATATGGAAACTTTAGATAGGGTGCAGAGGCGATTTACCAGGCTGCTGCATGGACTGGAGGGCATGTCTTATGAAGACATGGTGTGGGAGCTTGGGCTTTTCTTATTGGGGCGAAGAAAGATGAGAGGTGACTTAATCAAGGTTTTCAAGATGATGAGAGGCATAGATATAGTGGATAGTCAGACTTTTTCCCAAGGCAGAAGCAGCTATCATGAGGAGCATAATTATAAAGTGATTGGAGGAAGGTTTCGGGGAGATGTCAGAAATAGATTCTTTACACAGAGAGTTCTGGGTTCATGGAATTGCACTGCCAGTGATGGTAGTAGAGTCAGGGGACATTTAAGCAACTCTTGGATAAGCACATGGATGATAGTAAAATGTAGGGTATATTGGTTAGTTTGATAGTAGGATAAAATGTTAGCATAACATTGAGGGCCTATGTTCTGTGTTCTATTAAATCAAACCTTTACCCTAGTGGTACAGCGCGTGGAACAGAGTGATAATTGAGTCACGAAATGTACTGACACTAATTAGCACACCCGCAAAACTGGTGCAACAAACCCAAGGCTGAGCAGTTTGGCACTGAGTGTTGGGTCTGAACTGAGCAATTATTGTATATCACTGACCTGAAACATAGAGCTGGGTTACAGGGTAGTAGCTGTATTTATACGTTCCCCCAAATTCTACTCTGAACAAATAAGGTCCTGCATCTTCCTGTCTGATGTTGTTTATAATCCGGGAACAGTCTCCATCGTTCAGGTCTCCAGACAGCCGGGTCCGATGTCGGAAATGTGGCAACTCTTTGCTGTGATCCCGGGAGTGAAAGGCTATCGATGATGTGACCGGTTTCTCGTTATTAAACCAGATTCCATCTCGACGTTGACTAGCCAGAGGTGAAGGATATCTGTAACGACATGGGATCTGTGCACAGGAACCTTCCTGTACTGTCACCTCAGGTGGTGTGTCGATTTCCCACTCTAGTGCCAGTCCAGCTGGGGAGAGAAATGTCAGTATTTAGCACTGGAGAGGCTGTAGATCCAATAGACTCAATATCCATTCCCTCCATCACTTATGCACAGTAGCTGCAGTAAGGACCAGCTACAGGACACACAAGGAAGGAGTAAAATACTGGACACAGGAATGGACAAGTTCCTTGTACATTGGCTCATGGTAATTACAGTCAAGAGTATATGCTGGAAAAGCACAGCCGGTCAGGCAGCATCCGAGGAGCAGGAGGATCAACAGTTTGGACATAAACCCTTCATAATTACAGGCTCCCAATCTAATTTATAACACTCACAACATGAGGGTGATGTGCAGAAGGACAGTGTTAATAATGGGATTCAGGAAGCAGGCAATCACTTAGAGGGCAGTTTGAGAACAATGATGAGATAGAGCAGAGGGACAATAAATTCAGGGTAAGTATGAATCTATGGCAATACATTAGATACAGATCACAGAAACAATCCATTCAGCTCAACCAGTCCACACTGCTGTTGCTACTCCACTTAAGCATCCCATCTTTCTTCATCCATGTCTAACATTGACACCCTCTATCCCCTTCTCCCTTGTGTGTTTATCCAGTGCCCTCATTATGGACATTGACATGATTCACCTCAACTACTCTCCATGAGAGGGAGTGTCACATTCTGCGCGTACTCAGTGAAGAGGTTTCTCCTGAATTCACATCTGGATTTCTTGTCTCTGTCAATGGTCCCTGGTATATCCCACAAGATGATGCATTCTTCCCGAATTCACTGTCTCAAATCCTCTCAGAATTTTAACAGCATCATTAAGATTATCCATCAATGTTATGGAACAGGCCAGACTCCACAAAACATTTCAAGAAGGTAGCCTTGACCCTAACTTTGCTAGTTGTTTTAAGCAAGTGGAGAGTATATATTCCAGGAGAGAATCATCTGGTCAAACTACTTAGTTTTAAACAAAACAATTTACTTACACAATGGTGGCACGGTGGTACAGTGGTTAACACTGCTGCCTCGCAGCGCCAGAGACCTGGGTTCAATTCCCGCCTCAGGCGATGTCTGTGTGGAGTTTGCACATTCTCCCTGTGTCTGTGTAGGTTTCCTCCGGGTGCTCCGGTTTCCTCCCCCGATCCAAAAATGTGCAGCTTAGGTGAATTGGCCATGCTAAATTGCCCGTAGTGTTAGGTGAAGGGGGGATGGGTCTGGATGGGTTGGGCTTTGGTGGGTTGGTGTGGACTTGTTGGGCCGAAGGGCCTGTTTCCACACTGTAAGTAAACTAATCTAATTACTGAATGAAACACAAACAACAGAATAATTTGATCCTCACTCAGTTTCCTTTATAAGGTGCACTCAATGTTGCTTTTAAAGGTTCAACTATCAATGGAGGAATACCAATACTTTATCCCCAGAGAGCAAAATTGTGAATTTTTGATTTCTTGTCTGCTTCCTGTTTCAATGTATGCTGCGATACTTCTAAATGCTGTCTAACCAACTCCCCAGCTCTATTTAATTGTTCCCTAAAATTTGACACAAAATCCAAATATGTGGTCTCTGAATTCTGACTTAACAATTTCTCTTTAATCAATTTTCCTCTCACTTCATGCCTAAAATCTAATTCAAATGGACTGATTTTGGTTGATTACTTTTATGCATCTCTGATCGCAAAAGCCACAAACGGAATTCCCTTATCTCAATCATATGGATAGCCTTCAATGTCTGATACCTAGCACTCCCAGCAATTCTGGATGGTCCACAGTATATTTGAATTGTTAGATTAGATTAGATTAGATTAGATTAGATTAGATTAGATTAGATTAGATTAGATTACTTACAGTATTATTCCTAAGTGTTTGTTATTCCCAAACTGTACATAACTTTCTTGATTAATTTTGATGTGAAGTTTGACCCTTGATCTGATTGTGTCTCTGTCAGTAGTCCGTATCTCGTGAAAAACTTGAGTAATTCCTCTACAATCCTTTTAGTCATGATATTGGGTAATAGAATAGCTTCTGGAAATCGAGTCAACATTTCCATTATTGTTAACAATTACTGATTTCCACTTTTTGTTTTAGGTAGGGGTCCTACACAATCAATAAAGACCCTTGTAAAATGTTCCTCAAATGCAGGAATAGGTTGTAAATGTGCAGGTAAATGTGGTTTTCCAATCATCTGACATGGTGACACGTCTGGCAAAATTCAATTATTTCCTTGTGCTCGTGATATTGGGTAATAGAATAGCTTCTGGAAATCGAGTCAACATTTCCATTATTGTTAACAATTCTGATTCCCACTTTTAGTTTTAGGTAGGGGTCCTACACAATCAATAAAGACCCTTGTAAAATGTTCCTCAAATGCAGGAATAGGTTGTAAATGTGCAGGTAAATGTGGTTTTCCAATCATCTGACATGGTGACACGTCTGGCAAAATTCAATTATTTCCTTGTGCAGTCCAGGCCAGTAAAAATGTTTTGGTATTTTACTTTGCATTTTCTTCACTCCTAAATGACCCCCCTTCTGGTAGTTTGTGCACCACTCACAACACGTCCTTTCTATAACCTACTGGCAGTACAATTTGATGAACTTCTGCCCTTTTCTCATCTGCCTGAATGCGTGATGGTCTCTATTTCTTCACTAACACATCATTGTTAAGATAATAACATTCAGAGATTCATTTGCATTCCTTTTCTGTGAATGCCTTTTGATGCAATTGCTTAAAATTTTCATCTTTCTGCTGTAACCAAGTTAATATATCTGAGCTAAAGATGTCTGCATTGTCATCTATCTGCTCCTGTTTTGTCTCAACCATCTGATCAAGCAGGGTCTCTGCTCAATCTACTTCAACATTCTTAGCTGTACTCTTTGATCTCTCCTGTTTCAGCTGGTGACTTTATGACCTCATTACCACACAATGAGGAAAAATTCCAGGAATATGTGTCCTGCATTATTTCAGTTGCCTGAGTTTCCACTAGCTTTTCAACCACAGTAGGTAGCACCCCTACCCACTAATATCAGCTATATCATTAGCAAGGACAAATGTTATTTCTGGAGCTGAGAGTTCGTCCAGTATTCCTGTGACAAATTCACTATTCATCACTGGACACTCTAACCTCGCTTTACATAATTGAATGTTTTTTGTCTGCCTGTGATTTCCCATTACTAGTACCTTTACTGGCAGTAACCCTTCACAAGTACATGTCTCCTCATCTTATTGCATCACAGACGGAGAGGATCCTGTGTCTCTTAATATTATGACCTCTTTACCTGCTGCTCCAGGCCTATGTGAGTAACCTTTACCTTTGCAGGTATATGGGTTAAGAAGATCTGAACCAACTTCCTCCTTAACCAACCTCCAACCAGATTGTACATTCTGGTACAGCTTTATAGCCTTCACTGTACTTTCTGTCACCACTCCAACAGAATTCACTGACTTATCCTGTATTCCTTGAGCTGGCTTCCCATGGCTTCTCCTAACCAACCAACAGCCTACTTTATTGCAGTGAAAACCTGGGAGCTTTTTAACTTCTCTGTCCCCTTCAAGGGTTTACTTTTTACCCTATGGTAAGTTATCCTGATGATCTTCACCGAAATCTATCTTTCCCTTTCCACGTGAGGATTTCTATTTTTCTCCAGTTTCTATCCCTCATGGACTGAAATTGATTCTGGAAGCCAAATGTTAACTTATGGGCCAACTTACAACCATCAGCTATTTCAGATATTAGATTAGATTAGATTACATTACATTACATTACAGTGTGGAAACAGGCCCTTTGACCCAACACGTCCACACCGACCCGCCGAAGCGAAACCCACCCATACCCCTAAATTTGCCCCTTAGCTAACACTATGGGCAATTTAGCATGGCCAATTCACCTGACCTGCACATCTTTGGACAGTGGGAGGAAACCGGAGCACCCGGAGGAAACCCACCCAGACACGGGGAGAATATGCAAACTCCACACAGTCAGTCGCCTGAGGCGGGAACTGAACCCGGGTCTCAGGCGCTGTGAGGCAGCAGTGCTAACCACTGTGCCACCGTGCCACCCTACTAATCTTGCCATTTTAACTCTCTGCTTTTCCACATGTGTTCTCCCTACTTCAGAAAGTGAATTTTTGAACTCCTCCAAAATAATTGTCTCTGTAAGAGCATTGTAGATATACTCTATTTTTAATGTTCTTATCCACCTGTAAAAATTACTTTGTTTGATGCTTTCCAATTCAATGTAGGTTTGGCCAGGGTTCTTATTTAGATTCCTGAAATGTTGTCTGTAGGATTCTGGCAGAAGCTCATATGCACTTATTATAGCTTTCTTCACCTCCTCATATACCCCAGATACTTCCTCTGACAGTGATGTGAATACCTCACTTGCTCTACCTACAAAACCCACAGGGTCACTGGCCACCACATTTTTTAGCCACTTTTTCAAGTGAGATGAAAAAGACTTCCTCATTCTTCTCATCAAATTGAGGCAATGCTTGAACCAGGTCTTTGGCTCCATGAGTTTGTTCATCCTCAAACTCTTCCACACTAAGCTTGCCTTCAACCTTTATCTCCAACCTTGTAAGCTGACTTTCCTGTCTAAGTGCTAATTTTTGAAGTTCAAACCTTCTCTCTTTCTTACTTTCCTCACTCTCCTTTTGTCTCTCTTCTCTCTCTTTTTCGTTTCCTCTCTCCTTTGCTTTTCATCATAATCCCTTGTATTTTGCCTGTAACTCAAGATGCTTCATTTGCAATTAAATTTTATCCATCTCGAAAGGTTCTGATGGTGTTTCCAGCAAATTCAAATGCTGAGCTACTGCTATAAATATCTCTCCTTTGCTCATGGAAGGAGGCAGTTCCAACCCCAGCTTGTCGGCTAGTTGCAGCAGCTTGGCCTTAATCACCTTTTGTAAAAGCCCCAAGGTCACTTCTTCCACCCAGAGAAATCTCTGGGTGACTGAAAGAGCCATTGCTATCCCAAGCACTATTTAAATCAACTGAATTCAACACCCAGAACAAAAGACACTAACACTAACACTTGCTGCCCTTGAATCTGATAACTCTCATCCCAATTTGGAACTAAAGAACAAATCCCGCAAAGAGCTCTGGACCAGGCCAGACCCCTTAAATCATTTCAAGAATGTATCCCAGGCCCTAACTTTGCTGGTTGTTTTAAGTAGGTGTAAGGTGGGTACTCCAGGAGAGATACAGTTGGTCAAACCATTTAGTTTAAACAAAACAGAATTTATTTACAAGATTTCTGAATGAAACATAAGCAACAGAAAATGGAATACCGAATAACTTAACCTCTCCAAAACCCAACAGATCAAATTAATGATGCTGTTCCAAATACTTTCAACAATCGCCATAAACATCCTTTGGCACAAATGGTAAAATCAAACTCAAATTCTTAGAGGATAGAAGTCAGAGACAGAGTAGCAGCCTGTAGACCCAGGAGCTGTTCTTCACACTACTGCTAAAAAAAGCCAACCAGAGAAAAGCTGAGCTGGCAGAACTGGCCACACCCCTTTCATTGTACAAGTGTTTTTATTAAACTTGAAAGCGTCTGCCTGAGGCAGTATCTGTTAGCTATTATCAAACTGGCCCTAAAACCTTTTCAGAGTCTGTGTCAATTACAATCTCTCTGAAAAAGAAAAGCCAAGGACAGCAAAACTTTGTTAAAGGAGCAACTTCATCACATCAGTTTTTCTGCCAGCAAGGAGCAGTCTGTTAATCCTTTCCTGATGCATTGATCCACATATTTCTGAAATCCACTGTATTAATCTTTCCTGCACTCTCTCAAATACCCTGGGTCTATTTTATAATGTGCACATCAAGACTGCACACAGTACTCCAGATGTGGTCTGACCAGGAATTCGATTTGGGTTTAATGTAGTGTTCCTACATTTCAATTGTATCCCTTTGGAAATTAAGTGCAGTGCTCAGTTTGTTACTTTGTGGCTTCACTCATCCATGGAGCAGTGATGAATAATTGATATATTTGTTCAACATGAACCCTGTTTTCCACAACTCCACCTGACTGACACCTTCCACACACCTTCCTATTTTTCCTGCCAGTGTGTGTTCATTGTTTTTTGGTGGATTGTACTTGATTATTGTTGAAAAGAGAGACGTACTTTTGAAGTATTTCACTTTGCACTCATCAGTCCAAATTTCAAAGGACACCACAATCTAGACTGCATGAAGAAATGTTCCCTATATATTGATAGGCAGAATGTAGTGCCATGGAATTTACCAGGGAATAATTATCAGCTCTATAAAAAAAATGGAACAACTGAGGATGCTGTAAATCAGAAACAAAAGCAGTAATTGCTGGAAAAGCTCCGCAGGTCTGTCAGCATCTATGGAACTGAGGAAGGGACACTCAAACTGAAATGTTAACTCTGATTTCTCTCCGCAGTTATCAATGCAAGCTTTTTAAAAAAAATTGAAGAAGCCACGTTGATTCTGACTGGTCGTGGTGTTACTGGATACTGAAAGGGAAACAGTGTGGATGCTGGAAATCTCAGCAAGCTTTGAGAAAGCTGGTGAAATTCAGATCAACTGAGTGCAGAGGGAAACAGAGTTCACAAAGGAGTCTGAAATGACTCTTCAGAACTGGAAGGTGTTGGAAAAGAGGCTTTCTTTCATAATTTTGGCAGAGCTGTGGTGGGGCCAATGACATCGAGACCCAATGCACTAGACAAAGGGGTTGGTAATCAGGAGAACAAAATCTCAAAAAGGTAGAAATTAAAGTGTAAGAGGGAGAGAATTAGTCCATGCTCCACATTGCTGTATTGTTGATTCTGATGTAGCATTGGAGACTGACTGGTTCCCAAACTCAGCACTGACCCCAATCCTGCAGACAGTATGAAACACTCGAGCAAGGTGCCTCTAGCCTGAGCTCTGCATATGTTGAGAGCAAAGGTAAATTGGGAACTGAATGTTTGACACATTTCTTCACTGAGTGTGTTTCCTTTCCTCTCTCTGTTGGTTATCTCACACCCTTCCTGGTTTCTATCACAATGAGAATGCAGAGGAAGTGTGACACTGAGCAGCCTGTGTATTTTAGGAGAAGTGGGCAATTGTGTCAAAAATCAACAAAATACACAAGTTTCAGAAAATTGCACTCAAACATGTCGCTTCAGAATAAACATCATTCCCAGTTTTTATCAAAACTCAGACCCATGACTGACTCATGGTTCACTGACTTCCATTGGTTAACAAAACTTCAGCTTCAGGATAATCACCATTGATTTCCCGTCCTCCCCCTCCACTCACTGCCTCTGTAACCCGCTCTAGACCTACAATGTACATTGAAGATCTCTGTCCTCCTCCACTACTGTTGTCAGATGAGTAGCTGGTGTATATCGGTGAGCACAGGGTGATATGTGACCTGGATTTGATGTGAGTGTGCGCACTGGCTCACTGCTGAATTGTTCCCAATCAGAGCTCAATAAAGACGTCTTTGTAAAAGATTAATCAAACAGCAACCTGACCAAGTCGATGGTGACATTACCTTGCAGGAGTGACAGCAGGAAGTAAGATTTCCCAATCATTGTCCTCTCCTAGATATTTCATTAGCTTCTCCCTCGCAAGCTCTGAAAGGGAAAGGAGTTAATGAGACCTCACTTTTTGTCTGACAGCTCTCAAGTTAGAGTTAGAGTTAGAACATGACAACACAGTGCAGGCCCTTCAGCCCTCAATGTTACACCAACCTGTGAAACCAATCTGGAGCCCATCTTACCTACACTATTCCATTCTCATCCATGTGTCTATCCATTGAATATTTAAATGCCCTTAAAGTTGTTGAGTCTACTGTTGCAGGCAGTGAGTTCTACTACTCTCTGAGTAAAGAAACTACCTCTATCATTTGTCCTATATCTGCGACCCATCAATTTAAAGCTATGTCCACTCTTGCTAGCCATCACCATCCAAGGAAAAATGCTCTCACTGTCCACACCATCTTCCGATCGTCTTATATGACTCATTTAAGTCACCTCTCAACCTTCTTCTCTCTAACAAAAATAGCCTCAAGTCCTTCAGCCTTTCCTCATAAGACTTTTCCTCCATACCAGGCAACATTCTAGTAAATCTCCTCTTCACCCTTTCCAAAGCTTCCACATCCCTCCTATAATGAGGCAACTAGAATTGTATGTAATACTCTAAGTGTGGCCACATCATAGTTTTGTACAGCTGCAACATGACCTCATGGCTCCAAAACTCAATCTCTCTACCAATAAAAGCTAACACACCGTATGCCTTCTTAACAACCCTATCAACCTGGGTGACAACTTTCATGGATCTAGGTACATGGACACTGAGATCTCTCTGCTCATCCACACTACCAAGAATTTTACCATTAGCTCAGTGCTCTGTATTCCTGTTACTCCTTCCAAAGTGAATCACCTCAAATGTTTCCACGTTAAACTCCATTTGCCACCTCTCAGCCCAATTCTGCAGTTTTTGTGCCACTATTTACAACTCTACTGACCTTATTGTCATCTGCAGATTTACTAATCTATCCTTTTGTGCCCTCATCCAGATCATTTATAAAAATGACAAACAGCAGTGTTCCCAAAACATATCTTTGTGGTACAACACTAGTAACTGAACTCCAGGATGAACATTTCCCAACAACCACCACCCTCTGTCTTCTTTCTTTTCTGATCGAAACTGCTAAATCCCCCTCAATCCCATGCCTCCATACTTTGTGCAATAGCCTAATCCGGGGAACTTTATCAAACACCTTACTGAAATCCATATCCACCACATCAACCACTTTAACCTCATCCTTCTCAAAGAACTCAATAAGGTTTGTGAGGCACGACCTAACCTTCACAAAACCCGGTTGACTATCCTTACTTAAATTATTCCTCTCTAGATGATTATAAATCCTATCGCTTATAACCCTAAATAACACTTTACCTACAACTGAAGTAAGGCTCACTGGTCTATAAAGGGTGTCTCTACTCCTCTTCTTGAACAAAGGGACAACATTTGCTATCCTGCAGTCTTCCAGCACTATTCCTGTAAACAATGATGACAAATATCAAAGCCAAAGATCAAAGAATCCTCAGATAAATCCTATCCAGCCTCAGGGGACGTTTCTATTTTCACACTTTCCAGAATTGCTAACACCTGCTCCTTGTGAACCTCAATCTGTCTAGTCCTGTAGCCTGTATCTTAGTATTCTCCTCAACAACATTGTCTTTTTCCATTGTGAATACTGGCAAAAAATATTCATTTAATGCCTCTCCTTTCTCCTTGGACTCCATGCACAACTTCCCATATTATCCTGAATTGGCCCTAATCATATGCTAGTCATTCTTTTATTCCTGTTATACCTACAGAAAGCTTTAAGGTTTTCCTTGATCCTTCCTGCCAATGACTTTTCATGTTCCCTCCTGACTCTTCTTACCTCTCTCTTTAGGTCTTTCCTGGCTAACTTGTAACTCTCAAGCACCCTAACTGAGCCTCATGTCTCATCTAACATTAGCCTTCTTCTTCCTCTTGACAAGACAACTTCTTTAGTAAACCCATCACTTGATTACTCCCTCCCTGCCTGACAGGTACTGACTTATCCTTGAATAAGTTCCACATTTCGATTGTGCCCATCTCCTGCAGTTACTTTCCCATCTCCTGCAATTTCCTTCCCTGTCCTATGCATCCTACATCTTGCATAATTGCCTTTCCCCCAGCTATAACTCTTGCCCTGCGGTATATACCTATCAGAACATCTATTAGACAATGTCTTCACAGACTATTTTGATTCTCTGTGGGATGATCAGTGCTTAGCAGAGATTTACAAGGCTTCAATAAAGTAAAACAATGAACAACTTGAATTTCTTGTCGTGTCTGTCACCTCCTCAGCATCTCCCAAAGCTCCTTGCCTTGTCCATTGGTCCATGAAGACATTCTGTATCAGCAACATGAGCCTTATGGCCAGATATGGGCGGCACGGTGGCACAGTGGTTAGCACTGTTGCCTCACAGCGCCAGAGACCCGGGTTCAATTCCCGACTCAGGCGACTGACTGTGTGGAGTTTGCACATTCTCCCCGTGTCTGCGTGGGTTTCCTCCGGGTGCTCCGGTTTCCTCCCACAGTCCAAAGATGTGCAGGTCAGGTGAATTGGCCATGCTAAATTGCCCATAGTGTTAGGTTAAATGTGGGGGTATGGGTGGGTTGCGCTTCGGCGGGTCGGTGTGGACTTGTTGGGCCGAAGGGCCTGTTTCCACACTGTAAGTAATCTAATCTAATCTAATCTAATCTAATCTCTATATCAATCAGTAGAAATCTGATTCCAATCACCAGTGACTGGGATATGTCTTTACAAAGTCACAGCATTAACAAAGGATGATGTTGATCCTGGAAGTGAGTTCCTGTTGTGTTATTATTTACCCTGGACCTGTCTGACTGCTTGCCTAAGGATTAAGTGCTGACACACTCTGCTTGGTCAGCATGGCCTCTTCCTGTGCTGCTTCCACGTGTATTTAATTTGTATTTTCCATGTGTCACTGTGAGTGAGGTTGGGAAGTTGGTTCAAAGTGAGAAGGCAGTAGTTTGTCCAGTATTACAAATAAACTGCGACCTGTTTGTTAGCAATTGTCTCTATGCAGACCTGGGCAGTATTTAACATGGTCTGATGGAGCTGAACGGGTTTTCTCCTGTCCCTCTCTCAGATCTGAGGGGATGAATGGACTTACTCCAGTTTCGTGGGACTGGATTAGTCTCATCCTTGTGTAACAGGCTAAATGGATCTCCTGTTCCTGTTTAAAAGGCTGGAGGAGCTGAGCAGACCTCATTATGTTTGTGTCTAACAGAAGTTGAGAATTGGTTTCTATTCGAGAAACAAGCCCAGAGCTCAGTAACAAGTAGGATTCCTATTCAATAATAAGGAGGAAATCTACTGAAGGCATCAATCATTGGGATCTGTTTTTATGAAGTCTCTGTATCATTAAAGGTATTGCAATTAGTCCCATGACAATCATTTCATTACTTACGTATGACCTGCCCGACTCTTCGCCTGGGGATCCTCTGCTTGGACTGAATGGCCTTTGCTCTACCTGCTGGTAATTATAAAGTGCAAATGTGTAGCACTGTGTTAGAATGAGGAAGTAGGGAACAAGTGCGATATTCCACAAAATGTTGCTTTTGTTGCAAGTAGTTGCCCGTTTAACCCTGACTCTGATGTTTCTGTTCAGAGCTGGGCAGCTGATCACATAGAATTTCTACACTGGCTCTGGGGCTTTCAAACTCACTCCCTCACTCTGCAGCAGAAACTAGAAGATGGAGTCCCCAGTCCAGAATCTCAGCCCCATGTTGTTGGACAAACATGTCAGCTAGCAACAAAAGCAGGCCATTCTTCTCCCCCCCCTCATCGTGCTCTACCATTCAATATAAGCATGGCTGATGAGGTTTTGTACTGAATCACACATTCCCATCTATCTCCGATAACATTTGACTCCCTTGCCTACCAATAATCTATCTTCTTCTGCTGAAAAATATTCCATATTCCTGTCTCCATTGGGATCGGAGGCAAAATTCTAAACTTACAAAATCCAGTGAGAGAAAAAAATCTCAATCTCTGACAAGAAAGAGTGACTCGCCCACTCACCCACTCGCCGATGGAGTTTAATTTAGATAAGTGTGAGGTGCTGCATTTTGGAAAAACATGTCAGAGCAGGACTTATACACTTAATGGTAAGGTCCTAGGGAATGTTACTGAACAAAGAGACCTTGGAGTGCAGGTTCATAGCTCTTTGAAAGTGGAGTCACAGGTAGATAGGAGAGTGAAGAAGGCGTTTGGTATGCTTTCCTTAATTGGTCAGAGTATTGAGTACAGGAGTTGGGAGGACATGTTGTGGCTGTACAGGACATTGGTTAGGCCACTGTTGGAATATTGTGTGCAATTCTGGTCTCCTTCCTATCGGAAGGATGTTGTGAAACTTGAAAGGGTTTAGAAAAGATTTACAAGGATGTTGCCAGGGTTGGAGGATTTGAGCTATCGGGAGAGGTTAGGCCTGTTTTCCCTGGAGTGTCAGAGGCTGAGGTTAATAGAGGTTTATAAAATCATGAGGCGCATAGATAGGATAAATAGACAAACTCTTTTCCCTGGGGTGATGGAGTCCAGTACTATTGTATTGATTGAATTAAATTTATTGTCACATGTACATAGGCACAGCGAAAAGCTTTGTCTTGTGAGCAATACAGGCAGATCACAGAGTTAAGTAGCGTAGATAGTAAATAATAGGTAAAAGCAGCAAAACAAAAACACAGGTACAGGGGAATGTTAAGAGTTTGTGAGGGCATAGGTTTAGGGTGAGAGGGGAAAGATATATAAGAGACCTAAGGGGCAACTTTTTCACGCAGAGGGTGGTACGTGTATGGAATTAGCTGCCAGAGGAAATGGTCGAGGCTGGTATAATTGCAACATTTAAGAGGCATTTGGATTGGTATATGAATAGGAAAGGTTTGGAGGGATATGGGCCAGATGCTGGCAGGTGGGACTAGATGAGGTTGGGATATCTGGTCGGCATGGATGGGTTAGACTGAAGGGTCTGTTTCCATGCTGTACATCTCTATGACTCTAAGACTCTAACTGGCTGAATTTATTGAAGATTTATGTGATTGATTTTGTTTTGCATTCTTAATAATAATTTCTGTGTGTAAGGAAAAGTCATTTATTTGATATACTGTATAAGATGCTATTGAAAGCTTCTTTTTGACTTAGTGCCTTCAAGGGTATACAAGAGACACAATGAAATGGCTCAGGGATTTAAAATGGTCGAAAAATGTGGTGCTGGAAAAGCATAACAGGTCAGGTAGCAACCGAGTAGCCCTTCATCAGGAATGTAGGGTGTGCTCTAGGAGGCTGAAAGATAAATAAGAGGATGGAGGTGGGGTTGGGGGGAATGTTCCTGGGAAGGCGATATGTAAATGCAGCTAGTGTGATTGTGATAGGTCAGTTGGGAGGGTGAAGCGGATAGGTGGGAAGGAAGATGGACAGGTGGAAAGGTCAAGAGGGCAGTGCCAAGTTAGAGGGTTGGATCTGGGATAAGGTGGGGGAAGGAGATGAGGAAACTGGTGAAGTTGATGTTGATGCCATGTAGTTGCTGTCGATGTGGTCTCCTCGACATTGGGGAGACTGGACGCCAACTTGCAGAACGTTTCAGAGAATATCCCTCGGACACACGCACTAAACAGACCCACCGCCCTGTGGCCGAACACTTCAATTCCCCCTCCCACTCCACCAAGAACATGCAAGTCCTGAATCTCCTCCACTGCCAAATTCAAGCCACCCAACGCCTGGAGGAAGAATGTCTCATCTTCCACCTTGGAACCCTCCAACCACACTGTATCAACGTTAATTTCACCAGCTTCCTCATCTTCCCTCCTCCCATCTCATTCCAGATCCAACCCTCCAACGCAGCACCACTCTGTTGAACTGTCCTACCTATCCATCTTCCTTCCCACTCTCCGCTCCAACCTATCACTATCACCCCCTCACCTTCATCTACCTATTACTTTCCCAGTTACCTTCACCCCAACCCTACCCTCAACCTCCTATTTATCTCTCAGCCCCCTTCTCCACTACCTCACCCTCATGATGAAATGCTTATACTTGAAATGACGCCTCTCCTGTTCTTTAGAAGATGCCTGACCTGCTGGGCTTTTCCAAGCGCCACACTTTTCAACTCTGAGCTCTAGCATCCACGGTCCTCACTTTCTCCGGGATTACAGCAGGATCAGTCAGACAGATGGTGACTGTCAGGAAGGGGTGAGGTAGGTCAGATGTTTCCTGCGGCTATTCCTCTCTCAAACAGATTTGGGTCCTGCTGAAAGGGATAGTCTTTCTGAAGAGACAGCCTGAACTTGGGTACTAAAAGAAAATCTTATATTATGTAACATTTGACAAAATGTGAAAGAATAATTGTTGGAGGGGATTCCTCTGGCAGAGGCTCAGACAGGAAATCCTGTGGCATTGAGCATCACTTTAGGATGGCGTGTTGATTTCCTGGTGCCAGGATCAAGGATGTCTCAAAATATTTGCAACATGAGAGCAGCATGGTGGCTCAGTGGTTAGCATGTGTGCCTCACAGTGCCAGGGACCCGGGTTCAATTCCCACCTCGGGCGACTGTCTGTGTGGAGTTTGCACATTCTCCCCGTGTCTGCGTAGGTTTCCTCTGGGTGCTCCAGTTTCCTCACACAGTCCAAAGATGTGGAGGTTAGCTGAATTGGCCATGCTAAAAATTGCCTGTAGCGTTACGGGGAATCTCTGGGTGGGTTGCTCTTCGGAGGGTCACTGTGGACTTGTTGCACCAAAGGGCCTGTTTCCACACTGTAGAGAAGCTAATATTGTTAAAAGGAAGAGTGTTGGACACATTGGTATGAATGATATAGTTAGGGCTATTACTGTTAAGGCCTTACAGAGTGAATATGAGAAGTTAGGTCCAAGATTAAAATGCAAAACCTCAAAAGTAGTCATCTCTGGTTTACTGCCAGTGCCAAGCTCAAATGAGGGGAAAAAATAAAAAGATAAAGGTGATACATTAATGGCTGGAGAAGATTCAGGTTCGTGGATCATTAAGATCTTTTCTGATACAGAAAAGACCTGTTTAAAAAGGATGGTTTAAACCTGGGCTGGATGTGGACCAATATCCTAGTGGGGAGATTTGCTGCTTCTATGACGGGAGACTGTGAACTGTTCGAGGAGGGGGTATGTAGAGTTGTAAATGAAAAGATAGAGGATGGTTATGAATCTTCAAAGAGTGGGAGCTAATTAGAAATGACAGGGTCAAAAATCATACAACACCGTTTTATTGTCCAACGGGTTTATTTGAAATCACTGGCTTTCAGAGCACTGCTCCTTCATCAGGCGCTAGTCAGAGGGGAAGATCATAGACACGGAATTTATAAGGAAAAGATCAAAGGGTAATAAAACGGGGTATGATGCTCATCTCATCGGTCACCAGTCTGATGCGCCACAGCAAAAACTGGCGAGGACCTGCTCAGGAGACACCATCGATAGGGTATCCTTCTTTGTCCCGAACTTCCCGGGAGCAGAGAAACTATGGCACATTCTTCACAGCTTGCAGCACATCATTGATAACAACGAGTGCCTCCCCAAGACCTTCCCTACACCTCCCCTTCTTGCCTTTAAACAATCACCAAACCTAAAACAGACGACTGTTCGCAGCAAACTGCCCGGCTTCCAGGGCAACATCAACCATGACACAGTACAACCCTGTCAGGGCAGACTCTGACATTGACATGGATAGCACTGTTATACATGGGGAAACTGCCCACCATGTGCACAGCTGATACTCATGTGACTTGGCCAATGTCGTCCATCTCACACGCTGCATGCAAGGATGCTCCATTGGTGAGACCAAGCAGATATTGCAACAGCAGATGAATGGACACCACGCAACAATTGCCAGACAGGGGTGTTTGCTCCCAGTCAGGGAACACTTCAGCAGTCAGGGACGTTCGGCCTCAGATCTTCAGGTGACCATCCTCCAAGGTGGATTTTGGGACACCCAACGACGCAGAGTCCCAAATCTGAGGCTGATAGCCAAGTTCGGTACCCATGAGGATGGCCTCAATTGGGATCTTGGGTTCATGTCACATGACAGGAGACCCCCATCACAGTGTATACACACACACACACACAAACACACACAAACACACAGAGCCTCTCTCATACATACACTCTCAAACACACTCTCTCTCTCACACTCACACACTCTCTCACACAAACACACTCACACAGAGCCTCTCTCATACATACACTCTCATAAACACTCTCTCTCACACACTCACACACTCTCTCACACAAACACACTCACACAGAACCTCTGTCATACACACATTCTCTCACACAAACACACTCACGCAGAGCATCTCTCATGCATACATTCTCTCTCATGCACACACAACTCTCTCTCATACACACTCTGTCTCTCACACTCTCTCACACAAACACACTCACCCAGAGCCTCTCCCATACACACAGTCTCTCTCATATACACTCTCTCTCTCAAACACGCACACACTCTCTCTCCTACTGTCTCTGTCTCTCACACACACACGCACACACACGCACACACACATGCACACATTCTCTCATAAACACACACAGCACGATTTGTGTTTACAGGTACATTCAATTTTGTTCAAAAAGTACACAATTTGTAGACAGTCAGTCAATGTGGCATTTTATAAACTCCTACTTTGGAAATAAAATACACAGTCAGACTCCAAACAAGACTTCACTTCTAAAATACACTCTCAGACCAGAGGTGTCACTTCCTTTATATTGATAACACCTTCAGTTTTCTTGGGGCATTTACTTGGTAGAAATTCTGGGATCTGCATATTAATCAATCGAAACCTACACCTCCATCCTAACCAATTAAAAGTTTAACAGCCATCTTAGGTGTGTTCAATTTGCTCACATGAGTTGTACGACCCTTTGATCTTTTCCTTATAATTCTCTATCTGATGCCACCTCTCTTTCACAAACACCTGATGAAGGAGCTGTGCTCCAAAAGCTAATGTTTTCAAATAAAGCTGTTGGACTGTCACCTGCTGCTGAAAAGTGTGATGCTGGAAAAGCGCAGCGGGTCAGGCAGCATCAGAAGAGTAGGAGAGTCGACATTTTGGGCATAAGCCCTTCATCAGGCATGTGCCCGTTCCTCAGATGTTGCCTGATATGCTGTGCTTCTCCAGAACAAAATGTGACTTCTCTTGGGTAATAAGACAGGGCAAATGATTGAGGTGATAGTAGGGGAACACTTTGGGTCTAGTGATCATCATTCTATTACTTTTCAAATGTTCATGAAAAAGAATAAGGCTTCCATGAAAGTTAAATGCTTTAATTGGAGTAAGGCAAATTTTAATGGTACGAGACAGGAACTTTCAGAGGTTAATTGGAGTAGGCTGTTCACAGGGGAGGGAATATCTGATAAATGGGAGGCTTTCAAAGCTGTGATTACGAGAGTCTAGAGTCAGAGTGAAGGGTAAAGCTGGGAGGATTAGGCAACAATGGATGGATAAAGATATTGAAGTTCTAGTCAAGAATTGGTAAAAATCATGTATTAGACACAGACAACTAGGTTCAAATGTCTCTTGAACAGTGTAAAGAGTGTGGGCATTCTTCAGAGGGAAATCAGGAAGGCAAAGAGGGGATATGAGATAGCCTTGGCAAATAAGGTTAAGGAAAATCCGAAGAGATTCTGCAAGTACAAAAGAGTAAGAGAGCAACTAGAGAGAGAGTAGGGCTCCTGAAAGAGCAAAGAGGTCATCTTTGTAGTGACTATTAAATGAATATTTTGTGTCAGCTTTTACTGTGGAGAAAGAAATGGAAGCAAGAGAACATAAGGAAATAGATATTGATATCTTAAAAGGAGGTTACATTACAGAAGAGGATATACTGGAGGTCTTAGAAAATATAAATGTGGATAAATCTTCATGACATGATCTAGTGTCTCCCAGGATGTTATGTGAAGTTGGGAAGGAAATTATCTAACTTAGAATTATAGAATCCCTACAGTGTGGAAACAGGCCCTTCAGCCCAACGAGTCCACACTGACCCTCTGAAGAGTAACCCACCCAAACCCATTCCCGTACCCCGATACCCCTGACTAACACACCTATCTACACATCACTGAACACAAGGGGCAATTTAACACAGCCAATCCACCTAACCTGCATAGCTTTGGAATGTGGGGGGAAACCCACGCAGACACAGGGAGAATGTGCAAACTCCACACAGACAGTCACCTGAGGCTGAATTGAACCTGGGTCCCTGGTGCTGTTTGGCATCAGTGCCAACCACTGAGCCACCATGCCACCCCAATTGCAGGATCCCTTTTAGATATTTTTGTATCACCTGTAACTATGGATGAGATGCCAGATAGCTGGACAGTGGCTAATGTTGTGGTTTTGTTTAAGAAGGGATGTAAGGAGAAACCTGGGGACTATTGTGAGTCTGACATCAATGTTGGATAACTTGTTGGAGGTAATCCTGAATGGTGGCATCTATGTATTTGGAGAGGCCGGGAATGATTAGGGAGAGTCAGCATGGTTATGTGCGAGGGAAAGCATATCTCATGAACGTGATTGAATATTTTTTGAGGAAGTAACCAAAAAGCTTGATGAGGGCAGATGAGTAGGTATTGTTTACTTGGACTTTAGTAAAGCCAATGACAAAGTTCCACATGGGAGACTAATTAGTAAAGTTAGACCACGTGGGATTTAGGGTGAGCTTGCCAATTGGATACAAAATTGGATTCATGGCAGGAGACAGAGTGGTGTTGGAGAGTTGTTTTTCAGACTGGAAGCCTGTAACCAGCAATGTTCCACAGGGATTGATGCTGGGTCCACTTTTGTTTGTCATTAAAGTTAAGGATCTGGATGAGAATATAGGAGGCATGGTTAATGAGTTTGTGGAAGACACCAATGTTGGTGGTATAGTGGGCAGTGAAGAAGGTTATTTAAGGTTACAAACAAATCCTGATCTATTGGGTTAACAAGCTGAGGAGTGGCAGATGGAGTTTAATTTGGATAAAATGTGAGATTTTGCATTTTGGTAAAACAAACAAGGACAGGACTGACACAATTAAAAGTAGGGCTTTGGGTAGTGCCACAGACAAAGAGGCCTTGGGGTTTAAGGACATGATTCTGTGAAATTTGCATCACATATTGGCAACATGGTTAAGAAGGATTTAGTATGTTAATGCTCATTACTTAGACCTTTTGAGTGTAAGAGTAGGGATGTCATGCTGAGGTTGGTGAGGTCACTTGTGGAGTACTGTGTCCAGTTCTGGGTCGCTTCGGAAAGGGTTCAGAAAATATTTACCAGGATGTCATCAAGAATGGAGGCTTGAGTTGTAAGGGGAGGCTGGATAGGCTAGGACTTTTTTCATTGGAGCGTGGGAGGTTGAGGGATGACCTTATAGAGGTTTTCTAAGCCATGAGGGGATTAGATAAGGTGAATGGCAGATGTCTTTTCCCTAGGATAGGGGAATTCAAGACCAGGGGCCATATTTTTAATGTGAGAAGAGAAAGATTTAAAACGGACATGAGGGCAACATTTTACACAATTTGTGTGTGAAATAGTTCCAGAGGAAGTGGTGGATGTGGGTACAGTTACAATGTTTAAAAGACATCTGGATAAGTATGTGAATAAGAAATGTTTGGAGGGGTATGAGCCAAGCGCAGGTAGGTGGGACTAGTTTAGTTTAGGATTGTGGTTTGCTTGGACTGATTGGAACACGGTCTGTTTCCATTCTGCGTGACTCTATAACTTTACATTTTCCCACATGATATCCCGTCTGCCAGAATTTTACCCACTCACTGAATCTTTCTGTATCTCTCTGCAACCTCCTTATGTCTTTTCCATAACATACTTTCCTATCTATCTTTGTGTAATTAGCAATTTTAACTCCCATGTCTTCTTTCCCCTCATCTATGTCATTGATACCAATTGTAAGACATTGAAACTCCAGCACTGATCCCTGTGGTACCAGCTTGTCACATTTACACCATACGTTTCTACCTTGCACAAGAACCTTTCACCTGCCACCTTGTCAAATGCGTTCTGGAAATTTACAGACAATAGGTCTGCAGGCTCTCCTTCATCACAATGCTTATTATCCCTTCAAATACCTGCAATCAATAGGTTGAACAGGATCGCCCTTTCACAAAGCCATGTGGACTCTTTCTAAATACCTTGAATTTGTTTAAATGCTCAGTAATACTCCTTATCATCAAGCTTCAGCATGATAGAAAACAAGCTGACTGGTCGATAGTTTCCTGTTTGTAGCCTCCCTACTTTCTAGAATAGAGAAGTTATATTTGCTGTGTTCTAATCTGATGGAATCTTTCCAGCATCCAGCAAAGTTTGTAAAACTACCAACAACTCATCAACTCATCAAGTTGTCACCTCCACTAACACCTGAGGATGAAGCCCACCTGATTGCAAGGATTTGTCAGCTCACAGCACCATGTGTTACCAGTACAACGTACTTCATCATTGTATGTACTTCCATAAAGTTCCTCTCTCTCTTCCACTGGCTGACTTACATTTATCACTGGACTGGTTTTGTATTCTCTATAATGGAGAGAAGTGCAAGATATTTGTTGTTTTCACTCATGATTTCTTTATTATTCCCCAATCACTCTCTGGTCTCACTCTACAGGATCAGCACTCACTTTGTTTATAGAACATAGAACATAGAACCGTACAGCACAGAACAGACCTTTCGGCCCTCGATATTGCACCGACCTGTGAACTATTCTCAGCTCGTCCCCCTACACTATCCCAGAATCACCCGTGTGCTTATCCAAGGATTGTTTAAATCTCCCTAATGTGGCTGAGTTAACTACATTCCATGCCCTTACCACTCTCTGAGTAAAGAACCTGCCTCTGACATCTGTCTTAAATCTATCACCCTTCAATTTGTAGTTATGCCCCCTCGTACACGCTGATGTCATCATCCTAGGAAAAAGACTTTCACTGTCTACCCTATCTAATCCTCTGATCATCTTGTATGTCTCTATCAAATCCCCTCTTAGCCTTCTTCTTGCTAATGAGAACAGGTTGAAGTCTCTCAGCCTTTCCTCAAAAGACCTTCTCTCCAGACCAGGCAACATCCTGGTAAATCTCCTCTGCTCCTTTTTCAATGCATCCAAATCCTTCTCGAAATATGGGGACCAGAACTGCACAAACTATTCCAAGTGTGGCCGCACCAGCGTTTTATATAATTGCATCATCATATTGCGGTTGCGGAACTCAATCCCTCTACCAATGAAACCTAACACAGCGTTTGTCTTCTTAACAACACTATCCACCTGGGTGGCAACTTTCAGAGATCTATATACATGGACTCCAAGATCCCTCTGCACAGCCACACTGCCAAGAATCTTTCCATTGACCCAGTACTCTACCTTCCTGTTATTCTTCCCAAAGTACATCACTTCACATTTAGCTGCGTTGAACTCCATTTGCCACGTCTCAACCCAATTCTGCAGTTTATCCAAGTCCCCCTGCAACCTGTAACATTCATCCACACTGTCCACTATTCCATCAACTTTAGAGTCATCTGCAAGTTTACTAATCTACCCATCTATGCCTGCGTCTGAGTCATTTATAAAAATGATAAACAGCAGTGGTCCCAAAACAGATCCTTGTGGCACACCACTAGTAACCGGAGTCCAGGCTGAATATTTTCCATCAACTTATTCATCTGATTTTTCCAATTTAGATGTAGGTTTAAGCCACCCAAGATTATTTTCATCATTTACCACAAGCACCCAATATTTCTTCTTGTCCACCTTCTCCCATTGTATGGTTACTGTTGACCATTCCCACAAATTAAACCTTTCACCTACTATTCTTCCACACAATCTACATACTTTCCTAATTTGACCTTATATCCACTGCATTAAAATAATTCTTCACATCTTGTAGAGACTGTGACTGAGCAGGCAGGCTCAGGTTTATTGCTCACAGTGAGCTGCGGTGATGTAGATTCTGAAAGAATTAGGGATGTAGATTCAGCAGGAACTTTGAGGAAATGGGCATTTAGATCGAGTGTGAATGAGCGGGACATTGGGACTATTGGTTAGATCTATCGGAGAGTCAGAAAAGTCATGATGGGCTGAATGGCCTCTTTCTGTGCTGTCAGTCTGTGAATTGGTTCATTTTAACTGTTCTGTGAATCAGAGACAAACAGGAAAGCTCTGTAGATTTCTGAACTTTACATATGAAGTGGTTTGGGTTCTGTTTAACTGTCAGTGATTTTACTTCCTTCTCGTGGTTACTGTCCTGAGGAGAGTGGGCAGGAAGTGTGAGGCTGGGACATTCTGTTTGACTGATGCTGTTTTGGGAGAGTCTCAGAGATTCTCCTTTAGCCTCAAGGTTTAGGGATGGAGTTTCAGAGCTCAGGATCCAGGCACAGCCACTACTGAGAAAGGGATAGACACTGGGCTATGGCCAAGAAATTGGAATTGGGGAAACAAACAGGCCTGGGAATGTTTTAGTAACTGAAGAAAGTTACAGTCATAGTGGGTGGGAGTTGCTGTACAGGAGGGTACCGAGATAGGGAAGGTTATATGTGGGGAAGAGGGTACAGAGATAGGGCGGAATTGTGGTGCTGGAGTAAATTACAGATATTGGGAGGGAGCATTAGAGTACCGAGATAGGAGGATTGTAGAGATTGGAGAAGGTTACAGATGCAGGGAGGGTGTAGAGACTAGAGGAGGTTACAGAGACAGGGAGGGTGCAGGGACTGGAGGATGTTACAGAGATAGGGAAGGCGATAGGGACTGCAAGAGGTTACAGTGATAGTGAGAGGTGTAGGCACTGGAGGAGGGTACAGAGGTAGGGAGGTTTGTGTGTGCAGAGGAGAACACAGAAATAGGGAGGGGTGGGGGCTGCAAGAGGGTACGGTTGTATTGATGGGTTTAGGAACTGGAGGATATTAAAGTGTTATGGACCAGACCAGATTCCCCCAGGCCCTAACTTTTTCCTCTTTTAAAGGTAAATTCCAGGCACTGCATTTTAATCGGTCAGACGAACAGATTTGAAGCGAAACACACTTTATCCATAGAGTGTAATTAAAATACAAAAAAGAAAGAGGAAATCAGAATAACCGAATTCTATTGGAAAACTTCACAGAATAATCGATAATTTTGCAACAAAACAGTAACTGTTCCATGGGTATTTGAGGGAAAAGGAGGTGAGGCTCCTGAAGGGAGGCTGTGAGGGACGGTGGGAGAGGAGGATGTGAGGGTGTTTGAGGTGGAAGGAGGTGAGGGTCCGAGAGAGAGAGACTGGGAGGGACAGTGGGAGAGGAGGATGTGAGGGTGTTTGAGGGGGAAGGAGGTGAGGGTCCAGGAGAGAGACTGTGGGAGGGACAGTGGGAGAGGAGGATGTGAGGGTGTTTGAGGGGGAAGGAGGTGAGGGTCCGGGAGAGAGACTGTGGGAGGGACAGTGGGAGAGGAGGATGTGAGGGTGTTTGAGGGGGAAGGAGGTGAGGGTCGAGAGAGAGAGACTGGGAGGGACAGTGGGAGAGGAGGATGTGAGGGTGTTTGAGGGGGAAGGAGGTGAGGGTCTGGGAGAGAGACTGTGGGAGGGACAGGGGAAGAGGAGGATGTAAGGGTGTTTGAGGGGGAAGGAGGTGAGGGTCCGAGAGAGAGAGACTGGGAGGGACAGTGGGAGAGGAGGATGTGAGGGTGTTTGAGGGGGAAGGAGGTGAGGGTCTGGGAGAGAGACTGTGGGAGGGACAGTGGGAGAGGAGGATGTGAGGGTGTTTGAGGGGGAAGGAGGTGAGGGGCCTGGAGGGAGACAGTGTGAGGGACAGTGGGACAGGAGGACATGAGAGTGTTTGAGGGGGAAGGAGGTGAGGGTCCTGGAGGGAGGGTGTGAGGGACAGTGGGAGAGGAGGATGTGAGGGTGTTTTAGGGGGAAGGAGTTGAGGGTCCTGGAGGGAGGGTGTGAGGGACAGTGGGAGAGGAGGATGTGAGGGTGTTTTAGGGGGAAGGAGGTGAGGGTCCTGGAGGGAGTGTGTGTGGGACAGTGGGCAAGGTGAATATGAGGGTGTTTGAGGGGGAAGGTGCTGAGGGACCTGGCCGGATGGTGTGAGGGACAGTGGGAGACGAGGATGTGAGGGTGCTTGAGGGAGAAGGAGGTGAGGGTGCTCGAAAGGGAGGGTGTGAGGGATAGTGGGAGATGAGGATGTGAGGGTGTTTGAGGGGGAAGGAGGTGAGGGTGCTCGAAAGGGAGGGTGTGAGGGACAGTGGGAGAGGAGGATGTGAGGATGTTTGAGGGGGAAGGAGGTGAGGGTCCTGGAGGGAGGGTGTGAGGGGAGTTGGGAGAGGAGGATGTGAGGGTATTTGAGGGGGAGGAGGTGAGAGTACTGGAGGGAGACAATGCGAGGGACAGTGGGAGAGGAGGATGTGAGGGTATTTGAGAAGGAAAGAGGTGAGGGTCCGGGAGGGAGACAGCCTGAGGGACAGTGGGAGAGGATACTGTGAGGGTGTTTGAGGGGGAAGGAGGTGAGGGGCCTGTAGGGAGACAGTGTGAGGGACAGTGGGACAGGAGGACATGAGAGTGTTTGAGGGGGATGAAGGTGAGGGTCCTGGGGGGATGAGGTGAGGGACAGTGGGAGAGGAGGATGTGAGGGTGTTTGAGGGTGAAGGAGATGAGGGTCCGGGAGGGAGACAGTGTGTGGGACGTTGTGAGAGGAGGATGTGAGGGTCTTTGAAGGGGAAGGAGGTGAGGGTCCTGGAGGGACGTTGTGAGGGACAGTGGGAGAGGAGGGTGTGAGGGTGTTTGAGGGGGAAGGAGGTCAGGATGCTGGAGGGAGGGTATGAGGGACAATGGGAGAGGAGGATGTGAGGGTGTTTGAGGGAGATGGAGATGAGGGCCCTGGAGGGGGTGTGTGAGGGACAGTGGGAGGGGAGGATGTGAGGGTGTTTGCGGGGGAAGGAGGTGAGGGTCCTGGAGGAGAGTAGGATGTGAGGGTGTTTGAGGGGGAAGGAGGTGAGGGTGCTGGAGAGGGAGGGTGTGAGGGACAGTGGGAGAGGTGGATGTGAGGGTGTTTGAGGGGGAAGGAGGTGAGGGTCCTGAAGGGAGGGTGTGAGGGACAGTGGGAGAGGAGGATGTGAGGGTGTTTGAGGGGGATGGAGGTGAGGGTCCTGGAGGGAGGCTGTGAGAGACAGTGGGAGAAGAGGATGTGAGGGTACTTGAGGGGGAAGGAGGTGAGGGTGCCCAAAAGGGAGGGTGTGAGGGACAGTGGGAGAGGAGGATGTGAGGGTGTTTGAGGGGGAAGGAGGTAGGGGTCCTGGAGGGAGGGTGAGAGGGACGCAGGGAGATGAGGATGTGAGGGTATTTGAGGGGGAGGAGGTGAGTGTCCTGGAGGGAGGGTGAGAGGGACAGTGGGAGTGGAGGATGTGAGGGTATTTGAGGGGGAGGAGGTGAGAGTACTGGAGGGAGACAATGTGAGGGACAGTGGGAGAGGAGGATGTGAGGGTATTTGAGGGGGAAAGAGGTGAGGGTCCGGGAGGGAGACAGCCTGAGGGACAATGGGAGAGGATGATGTGAGGGTGTTTGAGGGGGAAGGAGGTGAGGGGCCTGGAGGGAGACAGTGTGAGGGACATTGGGAGAGGAGGATGTGAGGGTGTTTGAGGGGGAAGGAGGTGAGGGGCCTGTAGGGAGATAGTATGTGGGACAGTGGGACAGGAGGATGTGAGGGTGTTTGAGCGTGATGGAGGTGAGCGTTCTGGAGGGAGGGTGTGAGGGGCAGTGGGAGAGGACGCTGTGAGGGCATTTGAGGGGGAAGGAGGTGAGGATCCTGGAGGGAGTTTGTGGGGTCAGTGGGAGAGGAGGATGTGAGGGTATCTGAGGTGGAAAGAGGTGAGGGTCCAGGAGGGAGTTTGTGAGGGACAGTGTGAGTGGTGGATATGAGGGTGTTTGAGGGGGAAAGAGGTGAGGGACCTGGCTGGAGGGTGTGAGGGACATTGGGAGAGGAGGATGTGAGGGTATTTAGATGTGAAGGAGGTGAGAGTCCTGGAGGGAGGGTTTATGGGAAAGTGGGAGAGTTGGATATTGAGGTGTTTGAGGGGGAAGGAGGTGAGGGTCTTAGAGGGATTGTGTGAGGTACAGTGGGAGAGGAGGGTGAGAGGGTGTTTGAGGGGGAGGGAGGTGAGGGTCCTGGAGGGAGGGTGTGTGGGAAAGTGGGAGAGTTGGATATTGAGGTGTTTGAGGGGGAAGGAGGTGAGGGTCTTAGAGGGATTGTGTGAGGTACAGTGGGAGAGGAGGGTGAGAGGGTGTTTGAGGGGGAGGGAGGTGAGGGTCCTGGAGGGAGGGTGTGAGGGACAGTGGGAGAGGAGGATGTGAGGGTGTTTGAGGGGGGTGTCTGTGAGGGTTCTGGAGGGAGGGTGTGAGGGACAGTGCGAGAGGAGGATGTGAAGGTGTTTGATGGGGAAGGGATTGAGTGTCCTGGAGTGCGTGTGGCCGGAGATTGACCTGAATGGCTCCTATGAGCAGGGATTTAGTGATAGGATTCAGTTGGAGAAGCTGAGGCTGTTCCCCTCAGAGTGAGGGATATTGTGGTGACTCTGACCATGGTGGAGCATATGGGGACAGGTTTAATTCAGGGAGACAAAGGAAAGTGATGAGACAAGGATCGGGGGAAATTTGTGTGTTTGATATACAGAGCAGGGATTGTGAGGAAGGACTAAATGTCCTCATTATGTTCTGCAATGATTCTATGACTCTCACATGATCCTAACCAGTGCCATTAACTGGATTCGGTACAACCTCATGCAAGAACACCTGTGGTTGCACTTACAAAGCTGTAGAAAGTTTGGAACATTCTATCAGGTTCCTTTAACTGTATGCTGACTGCAGCCACAAACAGGGAGAACAACATTAGATTAGATTACTTACAGTGTGGAAACAGGCCCTTCGGCCCAACAAGTCCACACCGACCCGCCGAAGCGCAACCCACCATACCCCTACATTTACCCCTTTAACCTAACACTACGGGCAATTTAGCATGGCCAATTCACCTGACCCGCACATCTTTGGACTGTGGGAGGAAACCGGAGCACCCGGAGGAAACCCACGCAGACACGGGGAGAATGTGCAAACTCCACACAGTCAGTCACCTGAGTCGGGAATTGAACCCGGGTCTCTGGCGCTGTGAGGCAGCAGTGCTAACCACTGTGCCACCGTGCCGCCCAGCTACAATGAATATCCCAGACCTTATTCCAAGGATCAGGTTCACATACAGACTCCCTCCTCTGCTTTCAAGAAAACACAGAGAAAGTGTTAATCACTTTCTGTCCATTTTTTATCTCTCGCTGTGGGTGCACACACAAACTTTATTTCACTGCTACAATAGTGGTGGTGCAGTAAGAATGTCATTGGGTTAACAATCCACAAATCCAGACTGATGCTGTAGGGGGTGGGGGGACGGATTCAAAATCCACTGGGACAGATGGTTCATTTCATTCCAATTCAACATCTGTAACCTAAAGGCTAGACTAATGGCGAGCATGGAATTCCTGCTGACGGTTGTGTGACCCATCTGGTTCACTAATGGCTTTCAGGGAAGGATATCTGCTGAAATCTTACCAAAGCTAGCCTGTGTGTGGCTCCAGACTCACAGCAAACTGGTTTACTCCTAACTGCCCTCTGAAAAATAAAATCCACTGGGAATAAATATGAAATGAATCTTTCTGAGCAATAAATAGTTTCTCAGAGACCTCAAAACCTCCCAGACCTTTTTGTTGTGAGCTCTGTGAATGTCCAACCTGACCGCCCACTTTGACATGGAGCCAATGGCCTTGTGTTATGATCACTGGACAGTTCATCCAGAGAGCACGGTAGTGTTGTGGAGACATTACCGAGTTTGAATCCTCCATGACAGATGGTGGAATGTGAATTCAATTAAAAACCTGAAATTCAGAGTCCAGCAATAACTGGGAAATCATTGAAGATTGACGGCAAAAGCTATCTGTCCCACTCACCTCATAGAGTCATAGAGTCATAGAGATGTTCAGCATGAAAACAGACCCTTCGGTCCAACCCGTCCATGCCGACCAGATATCCCAACCCATCTAGTCCCACCTGCCAGCACCCGGCCCATATCCCTCCAAACCCTTCCTATTCATATACCCATCCAAATGCCTCTTAAATGTTGCAATTGTACCAGCCTCCACCACTTCCTCTGGCAGCTCATTCCATACACGCACCACCCTCTGTATGAAAAAGTTGCCCCTTAGGTCTCTTTTATATCTTTCCCCTCTCACCCTAAACCTATGCCCTCTAGTTCTGGACTCCCCGACCCCAGGAAAAAGACTTTGCCTATTTACCCTATTTACCCTCATAATTTTGTAAACCTCAAAAAGATCACCCCTCAGCCTCCGACACTCCAAGGAAAACAGCCCCAGCCTGTTCAGCCTCTTCCTATAGCTCAAATCCTCCAACCCTGGCAACAGCCTTGTACGTCTTTTCTGAACCCTTTCAAGTTTCACAATATCTTTCCGATAGGAAGGAGACCAGAATTATTCCAATATTCCAACAGTGGCCTAAACAATGTCCTGTACAGCCGCAACATGACCTCCCAACTCAACACTCTGACCGATAAAGGAAAGCATACCAAACACCTTCTTCACTGTCTTATCTACCTGCGACTCCACTTTCAAGGAGCTATGAACCTGCATTCCAAGGTCTCTTTATTCAGCAACACTCCCTGGGACCTTACCATTAAGTGTATAAATCCTGCTAAGATTTGCTTTCCCATAATGCAGCACCTCGCATTTATCTGAATTAAACTCCAACTGCCACTTCTCAGCCCATTGGCCCATTTGGTCAAGTTCCTGTTGTAATTTGAGGTAACCCTCTTCACTGTCCACTACACCTCCAATTTTGGTGTCATCTGCAAACTTCCTAACTGTACCTCTTATGCTCGCATCCAAATCACTTATGTAAATGACAAAAAGTAGAGGACCCAGCACTAATCCTTGTGGCACTCCACTGGTCACAGGCCTCCAGTCTGAAAAACACCTCTCCACCACCACCCTCTGTCTTCTACCTTTGAGCCAGTTCTGTATCCAAATGGCTAGTTCTCCCTGTATTCCGTGAGATCTAATCTTGCTACTCAGTCTCCCATAGGGAACCTTGTCAAACGCCTTACTGCAGTCCATATAGATCACATCTACTGCTCTGCCTTCATCAATCCTCTTTGTTACTTCTTCAAAAAACTCAATCAAGTTTGTGAGACATGATTTCCCACGCACATGTTGACTATCCCTAATCAGTCCTTGCCTTTCCAAATACATGTACATCCTGTCCCTCAGGATTCCCTCCAACAACTTGCCCACCACTGAGGTCAGGCTCACCGGTCTATAGTTCCCTGCCTTGTCTTTACCGCCCTTCTTAAACAGTGGCACCACGTTAGCCAACCTCCAGTCTTCCGGCACTTCACCTGTGACTATCGATGATACAAATATCTCAGCAATAAGTCCAGCAATCACTTCTCTAGCTTCCCACAGAGTTCTAGGGTATGCCTGATCAGGTCCTTGGATTTATCCATCTTTTCCCGTTTCAAGACATCCAGCACCTCCTCCTCTGTAATATGGACATTTTGCAAGATGTCACCATCTATTTCCATACAGTCTATATAGAACAATACAGCACAGAACAGGGCCTTCGGCCCACGATGTTGTGCCGAACATTTTCCTTATCCTTTTCCACAGTAAATGCTGATGCAAAATACTCATTTAGTATCTCACCCATTTTCTGCTGCTCCACACAAAAGCAGCTTTACTGATCTTATTCTCTCCCTAGTTACCCTTTTGTTCTTAATGTATTTGTAAAAACTCTTTAACTTCTCCTTAATTCTATTTGCCAAAGCTATCGCATGCCCCCTTTTTTCCCTCCTGGTTTCCCTCTTAAGTATACTTTCTTTATATTCTTCTAAGGATTCACTCTCCTGTCTCTACCTTACATATGCTTCTTTCTTCTTCTTAACCAAACCCTCTTTCTTTAGTCATCCAGCATTCCCTATAGCGACCAGCCTTTCCTTCCACCCTGACAGGAATATACTTTCTCTGGATTCTCGTTATCTCATTTCTGAAGGCTTCCCATTTTCCAGCCGTCCCTTTACCTGCGTACATCTGCCCCCAATCAGCTTTTGAAAGTTCTTGCCTAATACCATCAAAATTAGCCTTTCTCCAATTTAGAACTTCAACTTTTAGATTTCGCGTATCCTTTTCCATCATTATTTTAAATCTAATAGAATTATGGTTGCTGGCCCCAAAGTGCTCCCCCACTGACACCTCAGTCACCGGCCCTGCCTTATTTCTCAAGAGAAGGTCAGGTTTTGCACCTTCTCTAGTAGGTACATCCACATACTTAATCAGAATATTGTCTTGTACACACTTAACAAATGCGTCTCCAGCTAAACCCTTAACACTATGGCAGTCCCAGTCTATGCTTGGAAAGGTAAAGTCCTGGTGGCGCAGTGGTTAGCACTGCTGCCTTGCCGTGCAAGGAGACCTGGGTTCAATTCCTACCTCAGGCAACTCTCTGTATGGTGTTTACACATTCTCCCTGTGTCTGTGTGGGTTTGCTCTGGTTTCCTCCCACAATCCAAATATGTGCAGGTTAGGTAAATTGCATGTAGTGTTAGGTGAAGGGGTAAATGTAGGAGAATGCTTCAGCAGGTTGATGTGGACTTGTTGGGCTGAAGGGCCTCTCTCCACACTGTAAGTAATCTAATAACCACCCTGTTATTCTTACAGATAGCTGAGATCTCCTTACAAATTTGTTTCTCAATTTCCCTCTGACTATTAGGAGGTCTATAATAGAATCCCAATAAGGTGAGTATCCCTTTCTTACTTCTCAGTTCTACCCAAATAACTTCCCTTGATGTATTTCCAGGAATATCCTCCCTCAGCACAGCTGAAATGTTATCCCTTATCAAAATTGCCACCCCCACCCCCCCCAACACCCCCTCTCTTGCCTCCCTTTCTATCCTTCCTATAGGATTTGTATCCTGGAACATTAAGCTGCCAGTCCTGCTCATCCCTGAGTCATTTTTCTGTAATTGCTATGATATCCCACTCCCATGTTCCGAACCATGCCCTGAGGCAGCAGTGCTAACCACTGAGCCACCTTGCTACCCCATAGTGTATGGATGTGTAAACTAGTGTTTGTGTTCTTGTTGTTTTGTGTGTTTGCTTGTGTTTTTCTCTATGTATGTGCTCTTGTGCTTTTCAATGTGTGCGCTGTGTTTGTTTACTCTATGCATGCACTTGTGTGTGTGTGATTTTATGTGTGTGCACACCCACATTCTTGTTTGATGCAGGTGTGTTTTTGTGTGTGCGTGTGTGTGCTTCTTTTTAATATGTTGTGTCCATATGTTTGTTTTTTTGTAAGCTTGAGTTTGCATGTGCTTGTATATGTACTTACATTTTGTGTTTGTGTGCATGCTTGCGTTTTTTTTGTGTATTTGTGTTTCTGTGTATGTAGGCTTATATTTTGTGGATATATGTTTGTGTTTTTGTTTGCCCATGCCCGAGTGTGCTTGATTTTTTTTTGTGCTTGTATTTGTGTATGCATGTGTTTTTATTTGTGTCTTTGTGTGCCTGTTGTGCACTTATGTGTGCGTGGACTTGTATTTGTGGTGTTTTTGTACATACCTGTTTTTTATTTATGTCCTTTTATATTTGTGTGCACATGTGCTTGTGTTTTTGTGTACATGTCTGAATTTTTCTTTGTGTGCATGTTTGAGTCAACGTGCGCTTATGATTTTGTATGTGTGCTTGCATTTTTGTGTGCATGTGTGTGGCTTGTGTTTGAGTACTTTTCTGTGTGTATGAGCATGCACTTGTGTATATTTGCTTGTGCTTTTTTATGTGCATACTTGTGTTTGTGTATGTCTGAGACAGTTTTGGTGCTTGGTGTTTTCTGTGTTTTCTTTGTGTGTGCACTGGTGCTTTTGTCTCCATGCACTGGTATATTTGTATATGAGTATGTGCAAGAGTCTGCTTGTTTTTCTTTATGCAAGTATATGCTTCTGTCTATACGTACTCACTTAATTGTATTTGTGCGCTGTTTGTTATAGGTGTACTTAATGCTTTTCTGTGTTTGTGTTTGCCTGTATGTGCGCTTCTGATTTTGTGTATGCATGCATGCTTGTTTATATTATGTCTCTACCTCTGAGCCAGGAATCCAAGTTCAAATCCCACCTGCTCCACAGAAAACTGCAATATTCATTTAATGTGATGAGACACACATTTTTATCAAATTATTGTAAGTTTAATTCACTTGTAGTAGAAGGTTGCTTTTTGGACTGGGGGCCTGTGACCAGCTGTGTGTCACATGGATTGGTGCTGGGTCCACTGCTTTTTGTCATTTATATAAATTACTTGGATGTGAATATAGGAGGAATGGTTAGTAAGTTTGCAGATAACACCAAAATAGATGATGTAATGGACAGTGAAGAAGATTGTCTCAGAGCACAACAGCACTTATACCAATAGTATAAGTGCTGTTGTGCTCAATACCAATGGGCCAATAGGCGAGGAGTGGCAGATGGAGTTTAATTTAGATAAATGTGAGGTGCTACATTTTGGTATGGCAAGCCAAGGCAGGACCTCTACAGTTAATGTTGGGGCCCTGAAGAGTTTTGCCAATAAAAAAGACTTTGGTGCATAGTTCCTTGAAAGTGGACAAAGTTAAAAATCACACAACACCAGGTTATAGTCCAACGGGTTTATTTGGAAGCACTAGCTTTCGGAGCGCCGCTCCTTCATCAGGTGGTTATGATGAAGGTGCAGCGCTCCGAAAGCTAGTGCTTCCAAATAAACCTGTTGGACTATAACCTGGTGTTGTGTGATTTTTAACTTTGTCCACCCCAGTCCAACACCAGCACCTCCAAGTCCTTGAAAGTGGCATCAGTTTAAGGTTAGAGGATAAAGAATAAAAGGGAACTATTTTACAGAAAGGGTGGTACGCATATGGAATAAGCTGCCAGATTGAAGTGGCTGAGGTGGGTACATTAACAACATTTAAAAGGCATTTGGACAAGTACATGGATAGGAAAGGTTTAGAGGGAAAATGGGGTTAGCATTGATGGACACTTTAGTCAGCATGGAACAGTTTGGGCCAAAGGGCCTGTCTCTGTGCTGTAGGGCTCTGACTCTGTGGTGTTGCATGTAGACTGGGTGGTGAAGAAGGCATTTAGCAAACTTGCCTTCATTTGTCAAACACTGAGTACAGGAGTTGGGACATCACGTTGCAGCTATGCATGACGTTGGTGAGGACAGTTTTAGAAAACTGCACACAGTTCAGGACTGGAAAATTTGAGTTATAGTGAAAAGCTGAATAGCCTGGGTTTATTTTTTCTGGAGCATTGGAGATTGAGGGGTGACGTTATAGAGCCACAAAATCATGAGGGGCATGAGTAGGGTGAAGGGCCAAGGTCTTTTTATGGGGTGGAGGAGGTCAAAATTAGAGAGCATAAGTTTAAGCTATATAAAGGATCCAAGGAGTAAGTTCCAAATGCAGAATATAGTGCATGTATGGAATGAGCTGCCAGAGGAAGTGGTGAAGACCGGATGAGTTAGATCAAAGGATATGTTTCTGCACCATATGACTTCAAGATGATGAAATCAAATACAAGATTATGAGGGGCATGGACAGGCTGGATAGGAGGCAGTTATTCTCCTTAATCACAGGGTTAATAACAAGTGGGTATTATTTTAAAGTGAAAGACAGGAGGCTCAGAGGGAGATTTGAGGATCATTTCCCTCAGAGTGTGGCGGGGGTCTGGAATGGACTGTCTGGGAGGGTAATTGGGGCAGGAAACCTCCCAACATTTAAAAAGTACTTGGATGAACACTTGAAGTGTCATAACATTCAAGGGTATGGGAGTCTAGTGAGGGAAAGTAGTACTGCTGTGGATTTAGAGTTGTTTTAACATCAGTTCAGATTTAATGGGCTAAAGGAACTTTTCTGTCCTGTGAAGGACTATTCTGTATTCTCTTCAAAAATCAGAGTTCATGCATTCAATGTGTTGTCAAAACTTCACAAAATTCTAGGAGTGAAGAGTAGATTCTGACAAGGACAATGTTCTCCACTATGAATCAACGATGTATAACCAGTCTTCAATCTTCAATTGCATAGTGTGTCAGCTCTGAACACAATGGGTCGATTGTGTTTGCAATATTTTGCATCTGAAACTCGGTGATAGATTCTCTGAATGTAGCATGTCCTTTAAATAGGGAAAAAAAAGAACATTTGTCTCCAATAATATAGGTGATGCTGAATACACCCAACCCCTTCACTCATCGAATGGAGTTTCAATTATTTACACCCAAATATTACCAAATAAAGATGCATTGGTGCCCATTGGAATAATTTGTATTCTCGGATGATACCTCCCTCTCAGTCCTATCTTGTGTTTCTTCAGACTGTAACCACCCTCCCCCGGCCACTGAACTCCCCCAGTCACTGGAAGCATCCTTCCTGTGGTCATCCTGTCTTGTCCTCTTAGTAATTAGTAATTAATGAAAATTCATAATGAGAATAATGTAAACAATGATTTTTTTTTCATCTGACTCACTGTATTGCCAGAAGCAAGAGTGGGAAACTAACATTAAACAAATGCCTTACCTTTGACTTCAACAATGGGTGATACAGATTCAGTGGTCAACTATTGGGCAAAGGCTAAAGAGGTTAGAACTCTACTCACTGAAATATAGAAGGATAAAACTTAAAGGGGCTTGACAGGGTCATTGCAAAGAGTATGCTTCCCCCTCACAGGAGAGTCTCGGACCAGAGGACACAATCTTAGACAAAAGGATGCCAATTTAAGGCTGATGAGGAGGAATTTCTTCTCTCAGAGGGCTGAGTCTATGGAACCCCTTGCCATAGAAAGCTGTGTGTAGTGGGGAGGGTTGCAGAGTCCTTGTGTATATTTACAGCTGAGACAGAGAGATTCTTGATCAGTCAGGAAATCAAAGGAAAGCCATGATCCCTATGAATGGTGGAGCTGGGGTGGGCACGAGGGGCTGAATGGCCTACTCCTTACCCGATTCCTCATGGTGCTATTTGTGGTCTTCACCTGAATTGTTTGGGGTGAAGGGGGCAGTCGTTTGAATGCTGTTCAATTTTTTGAAGCGTTATAGCTATAGAACAATTCAGTCTCACAATATTAAAGAAAAGTGTATCCTTCTCCAACCTCTTTTCTTCCCGTTTCTCATTTTCATCACAATTGCAGCTGCTACAACAACAATGAACAGTGCTATTCCCGTCACCCAAAGATAGTGAGTCAGCTTTTGAGTCCAGTGGTTTTCTGTGAAATTGAAAGACAATTGAATCAAATTGTGCATTTGCAAAATAAGAGAACAATACTTGCTGGAAATATGAAATAGAAACAGAAATCACTGGAGAGACTCAGCAGGTCTGGCAGCATCTAGAAAGATAGTGTGGGGAAAGACTTAACATTGCAAGTTATAAACACAGAAAGTGCTGGTGGATTTCACCAGGGAACTCCAGGGAGTAGAGTCCCAACCTGTTTATTTTTCACTCCATGCCAAGACATGTAAATATGGTGGTTAAGAAGTCACATGGGACAGTTGCCTTTATCAGTAGTGACTTAGGTTATAAGAGCTGAGAGCTGATGATGGAAATGTACAATTTTGGTGTGTGCATAATAAGGAAGGAGGTGATTGTATTGGCGAGGTTGCAGAGAAGATTCACCAGGATATTGCCTGAGATGGAGCATTTCAGCAATGTAGGCAGGCTGGATAAGCTCAATTTGTTTCGTTTGGAGCAAGGTGAGGATCTAATAGAGATGTACAGGGATCTGAGGGGCATAGACAAGGAGAATATTTTACCTTGAGGGGAGGGATCAATAAGGTGTGGGGAACAGAAATTCAAAGCAAAGATGAGGAGCTTTATACAGTATTTGAGTAATAAGATTTCATCCAGAGTGTGGAAGGGAATCTGGAACTCACTGCAAATAAAGATGGCATAGGCAAAAACCGTCATCACATTGAAGAAGGATTTAGATACGCACTTACGATGCCAAGGCTATGATGTCAAATGCTGGGCAAATGGGATTGGAATTCATGGATTTGTTTTGACCAGCATGGACATGATGGGCCTTTTATTCTCAGTGGTGACTGTAAACCTCTCTGAATCTACTGTCTAGTCAGTGACCATGCTTTCAAATGGAGCAGCTTGTCCAGAGAGTGGAAGTAGAAAGAGCAGGGAGGGGAGGAGTTCAGAGAGGCAGAGATAGAACTCTGAATGCAGGTAGTTCTTCGATAACACGATGGTTGCATTCTTGTGCAATCATGTATAATAGAAAAAAATCACACTTCAGAAACAGTGCTTAAAGTGTTGGCAATATAATTGTGTTACAGCCAACACGCATTTTAAAAGTTCACGCTTTATAAACAGTGTCCCCAATTTCCCAATTCATCACAGTAACGAAATGCGTTAGAACAGAATGACCTGTACTGGTCAAATGAGCTTAATTTGGATAAGGCGGGCTGCTGTATCTGAAAAGGAGTATAACATAAACAAGAAACTTTATACAGGTTAATGGTGCAGGAGAAGTCAAGGTTTGCAAAGAATCTTCTGGAATTAGGTGAATACAATCATAACTGATCCAGTCTCTCTTCACACACAGAATGACAACAGTGTGGAAGCAGGCCATTCGGCCCATCGAGCCCATACCGAACCTCCAAAGAGCTTCCCACCCAGACACGCCCCCATCCCCCCTTCCCTTCCCTACTCCTGTAATCCTGCGTTTCCCATGGTTAATCCACCTAATCTACATGTCCCAAGATGCTATGGGCAGTTTAGCATGGCCAATCCATCTAACCTGCACATGGTGGAAGGAAACTGGAGTGCTCAGAGAATCCCCAAAGCACGAGGCAAATATGCAAACACTACATAGTCACCTGAAGGTGGAGTTGAACCTGTGAGGCAGCTGTGTTAACTACTGAGCAATGGTGGCTCATTGGTTAGCACTACTGCCTCACAGTGCATGGGACCTGGGTTTGATTCCAGCCTCGGGCGACATTCTGTGTGAACTTTGCACATTCTCCCTGTGTCTGTGTAGGTTTCCTCCGAGTGCTCCAGTTTCCTCCCACAATCCAAAGATGTGCAGGTTAAGTGAATTGGGCATGCTAAATTGTCCATAGTGTTCAGGGGAGTGTAGGTTAGGTTCATTAGTCAGGGGTAAATGTAGATAAAAGGGTAGGGGAATGAGTCTGGGTGGGTTACTCTTCGAAGTGTTGGTATGGATTTGTTGGACCAAAAGGCCTGTTTTCACTCCATTGGGGTTCTGTGGTCTATGATCAATCAAGCCAGCAGATATGGGTTCCTCCATCTCAGGAATCAGTCTGGCAAACCTTTGCTGCACTCTCCTCATAGCCAGAACATCCTTCCTCAGGTAAGGAGACCAAAACAGTGCACTTCTTAAAAATTCAATTGAGGATGATGGTGCAGCTGCCTATTACCCATCCTAGTTTGCTGTTAAGAATCAATCGCATTGCAATGGGTCTGGAATCACATGTAGACCTGACCAGGTAAGGATGGCAGTTTCCTTCCCTCAAGGACATTAATGAACCGGAAGGTAGAAGGAACAGCCAATTCTCACTGTTCCCTTTCCAAATCTATCACCATTCAGACAATAATCCACCTTCCTGTTTTTGTTCCCAAAGTGGACAACCTCACATAAACAAATATTAAACTGCATCTGGTGTGCAATTGCCCATTCTTGTCCAAATCACACAGAAACATCTCTGCATCCTCCTTCACAGCAACAAAGGTTCTGTGTGACCAAGACGACATTCCGGTTGGATGTGGTGCCTGCAAAGCAATACCATCATATTGTCTTCACTTCCAAATCAGCCCAATTCTCCATTCACACTCTCCAGACTACGAAAGTTATCTAGGCAAAAGTGAGGACTGCAGATGCTGGAAATCAGAGTCTAGATTAGAGTGGTGCTGGAAAAGCACAGCAGGTTTTCGACGTTTTGGGCAAAAGCCTTTCATCACAACTGAAGGCAGGGAGCTTCCATGGTGGAGAGATAAATGGGAGGGGAGTGGGGCTGGGGAGAAGGTAGCAAAGCGTACAATAGGTGAGTGGGGGTGGGGATGAAGGTGACAGGTCAGAGAGGAGGGTGGAGTGGATAGGTGGCAAGGAAGATTGGCAGGTAGGACAGGTCATGAGGGCGGTGCTGAGCTGGAATGTTGGAACTGGGGTGAGATGGGGGAAGGGGAAATGAGGAAACTGGTGAAGTCCACATTGATGCCATGGGGTTGAAGTGTTCTGAGACAGAAGATGAGGCGTTCTTCCTCCAGGCATCGGGTGGTGAGGGAGTGGCAGCAAAGGAGGCCCAGGACCTGCATGTCCTCGGCAGAGTGGGAGGAGGAGTTGAAATGTTAGGCCACAGGGTGGTGGAGTTGATTGGTGTGGATGTCCGGAGATGTTCCCTAAAGCGCTTTGCGAGGAGGCGTCCAGTCTCCCCAATGTAGAGGAGACCGCATCGGGAGCAACAGATACAATAAATGATATTGGTGGATGTGCAGGTGAAACTTTGATGGATGTGGAAGGCTCCTTTGGGGCCTTAGATGGAGGTGAGGGAGGAGATGTGAGCGCAGGTTTTACAATTCCTGCGGTAGCAGGGGATGGTGCCAGGAGGGGAGGGTGGGTTGTTGGGGGGTGTAGACCTGACCAGGTAATCATGGAGGGATTGGTCTTTGCGGAAAGTGGATAGGGGTGGGGAGGGAAATATATACCTTACGGTGGGGTCCGTTTGTAAGTGGCGGAAATGCCGGCGGATGGGTATAGGACCATTTGGCGTGAGCGTTTCGGCGTGTCCGTTTTGCCCCAGACTCATTTAGCCGCAGAGCTCTTTCAGCGCAGCCCATATTGATTTCAGGATTAGTTAACAAGTTTCTTTTATTTTTTTTCTCTTTAACATTTTTACTAAAGAGGATAAACATAATTTGTACTTTTATTGCTTTCATTAATGTTTTTAACTAAGCCTGAAAAGGAATCAACTTTTATTTTTACTGCTTTTGTTAATCCTGAAATCAATATGAGCTGTGGCAAAACAGCCTGTGCCGAAACGCTCGTGGCAAAATGGCTGCATTGAATTGTCCCACTCCGTTGGCAGATGATGCGGTTTATGTGAAGGTTGGTAGGGTGGAAGGTGAGGACTGGGTGGGGGGCGGTTCGGTCCTTGTTACAGTTGGAGGGATGGGGTTTGAGGGCAGAGGTATGGAATGTGGATGAGATGCGTTGGAGGGCATCTTCAAACACATGTTGTCAGAGATGGTCCAGGTGAATTTAAGGTCAGGGTAGAATGTGTTGGCGAAGTTGATGAACTGTTCAACTTCCTCATGGGAGCACGAGGTGGCACCGATGCAGTCATTAATGTAACGGAGGAAGAGGTGGGGAGTGGTGCCAGTGTAACTATGGAAGATGGACTGTTCTACATAGCCAACAAAGAGACAGGCATAGCTGGGGCCCATACGGGAGCCCATGGTCACTCCTTTGGTCTGGAGGAAGTGGGAGGATTCGAAGGAGAAATTGTTAAGGGTGAGGACCAGTTCAGACAAATGAATGAGAGTGCCAGTGGAAGGGTACTGCTGGGGACGTCGGGAGAGGAAGAAACCTTCCTCCCCTTCGTGGACCTCTCCATCTCCATCAATGACGACCAATTTGACCCTGACATGTTTTACAAACCCAGCGACTCCCACAGCTACCTGGACTATACCTTTTCCCACCCTACCTCCTGCAAAAATGCCATCCCGTATTCCCAATTCCTCCGCCTCCGCCATATCTGCTCCCAGGAGGATCAGTTCCACCACAGAACACACCAGATGGCCTCCTTCTTTACAGACCGCAATTTCCCTTCCCATGTGGTTAAAGATGCCCCCCAAAGCATCTCATCCACATCTCACACCTCCACCCTCAAGCCCCACCCCTCCAACCGTAACAAGGACAGAACCCTCCTGGTCCTCACCTTCCACCCTACTAACCTTCGCATGAACCGCATCATCCGCCGACATTTCCACCACTTATAAATGGACCCCACCACCAGGGATATATTTCTCTCCCCACCCCTATTTGCTTTCAACAAAGACCATTCCCTCTGTGACTACCTAGTCAGGTCCACGCCCTCCCCCCCAACAAACCACTCTCCCATCCTTGCACCTTCTCCTGCCACCCCAGGAATTGCGAAACCTGTGCCCACACCTCCCCCCTCACCTCCATCCAAGACCCCAAAGGAGCCTTCCACATCCATACAAGTTTCACCTGCACATCCACCAATATCATTTATTGTATCCGTTGCTCCCGATGCGATCTCCTCTACATTAGGGACACTGGATGCCTCCTCACAATGCGCTTTAGGGAACATCTCCGGACACCCGCACCAATCACCCACCCCGCCCTGTGGCCCAACATTTCAACTCCCCATCCCACTCTGCCGAGGACATGCAGGTCCTGGGCCTCCTCCACCGCCACTCCCTCACCACCTGACACCTGGAGGAAGAACACCTTAACTTCCGCCTCAGAACATTACAACCCCGGGGCATCAATGTGGGCTTCACCAGTTTCCTCATTTCCCCTTCCCCCACTTTACCCCAGTTCCAACATTCCAGCTCAGCATCGCCCTCATGACCCCTGTCCTACCTGCAAATCTCCCTTCCCACCTATCCACTCCACCCTCCTCTCTGACCTATCACCTCCATCCCCACCCCATTCACCTATTGTACTCTTCGTTACCTTCTCCCCAGCACCCCCCCCCCACCCACCTCCCATTTATCTCTCCACCCTGCAGGCACCCTGCCTCTATTCCTGAAAAAGGGCTTTTGCCCGAAACGTCGATTTTCCTACTTGTTGGATGCTGCCTGACCTGCTGTGCTTTTCCAGCACCACTCTAATCTAGATTGCGAAAGTTATCTCCTTTAAAGAAGATATTCTGAGTGCACTTTGCATTCTCCTACTGTTTTATCTAAGGGGCACATTGCCCTCAAGACTTTAAATCTGTTACCGTTCCCATAACACACTCTCCCCTTCTTTGAGTTTATGCTTATTCATTTACAGGATATGGTTGTCTCTGGCTGAGTCAGCATTTATTATCTTCATTGCCCAGTTGAGAGCCAACCATATCGCAGTACTGTCTACAATTCTGGTCGCCTTGCTAAAGGAAGGATGTTATTCAACTGGAAAGGCTGCAAATAAGGTGGATATGAGCAAGAATGGAAGGTTTGAGTTATAAGGAGAGGCTGGGTAGTCTGGGATTTTGATCCCTTCAGCATAAAAGGCTGAGGGGTGACCTTAAAGAGGGTGAAATCATGAGGGGCATAAATATGATGAAGAGCCAAGGTCTTTTTTGTCAGGGTAGGGATATCCAAAACTAGAGGGCATAGGTTTAAGGTGAGAGAGACCTGAGCGGCAACCTTTTTACACAGGGTGGTGCATATATGGAATATGTTGCCAGAGGGTAAAGATGGTTACAAATACAATGTTTAAAAGACATTTGGACAGATACATGAATAAGAAAGGCTTAAAGGAAATAGGCCAAACACAGGCAAATGGGACTCATTCAGGTTAGGAAACCTGGTTGGTATGGACAGGTTGGGCTGTAAGGTGTTTCTACACAGTATGAGTGCGTCACTGTATCCCAAACTGTACACAATGGTCAGTGAATTGTACTGTATCACTATTATGCAGTCCCACATTTTCACTCTGTACGGCGCATGGAAAGATGCATTCATTGTAACGACAAATCTAAACATCTCCTCCATCAGTTTGAAGGTACATGAACTGAAAAAGAAAACATTCCTGCAAACATGCAAAATCTTTGAAAGCTAGAATGGTGTTGGCCATTTATGATGGAGGTGTTGAATTAGCACAACATAAATCTTCACCTCATTGTCAAAGTGAAATGCTGCTAAACTTCGAAGGGAGAGCTGTTGTGATGCTATGGGTTTACTGCTCTGTCTTATTCTTGTGAGCAACTAAACATTCCATTAGAATTGTTGCATTTGTTCAGGTCACTGAGAAAGATTTCACCTTTAAATGCTGCTCTCCTCCCTGGAAGGTCAATCAAGAGTATTGGTGCCATCTTGGAATCCACATTCATGGAGAGATGTGATAGCACTGGGAAAGGTACACAGGGAGATTAAACAGAATGTTGCCTTGGGGCTTGAGAGTTTCAGTGATGGAGAGACATTGGACAGACTGGAGATGTTTGCTTTAGAGCAGATGAGGTTGATAGAGGGGGACAGCAGAGAAATGTATAAAATGATGAGGGATATAAATAGGACAAGCTAGAAAAAACGTTTCCCCCTTGATATAGATCAATGTCAAAGGAAGAGGTTGTTTGTAAGAGACTGGAGGTTTAGAGGTGGATGTGATGAAAAGGTTTTTCACCCAGAAGATGGTGGGGAATCTGGAACTCAATGCCAGCAAGGGTGGGAGAAGCAGAAAACCTCAACACATTGAAGAAGAATCCAGTTCAGGTACTGGGGAAATGGTGATTAGAATACTTAGATGGATGTTTACATCAGTGTGGTGTTGATGGGCCAAAGGCTCACTTCTTTTGCTGTAATATACAGTGAACCCATGACTAAGTCAGGTGGCCAACCAGTTCGATAGCAGGGTCTTACCTGGGTAACAGGTTACACCTGCATCCTCACCATGACACAGTTGTGGGTTCCCCAACCGGGAAAGGAGCAAGACCGGAGATGGGACTCTGTCCCCTTGTAGGAAACATCATCCATCCAAATGTTGCAGGTACCAGTTCCAAACGAAGCACTGATTGGGGAGGGAGGTGGGGCACACTGCAGCGCCTTGCAAAGAACAATGGCATCTGGCCGGTGGTGGATTAACCAGAACAGCATCACGCCTCACTTCAAAGTTTCAGAAGGCTGGATCCTCACTTGGATCTCTGCCTGTGCAGGAATTAACACCACGCACTGCGAGACCCTGTGCATCACAGACCAGATGTCCAGTCAACCTTACTAACCCATCTCAGTCAAGAGCAGAACATCAAGACTTTTCTAGCTGGGGATATTGTATATATGTGGGGAGAATTTTTCCAACAGCAGGTAGCGGGAAAGGCAAACGTATTGTTACTGTTCACCTTACAAATGTACTCTTTCACAGGAATGCCACTTTAAAGTTGGAATTACATTGTAAATATCTACCTTGCAGAATTAGTCACGCTCTGGGACACGGGTTCCGAATATTCACGTCTTACAGAGCCAGCGGAAGCCTTACTCACGTGCGACAGTTACAGGGCGACTTTGAAATGAGGGTATCCAACGACCTGAAACCTGGGTTTTGTAGGAACATGTGTCCTGGCCCTGGCTGCTGTCAGTGATGTTCGGAATGGTGTAGGTGAAGGATTGCTGGCTGATGGTGCTGTTGATGATGGGAACTGTGTCCTTGAGCAACAGAAAGCGGCCTGTGGGGACACCGTCTGGAACTGTGCAGCTGATGTTGACTGATTCGCCGTCAGCTCTCACGGAGATGCTTGGCTCGGTTACAGGATCTGACGAATAAAACAAATCATCTCACTGAAATATCCAACATCGGAGCAGGAGTCGGCCACTCGGCCCTTCAAGTTGACCTCGCCCATTCAATTTTATCGTTCCTCATTATTCAACTCAATCCACTGCTCCCGTGCTTTCTCGCTGTAATCTGTAAAAACATCTATCCGACTCCAACTCCAACATTATTCAATATTTGACCTTGCCCGCTTCCTGAGGCAGAGAATCCCACAGGCTCCCCACTCTCTGAGTGAAGACATTACTCCTTTTCTCAATCACACTCTGTCTCCTTTAGACTGTGATTCTGGTTCTGGTGGTAACCAGAACATCCTCCTGCAGATAAGGAGACCCAAGGTGCACGCACAAAAGTCCAGGTGTGCTATCAAAATGTCCCATCCTGGTCCTGAATCCTCTTCCTATGAAGGACAAGATTCCATTTGCTTTCTTCATTCCCTGCTACACCGGCCACAATTACTGTTCGTGACTGGTGTAGAGGAACACCCAGGTTCATTTTTACCTCCCTGCTTTCCCCATCTAACACCATTTGGGTAATAACACACCTTGCTGACACTTTGCAGCGCACTGGATAACCTCTCCCTTATCTGCGTCAAACTGCAACTGCCCTACATTTGCCACTCACTCCGCGTGTCCAAATCCCGCTGACTGTATCAGTGTGACAGCACCTTTCTGTCATGTGACTACATGACCCAACCATAAGGTGCGTCTGTTTGAACAAAAACTAGATCTTTTAAAAGGACTGGACAGGTTAACCATCAAGGTGGTAAAAACAATGACTGCAGATGCTGGAAACCAGATTCTGGATCAGTGGTGCTGGAAGAGCACAGCAGTTCAGGCAGCATCCAAGGAGCTTCGAAATCGACGTTTCGGGCAAAAGTCCTTCATCAGGAATAAAGGCAGAGAGCCTGAAGCGTGGAGAGATAAGCTAGAGGAGGGTGGGGTGGGGAGGAAATAGCATAGAGTACAATGGGTGAGTGGGGGAGGGGATGAAGGTGATAGGTCAGGGAGGAGAGGGTGGAGTGGATAGGTGAAAAAGGAGATAGGCAGGTAGGACAAATCCGGACAAGTCATGGGGACAGTGCTGAGCTGGAAATTTGGAACTAGGGTGAGGTGGGGTAAGGGGAAATGAGCAAACTGTTGAAGTCCTGGGGTTGAAGTGTTCTGAGGCGGAAGATGAGGCGTTCTTCCTCCAGGCATCTGGTGGTGAGGGAGCAGCGGTGAAGGAGGCCCAGGACCTCCATGTCCTCAGCAGAGTGGGAGGGGGAGTTGAAATGTTGGGCCATGGGGCGGTGTGGTTGATTGGTGCGGGTGTCCCGAAGATGTTCCCTAAAGCACTCTGCTAGGAGGCGCCCAGTCTCCCCAATGTAGAGGAGTCTGCATCGGGAGCAACAGATACAGTAAATGATATTAGTGGATGTGCAGGTAAAACTTTGATGGATGTGGAAGGCTCCTTTTGGGCCTTGGATAGAGGTGAGGGAGGAGGTGTGGGCACAGGTTTTACAGTTCCTGCGGCGGCAGGAGAAAGTGCCAGGATGGGAGGGTGGGTTGTAGGGGGGTGTGGACCTGACCAGGTAGTCATGGAGGGAACGGTCTTTGTGGAAGGCGGAAAGGGGTGGGGAGGGAAATATATCCCTGGTGGTGGGGTCTGTTTGGAGGTGGCGGAAATGTCGCTGGATGATTTGGTTTATGCGAAGGTTGGTAGGGTGGAAGGTGAGTACCAGGGGCGTTCTGTCCTTGTTAGGGTTCGAGGGGTGGGGTCTGAGGGCGGAGGTGTGGGATGTAGATGAGATGCGTTGGAGGACATCTTTAACCATGTGGGAAGGGAAATTGCAGTCTCTAAAGAAGGAGGCCATCTGGTGTTTTCTGTGGTGGAACTGGTCCGCCTGGCAGCAAATCCGGCAGAGGCGGAGGAATTGGAAATATGGGATGGCATTTTTGCAAGAGGTAGGGTGGGAAGAGGTGTAATCCAGGTAGCTGTGGGAGTCGGTGGGTTTGTAATAAATGTCAGTGTCAAGTCGGTCGTCACTGATGGAGATGGAGAGGTCCAGAAAGGGGAGGGAGGTGTCAGAGATGGTCCAGGTAAATTTAAGGTCAGGGTGGAATGTGTTGGTGAAGTTGATGAACTGCTCAACCTCCTCGCGGGAGCACGAGGTGGCACCAATGCAGTCATCAATGTAGCGGAGGAAGAGGTGGGCAGTGGTGCCGGTGTAATTACGGAAGATCAACTGCTCTACGTAGCCAACAAAGAGACAGGCGTAACTGGGGTCCATACGTGTACCCATGGCTACCCCTTTGGTCTGGAGGAAGTGGGAGGATTCAAAGGAGAAATTGTTAAGGGTGAGGACCAGTTCGGCCAAACGAATGAGAGTGTCGGTGGAAGGTTACTGTTGGGGACGTCTGGAGAGGCAAAAAATGGAGGGCTTGGAGGCCCTGGTCATGGCAGATGGAGATGTAGAGGGATTGGATATCCATGGTGAAGATGAGGCGTTGGGGGCCAGGAAAATGGAGGTCTTGGAGGAGACGGAGGGCGTGGGTGGTGTCTCGAATGTATGTGGGGAGTTCCTGGACTAGGGGGGATAGGACAGTGTCGAGGTAGGTAGAGATGAGTTCAGTGGGGCAGGAGCATGCTGAGACAATGGGTCGGCCAGGGTGGTCAGGCTTGTGGATCTTGGGAAGGAGGAAGAACCGGGCAGTGCGGGGTTCCTGGACTATGAGGTTGGAAGCTGTGGGTCGGAGATCTCCTGAGGTGATGAGGTTCTGTATGGTCTGGGAGATGATGGTTTGGTGATGGGGGGTGGGGTCATGGTCGAGGGGGCAGTAGGAAGAGGTGTCCTCGAGTTGGCATTTGGCTTCAGCGATGTAGAGGTCAGTGCGCCAGACTACCACTGTGCCCCCTTTATCCGCTGGCTTGATGGTGAGGTTGAGATTGGAGCAGAGGGATTGGAGGGCTGCGCGTTGTGAGGGTGAGAGGTTGGAGTGGGGGAGGGGAGTCAACAGGTTGAGGCGGTTAATGTCTCGGCGGCAGTTGGAAATGAAGAGGTCGAGGGCAGGTAATAGGCCAGCGCAGGGTGTCCAGGTGGATGCAGTGTGTTGGAGGTGGGCGAAGGGGGCCTCGGAAGGTGGGCGGGAATCCTGATTGTGAAAGTAAGCTCGGAGGCGGTGGCAACGGAAGAATTGTTCGATGTCATGGTGTGTATTAAATTCATTGATGCATGGACAGAGGGGGATGAACGTGAGTCCTTTGCTGAGGACTGATCGTTCGTCCTCAGTGAGAAAACTCGGCAGGGTAACCATCAGAACGGTGTTCCGGATGGTGGGAAGTGCGGAACAACTGGGTCATGGCCTCAGGAAATGTGGAAACTGCAGAACAATAGAAGTAAAGGCTGCATTTTCTGAACATTGTGTGCTTAAAAAAAAAGCTGAAAATGAATTCCAGGCCTACATTGGAGATTCAGCCCACAGAATAGGTCTGGGAAACACAATGGAAAAATTCAGGAACTGGACATTTTTCCAAACCAACAACCGCTGAAATAAGTGGTGCTGGAAAGGCAAAGCAGGTCAGGCAGCATTCAGGAGCAGGAAAGTCGGTGTTTTGAGTAGAAGCTCTTCATCAGCATCTTCATTCCTCTCGACTCTCCTGCTCCTCAGATGCTGCCTGACCGGCGATACTTTTCCAACACCACACCATACGACTCTGATCTCCAGCATCTGCTGTCCTCACTTTCTACAAAACTGACACAAGACACACTCACGTGTCACAACAATATTAACAGGTTGACTCAGAGAGCTGGGTGACCATTTCTCTGCCACCTCAGGCCGATAGGAACATTGATAGCTCCCTTGGTCGCTGGTGGTGACGTTTTCAGTGACATATGTGAGGGCTCCTTGTCCGATGATGAGAGAATTCGAGTCCTTCAGCAACTCCAGATGTCCAGTCAAGTTGCTGTGTGGAACTGTGCAATTAATAGTGAGTGAATCTCCAGCCACGTAGAGTGCCAATGAAGGGCTGACAGAGATTGTCGGCTCCGGTGAAGGATCTAAAATCAGCATAGGAGATATCAGAAATCTGCAATTGTATACTGTCTGATTAATGTGTGGGGTGTTCTTGTTATTGCCAACTATAAAGGGTAGAGTCTCAATCATGTGATTGGTGAACCGTTTGCCACTCTGTTTAATGTCACTGTATTTTAAATCTCCTGAAACATGAGGAATGTAGAATGATAGAAACTGAGTGCCAGAGTAGGCTTTTTGGCCTTTTTAGAATGCTCCAATATTCAAAATGGTCACACCTGATCAGTTAGCTCAGCATCTTTGTTCGTACGAGTCTTTATTCCCTTGCTGTGTCTTTAGCTCCACCCACATTGACGCTACGTCATCCGAGATGAAATAACTTCCAAAAGTTTCCTCCTTTCATCTCTGATTAAAGGTACTACCTCACCAGCCTTTCTCTCACTGCTGTCTCTCTCTCTCTCTAGCTGACCCTCTTTCTCTCGCTCCAAATTCTCAAATACCTGTGAATCTTAAGAAACCTTTTCTGATCTCCTGTAAGCATGTTTCTGATATGACTATGATATCCGAATCATTAACTTAGATTTGCACTGTTGTATTGTCCACTTTATTCCAAGTGGTTCAAGCGTAATGCTTAATAGACTTAAATCCTTTAAGTTTGATCTGTGATCATATTTCCTCACACTTTCTTGCTTCCTCAGGGTAATACAACACACACATCATGTCCCTTCCTTGTATTAACTGAAGCAATCTACACCATCACTGACCTACAATCCTCCATTCTTCTTAGCTTTAATGTTCTAATTTACCAGGCAACTGAACTACATCGCGGATAGTTTCATTCAACATCTGATCCACAGCTCATGTTTTACAATTCACTAGGAGTCTGGTTCCAGCACGTTCCAGGTGGAGCACGTCCTTTGGGAATAGCTGCCTCGACCCCAGTATTGGTGCAAATATCCAATGGGTTTCAACACAATTCTCACGGTCACCAAACATTGAGCCATGCAGTTATTTCTTTCATTTTGTTGACCCTGAGTCAACTCATGGTTCATTAGGTTTTTAGTTTTTCGTTTCTTGCTTTTGAATTTAGCCATATGGTATTAATAATCTTTAAGGTAACCAATCTTGCCCCGCATTTCGCAATCTTCACTGTGATTGCCCATTCTATCTGGGAACTGAGTTGTACAGAAAATGTCCATTCAGTTATACAGCTGGGCTCTTACCTGGATAACAGCTTACATCTGCATCCTCACCATGACCACAGTTGTGGGTTCCCCAACCAGGGAAGGAGCAAGACCGGAGATGGGACTCTGTCCCCTCGCAGGAAACGTCATCCATCCAAATATTGCCGGTACCTTGTCCAAACCGAGCACTACCATGCACTGACAGGGCGGGTCCACATTGCAGCTCCTTGCAGAGAACAGTGGCATCTGCCAAATCCCAGCCATCATCACAAACCGTGCCCCAACTTCCATCGTACAACACCTCCACAGTTCCAGAGCACGGATCGTTCGAATTGACCAACCTCACACCCGATCCTGAGAGAACAGAGTGGACCCGTTACTTCAGAGAACAATGATGATATCCGAATTATTCTACATTTGATTGGCCATCGTTGTTCATTTACGTTCCTGGCACCAATACACACGTGTTTTATGTAGATTTATGAAGGTCTGCAAATCTCTGAGAGAGCGAGACAGAAAGTGACAGACAGACAGAAAGATGACTGGTGGCAGCTCTTCCCTCACTGGTTTCTACCTCCCTCTCTCTCTCTCTCTCGCTCTCTTTCTATCTCTCTCCCTGCATCTGTTGCTTTTATATAGATTTACAAGGTTCAGCACAGCTATTGCAGAGAGAGTAAGAGACATCAGACAGACGGTCAGACAGACAGATGACCGGTGGTGTAATAACTAGATGCTCACCAGGCATCATTCAAAATTTGAGAAGTCTGGATCCTTACTTTGACCTCTGCCTGTGCAGGAAGTAAACCCACGCACTGGGTGCTGCTGTGCATCACAGACCTGCTGTCAAACCAACCTTGCTAACCCACCTCAGTCAGGAGGTGAACATCAAGACTTTGCCAGCTGGTATTGTGGACATGTGGACAGAGTCATTCAGATAGCACGGGGCAGGAAATGCAAACGGAATGTTACTGTTTACCTTATAAATGTACTCTTTCACAGGAAACCTACTCTAATGTTGGAATTACATTGTAAATATCTACCTTGCAGAATTAGTCACGCTCTGGGACACGGGTTCCGAATATTCACGTCTTACAGAGCCAGCGGGAGCCTTACTCACGTGCGACAGTTACAGGGCGACTTTGAAATGAGGGTATCCAATGACCTGAAACCTGGGTTTTGTAGGAACATGTGTACTGGCCCTGGCTGCTGAGAGTGATGTTCGGAATGGTGTAGGTGAAGGATTGCTGGCTGATGGTGCTGTTGATGATGGGAACTGTGTCCTTTAGCAACAGAAAGCGGCCTGTAGGGACACCGTCTGGAACTGTGCAGCTGATGTTGACTGATTCGCCGTCAGCTCTCACGGAGATGCTCGGCTCTGTTACAGGATCTGACGAATAAAACAAATCATCTCACTGAAATATCCAACATCGGAACAGGAGTAGGCCATTTGGCCCTTCAAGTTGACTTCGCCCATTCAATAATATCGTTCCTCATTATTCCACTCAGTCCACTGCTCCCGTGCTGTCTCACTGTAATCTGTAAAACATCTATCCGACTCCAAATGGAATAACATGGGACATTTTGACCTCGCCCGCTTCCTGAAGCAGAGAATCGCACAGGCTCCCCACTCTCTGAGTGAAGACATTACACCTTTTCTCAATACCACTCTGTCCTCTTTAGACTGTGATTCTGGACTCCGCCCGTGATTTGGAACATCTATCCTGTGTTTATCCTTGTCTAGTTCTTTTAGAATTTTTTAAACTTTCTATGAGATCCCTCACCATTCTTCCAAACACCAGTTACCATAGTCGTAACCAATCCAGTCTCTCTTCATACATCAGTCCTGCCATCCCAGAAAACAGTCTGGGAAACCTTTGTTGAACTATCTCTGTAACCAGAACATCCCCCTGCAGATAAGGAGACCCAAGGTGCATACACAAAAGTCCAGGTGTGCTATCAAGATATCCCATCCTGGTACTGAATCCTCTTCCTATGAAGGACAAGATTCCATTTGCTTTCTTCATTCACTGCTACACCGGCCACAATTACTGTTCGTGACTGGTTAGAGGAACACCCAGGTTCATTCTTACCTCAATGCTTTCTCCATCTAACACCGTTTGGATCCTAATCCACCTTCCTGACACTTTGCACTGCCTGGATACCCTCTCGCTTATCTACATGACACTGCATCTGCTGTACATTGTCACTCACTCCGCGTGTCCTAATCCCGCTGACAGTAGCAGTGTGATGGCACATTGCTGTCATGAGACTACATGACCCAACCATAAGGTGTATCTCCTTGAGCAAATCTAGTAGATCTATTCACAAGACTGGACAGGGTAACTCTCGGAACGGTATTCCGGATGGAGGGGGGAGTCCAGAACAAAGGGGTCACCGTTTCGAAAACATGGAAACTGCCGGGAAAAGGACGTAACTGTTGCATTTTCTGAACAATACTTGCCTAAATAAAACACAGCTGAAAATGAATCATGTCTGAGCGTGGAGGTTCTCCCGCCAGAAAATATCATCAAAACACATTGGAACAATTCAGGAATTGGTTCATTTGACAAAACAGACACAAGTGGAAAGGGGTGGTGCTGGAAAGGCACAGCTGGTCACGCTGCATTCCAGGAGCAGGAAAGTCGATGTTTCGAGCAAAAGCCCTTCATTAGCATCTTCAATCCTGATGAAGACCTTATGCTCGAATCGTCGACTCTGAGGCTCCTCAGATGCTGCCTGACTCGCTGTGCTTTTCCAACACCACACCATTCGACGCTTTTCGCTAGCATCTGCAGGTCAGTCATCACTTTGTCCATAACTGACACTAGACACACTCACTTGTAACAACAATATCAACAGGTTGACTCAGAGAGGTGGGTGACCATTGCTCTGCCACCTCAGGCCGATAGGAACATTGATAGCGCCCTTGGTCGCTGGTGGTGACGTTTTCAGTGACATATGTGAGGGCTCCTTGTCCGATGATGAGAGAATTCGAATCCTTCAACAACTCCAGATGTCCAGTCAAGTTGCTGTGTGGAACTGTGCAATTAATAGTGAGTGAATCTCCAGCCACGTAGAGTGCCAATGAAGGGCTGACAGAGATTGTCGGCTCCGTTGAAGGATCTAAAAATAGGAAAACCGGCAAAGGAGATTTCAGAAATCTGCAATTGTATTCTGTCTGATTAATGTGTGGGGTATTCTTGTTATTGCCAACTATAAAGGGCAGAGTGTCAATCATGTGATTGGAGACCGGTTTACCATTCTGTTTAATGTTACTGGAATTCAAATGGACTGAAACATGAGGAATGTCGAATGATAGAAATCTGCAATTGTATTCTGTCTGATTAATGTGTGGGATATTCTCGTTATTGCTAACTATAAAGGATAGATTGTCAATCATGTGATTGGAGACCCGTTTACCATTCTGTTTAATGTTAATGTACTGAAACATTAGGAATGTAAAGTGATAGAAACGAGGAGCAGGAGATGGCGATTCGGCTTTTTGCGAATGCTCGAACATTCAAAATGATCACAGCTGATCGGTTATCTCAACATCTTTGTTCGTATGTGTCTTTATTCTCTTGCTGTGTCTTTAGTTCCCCATTGACGCAACATCATTCGAGATGAACTAGCGTCCAAAACTGTCCCCATTTCATCTCTGATTCAGGGTACTGCCCCACCAATTTTCCCCTCACTGGTCTGTCTCTCTCTCACACACGCACTCTCTCTCTGTCGCTATATCTCTCTCTGAATTCTCAAATATCTCTGAATCTTATTATTCCCTTTTTATAGTGTCCGTTCCTTGTATTAACAAAGAACAAAGAAAATTTACAGCCCTGGAACAGGCCCTTCCAAGCCTGAGCAGGTACAAATGTACTGTCTAAACCTGTCGGTCAATTCCTAAGCACCTGTATCCCTCTACTCCCCACCTACTCATGCATTTATCCAGACGCATCTAAAATGAATCTACTGTGCCTGCCTCTACCACCTCTGCTGGCAATGCATTCCAGATACCCACCACCCTCTGTGTGAAGTACTTGTCAGGTGTATTTCCCTCAAATTTTCCACCTTTCACCTTAAAAGCGTGACCTCTCGTTATTGAATCCTTCATTCTGGGAAAAAGCTTGTCTCTATCCACCCTGTCTATACCCTTCATGATTTTGTAAACCTCAATCAGGTACCCCTCAATCTCCTTTTTTCTAGTGAAAATAAACCGAACTACTCAACCTTTCTTCATAGCTAGCACCTTCCATACCAGGCAACATCCTCGTAAACCTTCACTGCACCCACTCCAAAGCGTCCACATCCTTTTGGTAATGTGGCCACCAGAAATGTACACAATATTCTAAATGCGGCCGAACCAACGTCTTGTATAATGTTAACATGACTTGCCAGCTCTTATACTCAGTACCCCATTCACTGAAGACAAGCATACTAAATGCCTTCTTGACCACTCTATCCACCTGTGCAGCAACTTTCAGGTACAATGGACCTGCACTCCCAGATCTCTATGCCCATCAACTTTTCCCAAGGCTCATTCATTCATTGCATAATTCGCCCCAGAATTAGTCTTGCCTAAATGCGTTACCGCACATTTGTCTGGATTGATAACCATCTGCCACTTTTCTGCCCAACTCTCCAGTCTATCTATACCCTCCTGTATTCTCTGACAGTCCCTTATGCTTTCTACTACTCCACCAATCTTCGTATCATCTGCAAACTTGCTGATCATACCAACAGTGCCCTCTTCCAGATCATTTATGTATATTACAAACAACAGTGGCCCCAACACTGACCCCTGTGGAACACCACTGGTTACCTTTCTCCATTTCCAGAAACTCCCTTCAACTACTACACTCTGCATCCTGTTGCTCAACCACTTCTTTATCCATCTAGCTAGAACACCCTGCACACCACGTGACTTCACTTTCTCCATTAGTCTACCATGGGGAACCTTAACAAACGCCTTACTAAAGTCCATGTATATGACATCAACAGCCTTCATTGACTTCATCAATCAACTTGATCACTTCCTCGAAGAACTCTATTAAGTTGGCAAGGCACGATCTCCCCCCGCACAAAACCATGTTGCTTATCACTGATAAGCCCATTCTTTTATACATATAAATAGATCTTATCCCTTAGTACCTCTCCAGCAACTTTCCCGACATCAGGCTCACTGGTCTGCAGTTACACAGAATATCCCTACTAACGTCTTGTACAGGGGGACAACATGAGCAACCGTCCAGTCCTCCGGCACCTCACCTGTATTTAAGGACGCCACAAAGATATCTGTCAGGGCTCCAGCTATTTCCTCTCTTGCCTCCCTCAGCAATCTGGGATAGATCACATCCCGTCCTGGGGATTTGACCACCTTAATAATCTCTAGCCTACCCAACACATCTTCCCTACTTATGTCAATGTCTTCCCAACATTCACCATGTTCCTCTCCTCAGTGAACACTGATGCAAATTGATCATTCAGAATCTCACCCATTCTCTCAGGTTCGGCACACAGCCTTCCTTTGTTATCCTGTAGTGGACCAATCCTTTCTCTCGTTACCTTTGATCAACCCTTTATCTAGTTAACTGGAACAATCTGCACAATCACTAACCTACAATCCTACATTCTGCTTCCACTTTAATATTCTAATTTTCCAGGCAAATGAAACCACAGACACAACAAGTTCATTCAAAACCTGATCCACAGGCCGTGCTTTCCAATTCACCAGGACTCCCCTTCCAGTATGTTCCAGGTGGAGCACGTTCTTTGGGAACAGCTGCCCCTTCCCCAGGAGCTCTGCAAATGTCCCATGGATTTCAACACAATTCTCACGGTCACCAAACATTGAGTCACACAGTTATGTCTTTCACCTTGTTGTCCCTGTGACAATTAGCTCATGGTGGATTACGGTTTTACTTTTTCATTTCTTGCTCTTTGAACGTAAGCCAGAAACTATTCATGTTCTTTGCCGTCGCCAATTGGATTGAAGCTTTCAACGTTTTTCCCTCTCTTCCCTGTTATTGTTAATCGTATATGGGAACCTCAGTTTCACAGAAGATATCCACTGGTCTCTTACCTGGGTGACAGATTACACCTGCATCCTCACCATGACCACAGTTGTGGGTTCCCCAACCGGGGAAGGCGCAAGACCGGAGATGGGACTCTGTCCCCTCGCAGGAAACGTCATCCATCCAAATCTTGCCGGTACCTGGTCCAAACCGAGCACTACCATGCACTGACAGGGCGGGTCCACATTGCAGCTCCTTGCAGAGAACAGTGGCATCTGCCAAATCCCAGCCATCATCACAAACCATGCCCCAACTTCCATCGTGAAAGATTTCCACTCTTCCTGAGCAACGATCATCTGAATTGACCAATCTCACATCCGATCCTGAGAGAACAGAGTGGATCCATTACATCTACTCAGAATAAGATCGGGCCTTTCCAAATCATTCCTTTTTGATTACCCGTTGTTGTTTCCTGTTTCTGTGAGTGACATGGATACGTTTCATGCAGATGTATAGTGCAGAACACTATTGACTGGTTGTAATTTCCATCATTAATCGTTGCTCACTCGTTGGCAAGTTAGTCAATGTGTGCACACTTTATTTTTTCAACTGTATGTTATAATGAAGTACAGGTAAAACTGGCAGCACAATCCCAGTTTCTGTTCTTTCATTAGAGAGAGCGAATGATTGATGATGTGAGAAAGAGAGACCTTTTCTTTGATCTTAGCCTGTGTGAATGAAGTGAACCCACAATGGGTATGTGACTGTATGTCGGAGAACCAACATCCACCCAACCTTGCAAATTGACCCCAGTCAGGAATCAACACTGAGCTTTTATTTTCCTTTATGATTTATTTGTATTTTCCGAGTAAAGCTCCGTTTACTGTTTGAATCTCGAACTAATCTGACAGATACAGAGCAAAGCACTTTCTATACTGTCCCCATCAAACACTCCCAGGCCAGGACGCTGAGGGTGAGATACAGTGTAAACATCCCTCTCCACTTTCCTCATCTTACCCTCCCAGCCCAGGAAAGCATGCAGTTAGATAGTGTATCATGCTTTCTCTACACTGTCCTCATCAAAACCTCCCAGGACAGGCACAACATGGGTTTAGAAGGAGTGAAAAGAACATTTCCACTTTTAACTTAAGAGTGAAGCTGTCATGTCACAGAACCCCATCAAACACTCTGAAGTCATGCACAACATGAGATTCGATACAGAGGAATGCAACCTCAATTTGTATAAACTAAATTTAATGACTCCCATTAAACTCTCCCAGAACCGGGGCAGCATGGCGCTAAAGTTACCTTTACACAGTCCTCATCTACTATTTCCAGGATAGAGACAACTCAGACACGATAGTGTTATGCGTGCTCGACACTGACCCCATCAAACACTCCCAGGATAGGGACAGAACGTGGGCAGGGACAATCCCCAACAAAAGCCCCCAGGACTCGGGTAGATACAGAGAAATGATTTTTACATAATTCGCGACAAACGTTATTTCAGTTAAGTAGAAGGGCACGTCTTTTGTTTTTACTTTTGTGTAACTTCACTCTGATTTTTGATCCTTTTCGGGGACCTGTATTGTACAGAAGATGTCCATTCAGTTATACAGCTGGGTCTTACCTGGGTGACAGATTACACCTGCATCCTCACCATGACCACAGTTGTGGGTTCCCCAACCAGGGAAGGAGCAATACTGGAGATGGGACTCTGTCCCCTTGCAGGAATCATCATCCATCCAAATCTTGCCGGTACCTGGTCCAAACCGAGCACTACCATGCACTGACAGGGCGGGTCCACATTGCAGCTCCTTGCAGAGAACAGTGGCATCTGCCAAATCCCAGCCATCATCACAAACCGTGCCCCAACTTCCATCGTGAAAGATTTCCACTCTTCCAGAGCAACGATCGTCTGAATTGACCAATCTCACACCTGACCCTGAGAGAACAGAGTGGATCCATTACTTCAGTTGAGAACGGTGATATCCAAATCATTCTAACATTGATAGGCCATCATTGTTCATTTACTTTCCTGACACCAATACACACATGTTTTATGTAGATTTATAAGGGTCTGCAAATCTCTCCGAGAGCGATACAGGAAGTGACAGACTGACTGACAGACTGACTGAGTAACAGCTCTTCTCTCACTGGTCTCTCCTCTCCCTCTGACTCTGTCTCTGTCTCTCCCTCTCTGTGCATCTCTTGTTTATGGCGGTTAACAAGGTTCTGCATTGCTATTGGAGAGAGATAGAGACAGGGACAAAGAAATACATCAGACACACAGACAGAAAGACAGATGACCGGTGGTGGATTAACCAGATGCTCACGGGCCTCATTCAAAGTTTGAAAAGGCTGCATTCTCACTTTGACCTCTGCCTGTGCAGGAAGCAAACCCTCGCACTGGGTGCCCCTGTGCATCGGAGACCAGCTGTCCAGCCAACCTTGCTAACCCATCTCAGTCAAGAAGTGAACATCGAGACTTTGCCAGCTGATATTGTAGGCATCTGGACAGAGTCACTCAGTAGCATGGAGCAAGAAAGGCAAATAGAACGTTACTGTTTACCTTATAAATGTACTCTTTCACAGGAAACCTACTCTAATGTTGGAATTACATTGTAAATATCTACCTTGCAGAATTAGTCACGCTCTGGGACACGGGTTCCGAATATTCACGTCTTACAGAGCCAGCGGAAGCCTTACTCACGTGCGACAGTTACAGGGCGACTTTGAAATGAGGGTATCCAACGACCTGAAACCTGGGTTTTGTAGGATCATGTGTACTGGCCCTGGCTGCTGACAGTGATGTTCGGAATGGTGTAGGTGAAGGATTGCTGGCTGATGGTGCTGTTGATGATGGGAACTGTGTCCTTTAGCAACAGAAAGCGGCCTGTGGGGACACCGTCTGGAACTGTGCAGCTGATGTTGACTGATTCGCCGTCAGCTCTCACGGAGATGCTCGGCTCTGTTACAGGATCTGACGAATAAAACAAATCATCTCACTGAAATATCCAACATCGGAGCAGGAGTCGGCCATTCGGCCCTTCAAGTTGACCTCGCCCATTCAATAATATCGTGCTTCATCCTTCAACTCAGTCCACTACTCTTTAGCTTTCTCGCTGTAATCTGTAAAACATCTATCCGACTCTAACTGGAATAGCATGGGACATTTTGACCTCGTCCGCTTCCTGAAGCAGAGAATCGCACAGGCTCCCCACTCTCTGAGTGAAGACATTACACCTTTTCTCAATCCCACTCTGTCCTCTTTAGACTGTGATTCTGGACTCCGCCCGTGATTTGGAACATCTTTCCTGTGTTTATCCTTGTCTAGTTCTTTTAGAATTTTTTTTTAACTTTTTATGAGATCCCTCACCATTCTTCCAAACACCAGTGACCATAGTCCTAACCAATCCAGTCTCTCTTCATACGTCAGCCCTGCCATCCCAGAAAACAGTCTGGGAAACCTTTGTTGAACTATCTCTGTAACCAGAACATCCTCCTGCAGATAAGGAGACCCATGGTGCATACACAAAAGTCCAGGTGTGCTACCAAGATATCCCATCCTGGTCCTGAATCCTCTTCCTATGAAGGACAAGATTCCATTTGCTTTCTTCCTTCCCTGCTACACCGGCCACAATTACTGTTCGTGACTGGTGTAGAGGAACACCCAGGTTCATTTTTACCTCCCTGCTTTCTCCATCTAACACCGTTTGGATCCTAATCCACCTTCCTGACACTTTGCACTGCACTGGATACCCTCTCGCTTATCCACATTAAACTGCTTCTGCTGTATTTGCCACTCACTGCGCGTGTCCTAATCCCGCTGACTGTAGCAGTGTGATGGCACATTGCTGTCATGAGACTACATGACCCAACCATAAGGTGTATCTCCTTGAGCAAATCTAGTAGATCTATTCACAAGACTGGACAGGGTAACTCTCGGAACGGTATTCCGGATGGAGGGGGGAGTCCAGAACAAAGGGGTCACCCTTTCGAAAAGATGGAAACTGTCGAGCAAAGGAAGTAACTGTTGCAGTTTCTGAACAATACTTGCCTAAATAAAACACAGCTGAAAATGAATCATGTCTGAGCGTGGAGGTTCTCCCGCCAGAAAATATCATCAAAACACATTGGAACAATTCAGGAATTGGTTCATTTGACTAAACAGACACAAGTGGAAAGGGGTGGTGCTGGAAAGGCACAGCTGGTCACGCAGCATTCCAGGAGCAGGAAAGTCGATGTTTCGAGCAAAAGCCCTTCATTAGCATCTTCAATCCTGATGAAGACCTTATGCTCGAATCGTCGACTCTGAGGCTCCTCAGATGCTGCCTGACTCGCTGTGCTTTTCCAACACCACACTATTCGACTCTGATCGCTAGCATCTGCAGATCCGTCATCACTTTGTCCATAACTGACACAAGACACACTCACTTGTAACAACAATATTAACAGGTTGACTCAGAGAGGTGGGTGACCTTTGCTCTGCCACCTCAGGCCGATAGGAACATTGATAGCTCCCTTGGTCGCTGGTGGTGACGTTTTCAGTGACATATGTGAGGGCTCCTTGTCCGATGATGAGAGAATTCGAATCCTTCAACAACTCCAGATGTCCAGTCAAGTTGCTGTGTGGAACTGTGCAATTAATAGTGAGTGAATCTCCAGCCACGTAGAGTGCCAATGAAGGGCTGACAGAGATTGTCGGCTCCGTTGAAGGATCTAAAAATAGGAAAACCGGCAAAGGAGATTTCAGAAATCTGCAATTGTATTCTGTCTGATTAATGTGTGGGGTATTCTCGTTATTGCCAACTATAAAGGGCAGAGTGTCAATCATGTGATTGGAGACCGGTTTACCATTCTGTTTAATGTTACTGGAATTCAAATGGACTGAAACATGAGGAATGTAGAATGACAGAAATCTGCAATTGTATTATGTCCGATTATTGTGTGGGATGTTCTCGTTATTGACAACCAAATTAGATTTGAGTCCCGACAGTGTGGAGACAGGCCCTTCGGCCCAACAAGTCCACACTGACCCTCTGAAGAGCCAACCACACAGACCCATTCTCCTACATTTACCCCTGACTAATGCACCTAAAACTACGGGCAATTTAGCATGGTCAATTCACCTGACTTACACATCTTTGGATTCTGCCAGGAAACAGGAACACCAGGAGAAACTCACGCCGACACGGAGAGAATGTGCAAACTCCACACAGACAGGTGCCCGAGGCAGGAATTGAACTTGGGATCCTGACACCATGAGGCAGCAGTGCTAACCACTGAGCCACCGTGCCACCCAAACAGTCTGCCGCCCCAACAAAAACGGTGGAGTATCAATCATGTGCTTGGAGAGCCGTTTGCCATTCTGTTAAACGTCACTGTATTTCCTATCTCCTGAAACATGAGGAATGTTGAATGAAAGAAATTGGGAGCCAAACTAGCCCTTTTGGCATTTTGAGAGTGCTCCACCATTCATAATAATCACAGCTGATCGGTTAGCTCAACAGTTTTGTTTGTCTGAGATTTTATTCCCTTGCTGTTTCTTTAGCTCCAAACACATTGACGATAAACAATCCGAGATGAAATAGAGACCAAAACTATCGCCATTTCATCTCTGATTAATGGTCCTACCCCACCACCGTATCCCTCACTGATCTCTCCTTATCCTTCTGTCTCTCTCTTTCCCTCTCACCCTCCCTCTCGCTGTCTCTTTATATCCCACTTTCTCCCGCTCCGAATTCCCAAATTTCTCTGAATCGTAAAAATCCTTTTCTGATCTCCGTTAAGCATGTTTCCTGTATGTCTATGGTATCCGATTCATTGCCTTAGATTTGCACTATCGGTTTTTCCACTTCCTTCAAAATGGGTCAAGCATAAAGACAACGCTTAATGGACTTAAACCCTTTAAATCTGCTGTCATCACATTTCCACACACTTTTTTGCTTCTTCACTACAATATGGCACTCACCCGTAGTGTTCCTTCCTTGAAATAACTGGAACAATCTGCACCATCACTGACCTACAATCCTAAGTTCTGCTTTAGGTTTAATGTACTAATTTTCCGGGCAAATGAAACCACACACACAACAAGTTCATTCAAAACCTGATCCACAGGCCTTGCTTTCCAATTCACCAGGACTCCCGTTCCAGTATGTTCCAGGTGGAGCACGTTCTTTGGGAACAGCTGCCCCTTCCCCAGTAGCTCTGCAAATGTCCCATGGGTTTCAACACAATTCTCAAGGTCACCAAACATTGAGTCACACAGTTATCTCTTTCATCTTGTTGTCCCTGTGACAATTAGCTCAAGGTGGATTAAGGTTTTACTTTCTCCTTTCTTGCTTTTCAATTTAGCCAGAAGCTGTTCATTAACTTGAATGTAACCAATTGGATTGCATCTTTCAAAGCTTTTTGCCCTCTGCCCAGTGATTACCAAACCTTTATAGGAACCTGAGTTGTACAGAAGGTGTCCATTCAGTTATACAGCTGGGCTCTTACCTGGGTGACAGGTTACACCTGCATCCTCACCATGACCACAGTTGTGGCTTCCCCAACCAGGGAAGGAGCAAGACCGGAGATGGGACTCTGTCCCCTTGCAGGAAACGTCATCCATCCAAATATTGCCGGAACCTTGTCCAAACCGAGCACTACCATGCACTGACAGGGCGGGTCCACATTGCAGCTCCTTGCAGAGAACAGTGGCATCTGCCAAATCCCAGCCATCATCACAAACCATGCCCCAACTTCCATCGTGAAAGATTTCCACTCTTCCTGAGCAACGATCGTCTGAATTGACCAATCTCACATCCGATCCTGAGAGAACAGAGTGGATCCATTACATCTACTCAGAATGAGAACGGGCCTTTCCAAATATTCCCTTTTGATTACCCGTTGTTGTTTCCTTTTTCTGTGGTTGACACAGGTACGTTTCATGCAGATGTATAGAGCAGAACACCATTGACATTTTGTAATTTCCATCACTAATTAGATTACGTACAGTGTGGAAACAGGCCCTCCGGGGCAGCAAGTCCACACCGACCCACCGAAGCGCAACCCACCCAGACCCATTCCCCTACATTTACCCATGCCCCTAATACTACAGGCAACCTAACCTGCACATTTTTGGACCATGCTAACCACTGTGCCACCGTGCCGCCCAATCGTTGCTCACTCGTTGGCAAGTTAGTCAATGTGTGCACACTTTATTTTGTTAACTGTAAGGTATAATGATGTACAGGTAAAACTTATGGGCAACACAATCCCAGATTCTGCTCTTTCATTAGAGAGCGCGAATGATTGTTGATGTGAGAAAGAGGAATCTTTTCTTTGAGGTCAGCCGTACATGAATTCAGATGTATCGGTTGGAGGATTTGAGCTATAGTGTGAGGCTGAACAGGCTGGTGCTGTTTTCGCTGGAGCGTCGGTGGCTGAGGGGTGACCTTATAAACGTTTACAAAATTATGAGGGGCACACAAATAGGCAAAGTCTTTTCCCTGGGGTCTGGGAGTCCAGAACTAAAGTGCATAGGTTTAAGGTGAGAGGGGAAAGATATAAAAGAGACCTAAGGGGCAACCTTTTCACACAGAGGGTGGTACAGGTAGAGAATGAGCTGCCAGAGGAAATGGTGGAGGCTGGTACAATTGCAACATTTAAGAGTCATTTGGATGGGTATATGAATAGGAAGGGTTTGGAGGGATATGGGCCAGGTGCTGACAGGTGGGACTAGATTGGGTTGGGATATCTGCTCGGCATGGACGGGTTGGACCGAAGGGTCTGTTTCCATGCTGTACATCTCTATGACTCTACGACTCAGCCTGTGTTGATGAAGTGAACCCAGACTGGGTGTGTGTCTGTGTGTCAGAAAACCACCATCCACCCAACCTTGCAAACTGACCCCAGTGAGGAAGACAACACTGAGCTTTTGTTTTACTTTACGTTTTATTTGTGTTTTTAGACTAAAGCTTCCTTTACTGTTTTAATCTGGAAGTAATCTGACAGATACAGAGTAAATCTATTTCTACACTATCTCCATCAGGCCAGGACAGCATGCAGTCAGATACAGTGTCCTCTCTACACTGTCCTCATCAAACCCTCCCAGGATAGGGACAACATGGGTTTAGATGTGGAAGAAAGAACCTCTCCACTTTTAACTTAAGAGTGAAGCTGTCATGTCACAGAACCCCATCAAACATTCTGAAGTCATGCACAACATGAGATTTGATACAGAGGAAGGCTGGGTCTGTTTTTATAAATTAAAATTTAAGGACTCTACTGTTTTAATTAAAATGTAAAGCTCCCTCTACACTGTCCCTCATTAAACTCTCCCAGAACCGGGGCAGCATGGCGTTAAAGCGACCTTTACACAACCTTCATCTACTATTTCCAGGATAGAGACAACTCAGGCAAGATACAGAGTTATGGGTGCTCGACACTGACCCCATCAAACACTCCCAGGACAGGGACAGAACGTGGGCAGGGACAAACCCCTCAACAACCCCAGGACACGGATAGATACAGAGTAATGATTTCTTTACATAATCTCCGTCAAACATTCTTCTAGATAAGCAAAAGCAAACCTCTTTCAATACTGTCCTGGATCCTCGCTCTGATTTCTGATCATGTTAAGGAAACTGAGTTGTACAGGAGGATTGCACCTGCATCCTCACCATGACCACAGTTGTGGCTTCCCCAACCAGGGAAGGAGCAAGACCGGAGATGGGACTCTGTCCCCTCGCAGGAAACGTCATCCATCCAAATCTTGCCGGTACCTGGTCCAAACCGAGCACTACCATGCACTGACAGGGCGGGTCCACATTGCAGCTCCTTGCAGAGAACAGTGGCATCTGCCAAATCCCAGCCATCATCACAAACCGTGCCCCAACTTCCATCGTGAAAGATTTCCACTCTTCCTGAGCAACGATCGTCTGAATTGACCAATCTCACACCCGATCCTGAGAGAACAGAGTGGATCCATTACATCTACTCAGAATGAGAACGGGCCTTTCCAACTCATGCTCTGATTGATTTCCCTTTATCGCCCATTCATTTTTGTGTTACTGACACCCACGTGTTTTATGTTGATATACAGAAAATAACAAAAAACTGTCGTTTTTTTTTCATCGTTAGTCATTGCTCACTCCAAGACAATTCCACCAATTGTTATATAGTCTATTGTCGTAAACAGTAAATTATAACGATGTGGAAGAAAGTGAGGACTGCAGGTGCTGGAGATCGGAGTCGAGAGTGTGTTGCTGGAAAAGCACAGCAGGTCAGGCAGCATCCGAGGAGCAGGAAAATCGACGTTTCGGGCATAAGCTCTTCGTTGTAAACGTCGACTCTGCTGTTCCTCCGATGCTACCTGCCTGCCGTGTCTTTCTGGCGCCACGCGTTTCAACTCTAACCATGTCGAGGCAAAGAGTGACTTCTTCCTGACCAAATCCTTTTGCTTAAACCTAAAGGTCTTGAGGCAATTGAACAGTGTCCAATTCAGTGCAAGCCCTTTGGGAATTGTACTTGCTTTCCTGTTTTCTACAGTTGGTGGAGATTGATGGTTTTGGAGCTGTTGTCTCGGTCATTTGTACAGTTTGTATATTAAGTGTGATACTCACTTTTTTTTCACACTGAGGACCAAATTAGTATTGATCAAATGGCTTCAATGCCCTGCTGGGTAGCTGGACTGTTCTGCATTGTTGGATGTCTAGTCCATCTGACAAACATTGTATATGCATTTTCTTTCAAACCCTCATGAGATATGGCCATCACTGACTGGGCCCAGCATTTATCACCCCACTCCCTCTGTCCCTAGTTGTCCCTTGAGAAGGTGGTGTTGAGCTGCCTTCTTGAACCACAGCAGTCCATGTGCTGTAGGTAGACCCACAATGCTCTTCAGGAAGGAGTGCACTATTGCCAATGATGCTACAGATGATTTGGGGAGTCAGGAGAAAATGTACTTCATACAGAAGATGAAATGTTTAACTTCTTCTTAGAACATGGAACAGGACAGGAATGGACTTGCCCCCCCCCCCCCCCCCTCCCCCCCACAATGTTGCGCCAAGCATGAAGCTAAGTTAAACTAATCCTTTCTGCCAACCTTGATCCATATCCCTCCATTCCTTGCATACTCATGTGTTTATCGAAAAGCCCCTTAAATGGTGCTATCATATCTGTCTCCACCACCACCCCTGGCCGTGTGTCACAGGCACCTACCATCCTCTGTGTAAAAAAACTCACCCCTCATCTCTTTTGACTTCCCCTCACTTACATTTCATATATTCTGTATCGACCTCTGGCTGATGGAGGTATTTCCACCATCACCAATTACTGAACATTGTAGGACCAACAGTTGGTGAAAAAGGCAAATGGGATTTTGGCCTGTAGATTTGAGCACAGGAGCATGAATATCTTTCTGTAATTGTACATGGTGAGAGCACCGTGGGATATTGTCTGTGCCGTTTGGGTCTCCTTGTCTGAGGAAGGATGTCCTGCCGATGGAACGAGTGCAGCAAAGGTTTACCAGACTGATTCCTCAGATGGTAGGACTGGTGTCTGAAGGGAAACTGGATCATTTAAACCAATATTCACCAGAGTTTACAAGAAGGAGGACTGATCTCATAGAGACCGATAGAACTCAAACAGCACTACACAAGGTAAATGCAGATGACTAGGAGAGTCCAAAACCAGGGGTCACAGTCTAATGATACAGGGCTGAGATGAGGAGGAATGTCTTCAATCAGTGCTATTTGTATTCATTGCAGTTTAGAAGATTGAGGGAGAACTCCTGGGAGGACAGCAGTTATTGGGAAAGGAAACATGAAAAATAGGAGCAGAAGTAGGCCATTCAGTGTTTCGAGCCTGGTCCACTCATTCAGTAGGAATGACCATCCAACTCAGTCCCTTGTTCTTGTGTATTTCCCTTTGATCCTTTTAGCCCCTAAGAATTCTAACCCACTCCTTCTTGAACAAAATTCAATGGTTTGATGCTAACAACATTCAGTCGCAGACAATTCCACAGGTTCCCTGCTTCCAAGTGAAGACATTTCTCTGCATCTCAGTCCTCTCCCATCTCCTTCAGAATGTGACACCCCAATTATGAACTCTCCCTGTACGGCACAGTGACTCAGTGGATAACACTGCTGCCTTATGGTGCCAGAGAACCAGCTTCAATCCCAGTCTTGGGTAACTCTTTGTGTGGAATTTGCACCTCCTTCCCATGTCTGTGTTGGTTTCCTTCCAAAGATGTGCAAGTGTGTGTGGATTGGCCATGGTAGATTGCCCATAGTGTCTAGAGATGTGCAGGCTAGGTGGGTTAGCCATGGAAAATGCAGAGTTACAGTGATTGAATGGGGTGTTCTTTGGAGGGTCCATGTGGATCCAATGGGCCGAATGGCCTGCTTCAACATTATAGGTTATCAGGAACATCCCTCCTGCATTTAGTTCTGTTTGAATTTTATGAGTTTCTATTACATCCCCTGTCATTCTTCTAAACTCTAGTGAAAACAACCTAACAGATCCAGTCTGCTTCATATGTTGGTCCTTTCATCCCAGGAATTGGCCTAGGAAACCTTTGTTGCACTCCCTCCATAACCAGACATCCTCCAGTGTCCCACCTGCCTTTGTAACTCCCCTATTAACCTGTCCTACTGTCTTTAGGGATCTTCAAGATCAGTCTGCCCCTCTGAGCTTCCCCAGTTATTACTGGATATCCCATGTATTAGACAAAAGTGGCCACTAATCCCTGTGAAAGTGACAAAACACGTTGGCTAAAGGTAGGAGCAGTAAATTTGGGGTACATGGATTTTAGCAAGATGTGTGATAAGGTTCTCCATGATAGGGTCATTCAGAAAGGAAGGAGGCATGGAGTACAGGAAAATCTGGCTGCCTGGATGCAGCATTGGCTGGCCCATAGAAGACAGAGGTTGGTCATAGATGGAAAATACTCAGCCTGGAGCTTGGTGACCAGTAGTATGAAGGGTTCTGTTTTGGGACCTCTGCTCTTTGTGATTTTTGAGGAAGTGGAAGATGGGTTAGCAAGTTTGCCGATGACACAAAGGCTGGTTGGGTGGTTGGTAGTGTGGTGGGTTGTTGGAGGTTGAAATCGGACATTGATAGAATGCAGAACTGGGATGATACATGGCAGATGGAGTTCAACTAGGAAAAGTGTGAAGTGATTCATTTTGGAAGGTCGAACTTGAATGCAGAATGCAGGGTTAAAGGCAGAATTCTTGCCAGTGTGGAGGAACAGAGGGATCTTGGTGTCCAGTCCAAAGTTGTCACCCAAGTTGAAAGGTTGTTAAGAAGGCATATGGTGTATTGACTTTCATTAGCATGGGGATTGAGTTTAAGAGCCACGAGGTTATGCTGCAGCTATATAAAGCCCTGGTTGGACCACACTTGGAATATTGTGTTCTGTTCTGATCACCTCATTATAGGAAAGATGTGAAAGCTTTAGACAGGGTGCAGAAGAGATTTCCCAGGATGTTGCATGGAGAGCATGTCTTATGCAGAAAGATTGAGGGAGCTAAGGTTTTTCTCATTGGAGGAAAGAATGGTAAGAGGTGACTTGTTGGAGGTGTACAAGATAATAAGAGGTATAGATAGAGTGAATAGTCAGAGACTTTTTCCCCAGAGCAGAAATGGCAATCACAAGGGAACATAATTTTAAGGTGATTGGGAGATTGCTTAAGGGAGGTGTCAGAGTCGAGAGAGGTGAGGGCATGGAATGCACTGCCACCAATGGTAGTAGAGTCAGACACATTAGGGACATTTAAGCAACTCTTGGGTAGGCACATGGACGATAGGAAAAGGAAGGGCATGTAGGTTAGTTTGATCTTAGAGTAGGATGAAAGTTCAATACAACATTGAGGGCCGAAGGGCCTGTACTGTGCTGTTCAATTCCATGTTCTATGTTCTTGAATAAATTAGATATCAACCCTGGGAAAGAGCCGTCTGCTGTATGGCCAGACATACTGAAAGAGAAATTGAAACAACATCAGACTTCTGTTTAGTGTTTGCAAAATAAAATGTCACTGAATGTACTTAAATACTATAATATTCTCAAAAGAAGATGAAATAACACAGCAATAACCTTAATATTATCATAGTTTTATTACATATTGCAAAATCCATAATATTTGCTCTTAAACATGATTAAATATCTCATAACTTACCACTGTATTATTCATGATAATAATTATAAAATTATTATTATAATAAAATGCAGTGAATAACATTAGAGAGTCAATTTCAGTATTTAGGATAATAATTATTATATAATGATTAATATGATATAACAAATATTACAATATACATAAATTACATATAATATAACAACATGCAATATAGTACCAAATGCATATAGAATACAATTACTAATGATATATAGTATAGATTATGTATTACATCAACAGTTACTAATATAAAGTCAACAATATAAGTAATTATTACAGAACACATATATACAATGACCAACAGAACTTTTATGTCATGTACAACATAGTCACAAACATCTTCCCAGAGCAGAAATGTTCAACTGCCTTTGTTAAGTAACTGAGATTGCAAACCTCCTAAAACCAACAATAAATACTAGATTCCCATTACTCAGGGATGTGATTTAGAAAGGAAAAAGATTCTCAATTAGTTTGGCATCGATTATACTGTAATGGACAAACAAGCCCTTTCATTTCAACAGTGCAATGAAAGTTGGTTCTAGATTAGATTACATTACAGTATGGAAACAGGCCCTTCGGCCCAACAAGTCCACACCGACCCGCCGAAGCGAAACCCACCCACACCCCTACATTTACCCCTTACCTAACACTACGGGCAATTTAGCATGGCCAATTCACCTAACCCTGCACATCTTTTGGACTGTGGGAGGAAACCGGAGCACCCGGAGGAAACCCACGCAGACACGGGGAGAACGTGCAAACTCCACACAGTCAGTCGCCTGAGGCGGGAATTGAACCCGGGTCTCAGGCGCTGTGAGGCAGCAGTGCTAACCACTGTGCCACCGTGCCGCCCAACTTTCTGTCATTGACTTTATAATTCACCAAACCTCTTCTTGATGTCCCTGTCCTCAGACATCAGCCTAACTTTCTCTTAAACATTACTTCTCAATTTGCTGCACCTCGCTGTGGGGGATATTGAACACCTCAACCAACATCACTAACTCAATTCATTTCAGTTTGTGTTAAGGTGCAGCAAGATGGGAAAATGCTGGAAGTTAAATTTAAGGAGGAGGCAGACAGATTTTAATAGCATATGGGTTGAAGGACTACGGAGAGTGGACAGGAAGGTAGAGTTGAATTTCCAGCAAGTGCCTAAAGAAATTATATGAAAGGGAGCAGAGATTGGAAATCTAACTTGGCCATCACATAGACCTGATGGACTACCTGATAGGCATAGGTAAACAATACAGATTATAAGATCTGGGTGGGGGCAGGGCGGGGGGGGGGGGGGGGGGGGTGGAGGGGGGAGAGTGGTGACGTTGGAGCTGTACAGGACTTTGGTGAGGCCATGGCTGGAGCACTGTGTGTAGTATCCGTCTCTGTACTATGGGAAGGATGTGATTACACAGGAGAGGGTGCAGAGGAGATTCCACCAGGATGTTGCCAGGGATGGAGCATTTCAGCAATGAGGGGAGGCTGGACAAGCTCAGGTTGTTTTCTTTGCAACAGGGATGGTTGAGGGGGAACTTAAAGGAGGTATGTAAGATTACGAGGGGCATGGACAGAGGGGTTAGGAAGTAGCTGTTCCCTTAGTCAAAGCATCGACAATAATGGGGTACACGTTTACGCTGAAGGACAGGACATTCAGAAGGAATTTGAGAAAAATCTTTCAGACTGGCCAGTCATTCTGAGGATTCCCAAAACCAGTGAAAGCAAACAGCTGTAAGAAAGTGAATTTGTACATAGGGTGTAATGAATGATCATGAAACCTATTGGACACAAGGAAATCAACTTCCAACAATTATAATCTTTCCAAAATCTTTCAGAGCCATTTCCCACATTTCCTTTTCCTTTAAGTATTCAAGGAATTATTTGCCAAAATCCGAAATCACTCACCAGTAAGCAGTAACATGTGTGAGGGGATTACAATTGACTGACCAAAGATTGGCATAACTCCAAGATGATTCACCCAGTTTGACTTTGCAGTGTTTGTTAATGCTGCTCGAAATGAAGACTGGCATGAGAAACGATATCTTTGCTTTTCAAAGCAGAAAAAAACCGAGAAGTGAAAACTGGCTATGTTTGCAGTATCAGATTGTGCTGGTATTTCACTTTAGCCACAAATTTCAGCTCAGAAAGCAGTTTTCATCTTTCTGTTAAGTACAACTGCATTTATGCAAAGCCACCATTGCCTGTTGGTTTTGATAATGAAATTGGATTCATTGTGATGAGGAGTATTATTAAATTGTACAGAGCAGAGAAGTCATTTGACGTATTGAGTCAGTACCACCAAAGTTCCACTAAGTCAACAATATCCCAATTTCCCACACAAATTCTGAAACTACAAGTGCCCGCCCAAATCCTTTTGCACCCCAGCTACCACCCATCCCTCTCTTTGCAGGCAGTGCATTCCAGACCCTCACCACCCCTTTGGTACAAGAGGTTTTTCCTCAGATCCCCACTAAACCTCCTGCCTTTCAATTTAAAAATGTGTCCCTTGTTTATGGTGAGTGGTGTTTTTGATAAGGGTAAACATCATGGCAATACTTAGACAGGATATTCCTGAGGGATCGTGCAGTGAAACCATATGGAACTGTGAAAAAGCGAAACTGACGATTGTTTTATTGGGATTGTACAATAGGCCCAAGCTATAGTCAATGGAAAATTGAGGAGCAAATATGTAGGGTGACTACAGTTAGCTGTAGGTAGAATAGAATAGAATAGAATCCCTACAGTGTGGGAACAGGTCATTTGGCCCATTAGGTTTACACTGACCCTCTGAAGAGTAACCCACTCAGACCCATTCCCCTACCCTATCACTCTATATTTCCCATGACTAATCCACCTAGCCTACACATCCCTGAACACTATGGGCAATTTATCATGACCAATTCACCTAACCTGCACATCTTTGGATCGTGGAAGGAAACTGGAGCAACTGGAAGAGACTCATGCAGACACAGGGAGAATGTGCAAACTCCACACAGACAATTGCCTGAGGTGGAACCTGGGTCCCTGGCACTGTGAGACAACAGCAGCACTACCCATTGAGCCATCATGCCATCCCTAGGGGCATAGACTGGTAGGGGATTTCACAACTTTCCAAACACAAACTGGGATTACCACAGTGTTAAGGATGGTTTGGGGTATATTGAACATTGTGTGATTAAGTTATAGCATATCAAGGGTTAAATTTACAAATGTTATTGTCATTGTACTGTCAAAACTACGGAAACAGTTTGCAGCAGTTATGAGAGTATGTAATGAATAGACTGCCACCGAGATCTTATGGTTAGGGTATGGGGACCAGTTTGTGAGTATGTCACGGAGATAAGTTATCAAATAGATGAACAGAATGTACTGACTGGTATTTGTGGTTTCAGGAAGCATCAAGTAAAAATGTATAAAAACGCAATTAAAGCTGTTACTGCAGAGGTCTCAACTTGCAACTCTGTCATCTACATATAAAAAGAAATAAAAGATTTTGTAGAAACCCAACAATTTGGTGTTGTTGGCAGGATCTCAAAGATGAATGCTGGAACACTGTAGACTCCTGTGATGATGCTGTCCCCTTAACAAGGTTAGTTTGTCCTTGTTCTTTTTGAAGAGGGGTAATTAAGGCAGAGATGCCATATGTCTGGAAGTGGCTATTTTAAGCAATGGCAGAGGAGTGGCCAGTTCTCCCAGTTCAGTTTTAATTTAGATTTTTTTAAAGCAGGAAGTCAGAAGCTGCTGACAGCAGAGAAGCTGCTACTGTGAAAAAGGTTCCATGCTTCAACAGATGTTTCTTGTGTGACATTTCTCTTTGAAATCTCTCCGGCCTATAAGAACTTGTATTGGAATTTACCTTTTGTCAAGGGATGTGTTTATGGGATGTTACGGGGATTGGAACAGCACCTTTACAAAGTTGCGTTATCGTGTTGGTTAGTCAAATATTTAAGTTATTCTCAATGCTGTTTTCTTTTGTTCGTGTTTCAACTGTAGCATTTAAATAAATCCTGTTTTGCTTAAAGCCAAGTGGTTTCACCAGCTACATCGCTTTCTGAATATCCATTTTAGATCTACCTTTAAAATAGGGAATGTTAGGGTCTGGGTTACCTAATTAAAATGTTTTGAGGGATCTGGATTGGTCCATAACAAACTGGGGTCTCTTGGTGGGATTTATTCTATAGTTCCAGTTTGGGCTTAGGGTTGTTGGACTTGAAGGTGCCGAGTGGTAGGAGTTGGCATCTTTATGTTCCAGGCGTTGAATTCGGTTGGTTTAGGCAGTGCTTGGTGTGGTCATGGCTTTTTCAGTTGCTAAGAGTTTTCTGGGAGTGGAAGAAGTGACTTTGGGAGCTTTACAAAAGGTGAACAAGGAAAAGCTACTGGAATTGGCAGACAAGCTGGATTGGAGCTGCCTCCTTCCGTGAGGAAAAGAGAGATAATTATAGCACTAGCGTGGCTTTTAAATTTGCTGGAAACACCATCAGAATCTTTGGAATTACCTAAATTTCAGTTGAAAGTGAAGCAGGTTGAGTTCAAGGGAAAAGAAAATGAGGAAAGGAGATGACACAGTGTAAATTACAATTAAAAACAGTGAAAAGAGATAAAGAATGCAAGTCCTAGCAGAACAAAACGAAACGATCAAATCTCTTCAGCAGAAGAAAGGGAGAAAGTGGCCCTTCGAGAAGAAAGTCGGCTGAAAAGGATGGAGGGGAAGGCTGAAGGTAAGCTGAGTGAGAAGGAGAGTGAGGATGAGCAAACCCACGGGAGCCAAAGGCCTGGGGGATCTGTTTAACTATATTGAAGCATTGCCGAAGTTTGAGGAGAAAGATGAAGAAGCCTTTGTTCATCCCATTGAGAAGCTGGCTAAATAAACAAAGTGGCCAGTGACAATGTGGGTTTTGTTGATCCAAACCAAGCTGCTAGGTAGAGCCAGTGAGGTAATTGGCAAAGTGCAGGCAGTAATAAAACCTGCACTTTTATACCTATTCCTGCATATGAGGAACCTTTCATAAGGGCCTTAATTGATTGTGTATGACCCTCTACCTCAAGCAAAACGTGGGCATCAGTATTTGTTAACAATAATGGATGTATCCCCTAGATTTCCAGGGGGCATTCCATTACACAATTTAACACCTAAAAGAATTGTAGAAGGGTCACTCAATTTTTTCATGAGAAACAGACGACCCACAGAAATGCAATCAAATCAAGGGTCAAACTTCACATCAAGATTATTCAAGGAAGTTATGGACAGTTTAGGAATAAAGCAATTTAAATCTACTGCATACCAGGGAGTATCGCAGGGGGTGCTAGAAAGGTGGTATTTGACATTAAAGTCATTTCGAGGGCTTATATTCAAGACTATCCAGATGACTGGGATAATGGAATTCGGATTGTACATTTTACGATCAGAGGTGCACCAAATGGATCGACCAATTTCAGTGCATTTGAATTAGTTTTTTGGACATGAAGTGAGAGGACCACTAAAACTAATTACGGAAACATGGGTGAGTCAGAATTCAGAGACCACATATTTGGACTATGTGTCAGTTTTTAGAGAATGGTTAAAAAGGGAGGGGGAGTTGGCAAGACAGCATTTAAAAGTATTGCAGCATACAATGAAACAGAAAGCAGGAAAGTAATCAAAAACTCAAAATGTTTCTATTGGGGATACTATATAGTGTTATTGCTTCCAATGATAGATGAAGCTTTGAAAACAAGGACTAGTGAACCTTAGCAAGTTGAAAGAAGATTGATTAAGGTGAACTATTTGATAAGGACTCTAGACAGAAAGTAATGTGTCATGTGAATATGCTCAAAAGGGGAAAGCAAAAGTACAGAGTGTTACTGAGTACAACACTGAGTGAAGAACCAAGTTCAGAGGATTGGGAATTGGGCATTCCTCAAATTAAATTGGACAATGAGGAAGTTGTGAAAAATTGGGATAAATTATTGAGTTACCTTCCAGTGGAAAATCGAAATGACCTGAAGGAGTTACGTGGAAAGAAGCTGGGAAATACTAATCTAATTGTGCATGATGTAGATATAGGAAATTTTGTTTTAATTAAGCAAGATCATGATGGACATAACACTCTAAAGTTGGCACAGGTTCAAAAGGAGATTAAATGCATACTCCAAGATGACATAATCAAAGTGAGTTGCATTGATTGGAGCTTACCCATAGTAATGGTGCCAAAACCAGATGGCACCCAATGGTTACACGATGACTATCAAAAAGTCAATGCAGTTACAAAGACAGATACATAGCCGATTCCAAGTTTGGAAGACTGCATCGAAAAGATGGGACCAGCAACTTATATTTCTAAGTAAGACTTACTCAGAGGATTCTCTTTATCTGAAAGAGCAAAGACAATTTTGGCTTTTGTAATACCAAATGGACTGTACTAATGTAAATTCATGCCATTTGGGATGAAAAATGCATCAGCCACATTTCAAAAACATAGAACATAGAACATTACAGCGCAGTACAGGCCCTTTGGCCCTTGATGTTGCGCCGACCTGTCATACCAATCTGAAGCCCATCTAACCTACACGATTCCATGTCTATATCCTTGTCCAATGACGACTTAAATGTACTTAAAGTTGGCGAATCTACTACCGTTGTAGGCAAAGCATTCCACACCCTTTCTATTCTATTCTATTCTATTCTATTCTATTCTATTCTATTCTATTCTATTCTATTCTAATCTAATCTACTCTCTGAGTAAAGAACTAACAAATCAAGTCATTTATGAATTATCCAGCTATGGCACACATCAAAGTCCTGGTGATTTTTAGTCACACATGGAAGGAACATTTGGGAGACAGGCTTTGTAACAAACCTGCCAAAGCCCAAGTCACCTTTCTGAGCCATGTTATTGGACATGGACAGATGGCCCCATGGAATATGCAAACAAAGACTATTGGGGAGTTTCCCACACCGTCGATGAAGAGAGCAGCACTACAACTCTTGGGGTTGCATGGGTTTATCGGAAATTTGTATTGAAATTTAGCAGTGTGGCTGCTCCATTCACTGAGTTACTGAAAAAAAAGGCAGTTTCAGTGGATGGCAGACTGCCAGAGACATTTGACAGCCGGAAAGCTGTGTTAACTGCTGTGCCATATTAGCCACACCTAATTATGCAAAGCCATTCAAGGTGGCTATGGATGCGAGTGATGTGGGTGTTGGTGTTGTACTCTTTCAAGACATGGAGGTGCCAGTGTTGGACTGGGTTGGACAAAGTAAAAAATCACATGACACCAGGTTATAGTCCAATAGGTTTATTTGAAGGCACAAGCTTTCAGAGTTCCCACTCCTTCATCAGGCAGCGAGTGAAAGAGAATACATCGGACACAGAACTTATAGGAAAAGATCAAACATCATATAACTTATGCAAATGCATTAAACAAACCCAGATGGCTATTAAGTCTTTAATCAGTTAGAATGGAGGTGCAGATCTCAATTGATTCATATATAAATCCTTGCCCTAAGACAACTTCAGTTTTATCAGAACAAAGGTGACCTTAGGTCAGACAAAGCATTTTAGGTGTGAGACCATGTTTCCAGTCTGTTTGCATCTCATCCTGGAGCCAGATTGGTTTTATTTCCAAAGTAGGAATTTATAAAATGACACATTATCTGATTGTCTACAGATTGTGTGCTTTTTGAACAACATAGAATGCATCTGCAAGTTCAAATCTGCAAATGCAAATTCATTCAACAGATTTGTATGTGGGTGTGCATGTGTGAGGGAAGGGAAGTGAGAGTGCGAGTGTGTGCATGTGTGGGTTTGTGTGTGCTTGTGTGTGTGATTGTGCTCTTGAGAGAGACAGTGTGTGTGAGTGTGAGGTTGTATATGCATGTAAGTGCGTTTGTGTATGAGACAGGGTCTGTGTGGGGGAATGTATGTGTGTGAAAGAGATATATGCATGTGAAAGAGTGAGAGTTGTGTTTGAGTGAGAGAGAAAGCATCTGAGAGAGGGTCTGTGTGAGTATGTTTGTGTGAGAGGGTGTGAGTGTGCATGAGAGTGTATAGTGTGGTGGGGTCATTCTATAGGGTGACCTGAACACATGATCCCAGTTAATGCCATTGTCATGAGTATCAAACTTGGCTATCCGCCACTGTTCGGCAACACTACATTGTTGCATGTCCCGAAGTTTGCCTTGAAGGGACATTTACCCGAAGATCTGAGGCTGAGTGTCTTTACCCACTGAAGTGTTCTGCAACTGAGAAGGAAAATCCTTGTCAGGTGATTGTTGGACAGTATCTATTCATCTGCTGTCGTAGCATCTGCTTGGTTTCACCAATATACCATGCCTCAGGGCATCCTTGCCTGCGACGTATGGGATAGCCGATGTTAGCTGAGTCACATGAGTACCTGCCATGCACATGGTGGGTAGTGTCCCCACATGTTATGGGAATATCCATGTCTGTGCTTTGACACGTCTTGCAGTGGTTGCCATGAAAGATTTGTGAGGTGTTGTGGTCAACATTGGCCACTGGGTAGTTTGCTGCAAACAATGGCCTGTTTAAGGTTTGGTGGTTGTTTGAGTGGTGGCATAGGGATAATCTTGAAGAGGTGCTCATTCTCATCGATAGTGTGTTGAAGGATGCAAAGAACATGATGTAGTCTCTCCACTCCTGGGAAATACTGGATGACATAGGGTACCCTAATGGTCATGTCCCATGTCTGTCTCCTGAGGAGGTCATTACAGTTTTCCGCTGTGGCATGACAGAACTTTTAGATTAGATTAGATTAGATTAGATTAGATTACTTACAGTGTGGAAACAGGCCCTTCGGCCCAACAAGTCCACACCGCCCCGCCAAAGCGCAACCCACGCATACCCCTAACCTAACACTACGGGCAATTTAGTATGGCCAATTCACCTGACCTGCACATCTTTGGACTGTGGGAGGAAACCGGAGCACCCGGAGGAAACCCACGCAGACACGGGGAGAATGTGCAAACTCCACACAGTCAGTCGCCTGAGTCGGGAATTGAACCCAGGTCTCTGGTGCTGTGAGGCAGCAGTGCTAACCACTGTGCCACCGTGCCGCCCCGTGCCACCCTGGGGACTGATGAGTTGAGCATCATATGCAGTCTTTATGAAGGTGTCCCTCAGCACCTTCAAGTGTTTGTTGTGATCTCCATTTTTCGCAGCAAAGATGAATGTTGGAACATTGGAGACTCCTTACATCCAACTGGCACCCAGAGGTAAGAACTCTCCTTCATTCTAAATGTCCTCGGGCGATACTGAAAGATCAGACCAAGACAATGTGTTTTTTTTTTTATCTTTTAATGTGGTGGTTTTACCCCAAGCATGTTTATTACCATTTAGGGACCGTTGTCCCATGGAAATTCCTTGAACAACACTTTAACCTCTCCACAACCTTGACAGAAATCCATGTGAAGCATGGAACCTCCAAGGGGCAATGGTCCCTGGATGATAATAAATATGTTTGGGGTAAAACCACCCAATTAAATGATAAAGAAAAGCACATTCACTGGTCTCAACTTGTAATGCAATAAATTAGACAGCATAAGAAATTAGAGACGAATCTAATTAGGATGGGGAAAGGAATAATCTAAAGGAACAACTGAAAACTGTTTGTGAAGAACTTAAACGACAAAGCAAAAATTGGCTGAGAAAGAGAAAACTCTAGTAATGAGAAATCATTCATCCCCACCATATCTGAGCGCTCCCCCATATAGCGGCTATGGGACACCCCAAGACCCAGGGAAAGTGCGAGTTCCTGACAAAACGATCCAGATCCCCAACCAACCCCTTCTAAGTATACTATTCTGGAGCCCGGTGGAGGACAACTCTACCCCTCACTGTGCCAACTGGGAAATGAAATACAAAACAGAGAGAGGTTTGAATCTTCCACTAACCTCAGTGTCATTGAGGAGCCCTGTTTATCCCCCTTACGGATCAAGCAATCCAAACCTCAGTCCTAGTAAAACAATGAAAAAGTAGGGAGAATCAAATACTGAATCAAAAGGGCTGATTGACACAGATATGACCCTATGCCGCCAAAGATGACAGACAAATGTTCCAAAGGACTACACTCCTCCCTTAAGGCTATGCAAACAACTGGAATAGCTTTGAAGGAAAATGAAACAGAGAGAGAGAGGGAGAGAGACCAATTTTCTGTAAATCGCATTGACTGAACTAAGTGTTAACTCTTTGTGGTCTGGTTTGAACGCAGCTGTTCATTGGTGGTTAAATATTTGCAATATTTGTATTTTTGTTCCCTGGAGCTCGAGATTTGGGAATACTTTTAACTTAGTTTGCATTTTGGGAATGTAAGGTGATCTGAAAGTGTGGTGTATGCCTGTATCAGTGTAGAACACGTATGATTAATGTTCCTTTTAAGGAACTATCAGTGGCTGTGTAAAGCAGAAGTCTGCGATGAAAGGTTGATATAAAAGTTGAAAGGTTGGATCATACAGCTTGATAAAAGATTACCTTTTGGAAGTGGAAATTATCACTGTTGGAATTTCATTTTCTGGCCAGGGTGTAAATATTGTTTTAACACATGAATCTTTAATTCCAGATGATAAGGTTTTTTTCATTGTAAATGTACTTTGGCATGAAAGTATCCATGTAATAGGAAATTTGGAATTTGGGAAATGCAATTCTCTTTGAACAAAATTCTGACGAAACTGATATCAAGGAGTGTTAGAAAGGAGAGTACAATCTAAAGTAGGAACCAGGTTTTTTACTTTGTTAATGATAAAACACTTATTTCTGTACAGGAGGAAAAGAGATAGTTGATATAATTATGTCCAGGAGTTTTCACCCCATCCTAAAACCAGTCCTAATTAACCCATTCTGTTTGAACTGTGTTGGATGGATGTTGTTTTGTTTTTCAGTGACTGCAAAATACTGCAGGCTTTCACCAATGGCTATGAACTTTTCTGTAGACTTTCGATACCCAGTAGTTGGAGAATTACTGTGAAAACCTTAAATGCATTGGGTATCAGGAATTTTTTAGTGACTTTGAGGGACTAAACAGAATTTTAAATTTGGATAAATTTACATAGGAGATGTATCAAATGTCTAGAATGAGTTATAAAATAATTTTTTAAAAAGTGGGTTATCTTACAGAAAGAGTGAACAAATATGTTTTGCCTGAATTAAACAGAAATATTGAATCTCTGTTATAAAATAGTGTAAGATGATTTACCATGGACTACAAATATCTCCAGATCTCTGGAATTACATAGGTGATATGAGTTAAATTGCATAATTGGGATGAGATGAAGTAATTAGGGGCGAAGAGTAGTTGCAGACCAAACTGGTAGCTTTCTTTTGGTGATGTTTGTGACCTTTTCATTTCTTTGAAGAGAACTAAACTTGGTGAAGGAGCCACCACCCGGTGCATCAGGACTCTATGTGGAGAGATAGGTAAGATCCCACACATCTTTTGATAAGGAGAAAGGGCTGATGAAGGGCTTCTGCCCAAAATATCAATTCTCCTGTTCGTCGGATGCTGCCTGACCGATTGTGCTTTTCCAGCGCCATACTCTTCGACATCTTTCGATAAGGACATATGAGAGTCAAGAATGCCTGACATGGACTTGGGATATTGATGTAAGTGTGCAAAAGTGATGGTTACCTCAGAAGAGCAAACATGGGAGAATGCTTAGTAAAAACGAGAATTGCACTGAAGAAAGGCTCTCAGACATGTACATATACTTGACAAATTGAAAGAGCACAGGAGCATAGCTTAAATTAAAGACATATTTTAAATGATAAGACGCATAATTCATAGAGAAACTGACAAAAACAGTGATAATGACCTGAAGTTAGAGGATCCAAAAATGATGACATACAGATACTTCAGAAAAGAGAAGTGGGGAGTTTGAGTCTATGTGTGATATTAACAAGCAGCCAGTGACTGAACTTGAACCTTGATAAGATCTGACAAAATAGCCCATGATGGGGAAGTTGATTATATTATATTTTATTGTTGGGGTCGGTATTCTATATTTCTTGTTTGTGTTGCTGAAATGTTGTACTCAGCAAATGCTGAATAAAAGTAAAGTTCAGTATTTTACTGCTCTTCGACACTCTCAGCAATCCACGTATTGTTATTAGCTTGCTTTGTTTGTGTAGTTCTGTTTGGGAAGAATCGCAGGGGGAGTTGTGGCCTATATTGAGAATTATGCAGTTATGCTACAGCATAACAAGGGTCAAATTAACAAATGTTATTGCAAAAAGTTGACTTGCAGGTACAAAAGTAAGGAAATTGGTTCAAAGCAGATATGGGAGTACGTGACGAACAGACTGATGCATTAATCTTGTGGTTAGGGTGTGGAAACAGTTACGAGTATGCCATGGGAAGACATTGTGAAATCAATTAACAGAATGTACTAATCAGTACTTGTGATTTCAGGAAGGATCGTTCAAAAATGTTTAAGAAGCAGAATTAGGGGATCCAAGATGGCGGCGACCCAGCAAGTCTGAGTCTATAGTGCTCCTCCCAAGACTTGGGTAAAGTGGGTCACCCACCCCCACCACACTCACCAAATCATTTATAATAGCTGTTTAATTTAATTCGTTGTTTAATATTAAATTTAAACAATCTAATATTTAGCAAAAATGACCAAAGGAAAGGGAGCCCGCAGCTGTCAGCAAGCAGGAACCCCTCCCCCAACCTCTCCAGCTGCGTCCGCAGGAGCCTCGGGGGACTTACCTACGCTGGCGAGCCTCGTGGAAATCATCTCCAAACTGAATGCGAAGATCGACGCTTTTATTGAAGAATCCCGAAATCGATGGGACTCACTCTCTGCCGCGCTGCAGAAGCACGACCGAGACATCCAGGAAATCGAGCGCTGAGTTGGAGGGGCGAAGTTAAAGGCCGCGACCTCCGAAACTACAGTGCAATCGGCCGTGGATCAGGTCCGGACTCTCGAGCAGCGAGTCCGGACCTTAGAGAATTACATTGACAACCTCGATAATCGAGGAGAAAGTGAGGACTGCAGATGCTGGAGATCAGAGCTGAAAATGTGTTGCGCTTTTCCAGCAACACATTTTCAGCTCCGACCTCGATAATCGAGGTCGTCGAAAAAATATTCGTTTGCTGGGCCTTCCCGAACGGGAAGAGGAAGGCCAGCTTACAGCATTCCTTGAGCAGTGGCTGCCACAGCTTTTAAATCTGGAAGCTGGATCAGGCCAGGTAAGGGTAGAATGGGCCTACCAGGTCGCAATACGCGGGCCCGGCTCGAACCAGCGCCCACGCCCGGTCCTGTTCCGACTGCAGAGCTATAGGGAGAGGTAGATGCTCCTCGAAGCTTCTAGAAATCTTGGAAAAGACCCCCAAGCTATGATCTATAAAGGATCCAAGATCATGTTATTCCAAGACTTTTCCCCAGCTCTGGTCCAAAAGAGGAAGGCATTCAACGAGGTGAAGAAGCGTTTAAGGGACTTAAATATTCAGTACTCCTTACGCTACCCAGCGACGCTACGCTTTAACCATGAAGGATCCGTGTATAACTTCGGATCGCCAGAAAAGGCTAAGGAATTCTTGGACTCTCTAAGATAAACTGTAAGAGATAATGGATGGTGGTTTGTCTTTCCCCCCGCTTTGGTTTATATCCCCCTTTTTTTTTCTTTTTTCTTACCTTACTGTTTAATATTATCATGGGGGATGGGGAGAGGGATTTGATTTTCTTCCCCCTCTTGGGGTTGTTTTCTTTTATTATTTTATGTATATATGTGGGTATGTATGTATATGTGTGTATATATATATAAGCTGGGGGGTTTGGTTAATGTTGGTGGGGGGAGGTGGTTACCTTATTCTATTTTACCTCTGTCTTTAGGAGCGGGGTTGTTTCTCCCTTGTTATTTTGTATTATTATATTTAATTATTATTTGTTGAGGTTGTAATTTTATAGTTATATGTTTATATATGGTATTAACATTACCAAATATATCCAGGTGTTGGTATGGGTGGGGGTAGGGTGCTCACTGTTAACTCTAGCTTTGTATTATATCTGAATTCTCCTCATTTTATTGAGGAGCGCCTGGGTCAAGGGTGGGGCATGGTTGGGAGAGGATATGATGGATTTTTGGAGAGGAAGTGACACCCCCTGGGAACAAGGGGGAAAATCTCCACTTAGATACGTTTTATATTTTTTTTATTTAGAAATAGTTTTTTATTATACTGTTGTGAGTGTATTAGAGAGCCTTTATTTTTGTAAATTTTATATGCTGTATGCTCGGGATGTTCTGGATAGAGTTTCCCCTCCCGAGGGGTGTCGGATTTGCCCAAATGATTATGGTTGATCAGTCGGTTAAGTGGTGCACCTGGAATGTCAAGGGGAGTAATTCACCAGTCAAAAGGAAGAAAATATTATCAAATCTTAAGAAAGAAAGAGTTGATATAGCTCTCCTACAGGAGACACACCTGTCGGATAAAGAACACTTGAAATTACGACAGGATGGATTTGATCAGGCCTTTTTTTCTTCTTTTAGCTCAAAAAGCAGGGGAGTTGTTATTCTTGTTCGGAAGAATTTCCCTTTCAAAATCCTAAATCAGATAAAAGACGAATCTGGACGATATATTTTGATTAAAGCCCTCATAAATGGAGAGGAATAAGGGATTTTAAATTTGTACTGCCCCCCGGCACACCCCTTTAAATTTATAACGGAAGCCTTTTCAAAATTGATGGCTTTTTGTGCCTGTCATACAATTATAGGGGGAGACTTTAATTGTATTATGGATCCGGAAATAGATAGGATTCCCAAGAGTACTGCAGGAGTATCTCCCAGATCTAGACAATTGGTGGATCTGAACAAAGAATTAGGATTAGTAGATGTATGGAGATGTCTTCATCCACAGGGCAGAGATTTTTCTTTCTACTCCAATCCACATAAATGTCATACCAGAATTGATATGTTTTTTGCCCCCTCAATTTTTTTAAATTCCATATCATCCTGTAAAAAAGGTAGTATAGCAATTTCCGACCACGCTGCTGCATATATGGACACTAAGGCGAGGAACAATGGGACATCCCCTCGGCATTGGCGTATGGACCCCTTCCTAATGAAAGATAGTAAATTTGTAAAGTACTTCTCTCAAGAATTTAAAACTTTTTTAGAAATTAATTCAGGTACGGCTAGCAACCCGTCAATGATGTGGGAGACCATCAAAGCTTACACGCGAGGTTTGATCATCTCCTACTCAGCGACCCAGAAGAAATTAAAGGGAGAACAATAGCGTCTGCTTGAAGCTCGCTTAAAAGCAGCTGAAACAGCATACACTGATAGACCTTCTATTATTAAATTGCAAAGGATTATGGCTCTTAGGACAGCTCTAAACACTACGCTTACTCAAATGGCTAAGAGGGAAATATTATTTGCAAAACAAAGGTTATATGAATATGGTGACAAACCGGGTAGATACTTAGCATATCTTGCAAAGAAAAAAAGGCCCCTCAGACTATTACATCTATCAAGGAAAGTACAGATATTTTGACTCATAATCATAAAAAGATTAATGCGATCTTTAGAGAATTTTATTCTGAGTTATATAAATCGCAGGATTGTAAAGATAGGACTAGGAGGATGCAGTCATTTTAAAAAAATTTGACCTTTCCGGGCCTAACTCCGGAACAGGTATCGGTCCTAAATGCTCCTCTAACAGTCCAAGAAATACTTGATGCAATTAGGCAACTTCAGAGCGGTAAGGCACCGGGCCCAGATGGTTTTCAAGCTGAACTCTATAAAGAATTTACAGAAATATTGGCTGGTCCACTTATGGACATGTATAACTATGCATGATGAAGTATCGGGAGATATGGACAATCTGCTTAAAACATGGGATCAGGATTTGGGACTAGAAATCTCTATAGAAACGTGGAATGATTTTTGGGAAAACGCTAGAAGAATTACTATCTGTAACAGAACCCAGGCTATCCAGCTGAAGATACTTCATAGGGCCCATATAGCACCGGTTCGATTGGCAAAATTTAAGGCAGGAGCATCTCCAATGTGTCCCAAATGCAAAATAGAGGTGGGCACTCTTGTACATTGCCTATGGACCTGTCGTAAGATCCGTAGATATTGGACTAAAGTAGCAAGTACCCTGACAGAAATTTTAGGAACGGAAATTAAAGTGGACCCTGTATCTCTCCTTTTTGGCTTTTCGAACTTTCCCTCCCTGGACATGTACGGGAAGAGACTATTTTCTATCCTCTCTTTCTTGCAAGGAAAAATATTTTGGTGAACTGGGTGGCTGAGGGCCCCCCTGGACTTTCAAATTGGCACAGATTAATTATGGAATGTATTCCCCTTGACTTCCTTACAAATATGGTGCACCGAAAGACCGAATTATTTTATAAAATATGGCAGCCCTTCTTGAATTACATAAATACAGATATTTCGGCTATCCTAACAAGGGCTTTTATTTAATTGAGATTACAAACCTGACTGGTCCGGGGCCCCTTAGGAGAGGAATCCCGCACGAATACGGGTTTTATTACATTTGATGTTAACACCTTCCGAGCATTTAGAGACTTAAATATACACTCTGGTTAGTTGGAGGTTAGATTAGTAGACAGTTGAGTTTTGTTTTTTTTTCTTTTTCGGTATTTTTTTTCTTTTGTTAAATTTTGGCTATTGTATATTTGATTTAATTGTATATCAATGTTTGTATTTGAGAGTTTTGTTTATTTTTGTAAACTTGTAAAAATGTTACATTTCTAATAAAAATATCTATTAAAAAAAGAAGCAGAATTAAAGCTGTTGTTACAGATGTCTCAGCTTGCAGTTATGTACTCAAAATATAATCGGATATAAAGCTGGATATTTGAAAAGATTAAGGACTCGTTCCTCATTTCTTCGGAACCCAACAATATATTGATGGTCCTGCTAGAGAAGGGGGAAGCCTTCACTTATTCTTGGAAAATAAAGCAAGGGAAGTGTGAGAGGTGCTAGTGGGGGAACACTTTGTCAGCAGTGGCCAGCAGTTCGAAATAGTTAAGGAAAAGGATAGATCTAGTGTACAAATTAAAGTTCAAATTTGGGGCAAGGCCGACTTTGAGGGTATTAGGCAGGAACTTTCAAAAGTTGATTGGGGGAGACAATTCACATGGAAAGGAACATCTGACAAATGGGAGAATTTCAAAAGTGAGATTACAGGTGGTCAGGGCCAGCAAGTTCCTATATGAAGGGCAAGGCTGGCAAGTGTCGGGAACAAAAACAGAAAAGGAAGGCACCCCCAGTTGAGAGAATTTAACAGGGGAAAGGGGCAAAAAGGCCAAACCCTACTGGACAATCAGTCCACAGGCAAATGCAGATGGACCTCAAATCCCAGCTTATTTCACTAAAAAGGAAACAGTAAACACAAACACATACAACAGTTTGATCAACTGAACGATAAAACGTTGCACATAACACAGACACCCCAGCAACCCAGCAAATGACCTGCTCCCCAAAAGTCTGTCGACAAGGCACCCTGGCTCTACACCCTGTCTAGCTCTCGGTTCACCCTGACATACCTTCACAACTCCTCTCGGTCAGCCTTTCCATTATCCTCCCCAACCTCCACTGGGACAACAGCGACCAGGAAAGATCACCCATCTTCCGGCTTCCGAGATGGCCCATCCGCACAATCTGGCCACCTCCAGGACAGCCTTCCGGCACTTGGCCTGCCCCTACGCATCTTCTGGCGCTCAGTCTGCCCTGATACACAATCCAAACATCTCCAGGACAGCCAGGCCCACTTCCACCTCAGGACAATGGCACTCAGGATGGCCTACCCACCATCCAGCTCCCAGTGTGACCAGTATCAGGGCAGCCTACCCACCAGCCAGCTCCCAGTGTGACCAGTATCAGGGCAGCCTACCCACCATCCAGCTCCCAGTGTGACCAGTATCAGGGCAGCCTACCCACCATCCAGCTCTCAGGGTGACTGGTATTGGGATGGCATACCCATCATCCAGCTCTCAGGGTGACTGGTATCGGGATGGCCTACCCACCATCCAGCTCTCAGGGTGACTGGTATCAGGATTGCCTACCCACCATCCAGCTCTCAGGGTGACTGGTATAGGGATGGCCTACCCATCATCCAACTCTCAGGGTGACTGGTATCGGGATGGCCTACGCATCATCGAGCTCTCAGGGTGACTGGTATGTGGATGGCCTACCCACGTCTAGCTCTCATAGTGTCTGGTATCGGGATGGCCTACCCACCATCCAGCTCTCTGGGTGACTGGTATCGGGATGGCCTACCCACCATCCAGCTCTCAGGGTGACTGGTATATGGATGGCCTATCCACCATACAGCTCTCAGGGTGACTGGTATCGGGATGGCCTACCCACAATCCAGCTCTCAGGGGACTGGTATCGGGATGGCCTACCAACCATCCAGCACTCAGGGGGACTCTGTATAGAGATGGTCTACCCACCATCCAGCTATCAGGGTGACTGTAATCGGGATGGCCTACCCACCCTCAAGCTCTCAGGGTGACCGGAATCGGGATGGTCTACTCATTCTCCAGCTCTCAGGGTGACTGGTATCAGGATGGCCCACTCGCCATCCAGCTCTCAGGATGACTGGTATCAGGATGGCATACCCACCGTCTAGCTCTCAGGGTGACTGGTATAGGGATGGCCTACCAATCATCCAGCTCTCAGGGTGACTGGTGTCAGGATGGCCTACCCACCATCCAGCTCTCATGGTGACTGGTGTCAGGATGGTCTACCCACCATCCAGCTCTCAGGGTGACTGCTATAGGGATGGCCTACCCATCATCCAGCACTCAGAGTGACTGGTATCGGGATGGCCTACCCATCATCCAGCTCTCAGGGTGACTGGTATCGGGATGGTCTACCCACCATCCAGCTCTCAGGGTGACTGGTTAGGGATGGCCTACCCACCATCCAGCTCTCAAGGTGACTGGTATCAGGATGGCCTACCCACCATCCAGCTCTCAGGGTGACTGTTATCGGGATGGCCTACCCATCATCCAGCTCTCAGGGTGACTGGTATCGGGATGGTCTACACACCATCCAGCTCTCAGGGTGACTGTTTTCGGGATGGCCTACCCATCATCCAGCTCTCAGGGTGACTGGTATAGGGATGGCCTACCCATCATCCAGCTCTCAGGGTGACTGGTATCGGGATGGCCTACGCATCATCGAGCTCTCAGGGTGACTGGTATGTGGATGGCCTACCCACGTCTAGCTCTCATAGTGTCTGGTATCGGGATGGCCTACCCACCATCCAGCTCTCTGGGTGACTGGTATCGGGATGACCTACCCACCATCCAGCTCTCAGGGTGACTGGTATATGGATGGCCTATCCACCATCCAGCTCTCAGGAAACTGTTTATAGGGATGGCCTACCCACCATCCAGCTGTAAGGGTGACTGGTATCGGGATGGCCTACCCACCGTCCAGCTCTCAGTGTAACTGTATTGAGATGGCCTAGCCACCATCCAGCTCTCAGGGTGACTGGTATCGGGATGGCCTACCCACAATCCAGCTCTCAGGGGACTGGTATCGGGATGGCCGACCCACCGTCCAGCTCTCAGGGTGACAGTTATCGGGATGGCCTACCCACCATCCAGCTCTCAGGGTGACTGGTATCAGGATGGCCTACCCACTATTCAGCTCTCAGGGTGACTGGTATCAGGATGGCCTAGCAACCATCCAGCTCTCAGGGTGACCGGAATCGGGATGGTCTACTCGTTCTCCAGCTCTCAGGGTGACTGGTATCAGGATGGCCTACTCGCCATCCAGCTTTCAGGATGACTGGTATCAGGATGGCCTACCCACCGTCTAGCTCTCATGGTGACTGGTGTCAGGATGGCCTACCCACCATCCAGCTCTCTGGGTGACTGGTATCAGGATGGCCTACCCACCATCCAGCTCTCAGGGTGAGTGGTATATGGATGGCCTATCCACCATCCAGCTCTCAGGAAACTGTTTATAGGGATGGCCTACCCACCATCCAGCTGTAAGGGTGACTGGTATCGGGATGGCCTACCCACCGTCCAGCTCTCAGTGTAACTCTGTATTGAGATGGCCTAGCCACCATCCAGCTCTCAGGGTGACTGGTATCGGGATGGCCTACCCACAATCCAGCTCTCAGGGGACTGGTATCGGGATGGCCGACCCACCGTCCAGCTCTCAGGGTGACTGGTATCAGGATGGCCTACCCACTATTCAGCTCTCAGGGTGACTGGTATCAGGATGGCCTAGCAACCATCCAGCTCTCAGGGTGACCGGAATCGGGATGGTCTACTCATTCTCCAGCTCTCAGGGTGACTGGTATCAGGATGGCCTACCCACCGTCTAGCTCTCATGGTGACTGGTGTCAGGATGGCCTACCCACCATCCAGCTCTCTGGATGACTGGTATCAGGATGGCCTACCCACCAACCAGCTCTCAGGGTGACTGGTATCGGGATGGCCTACCCACCATCCAGCTCTCAAGGTGACAGGTATATGGATGGCCTACCCACTGTCCAGCTATCAGGGTGACTGGTATACGGATAGCCTACCCACCATCCAGCTCTCTGGGTGACTGGTATAGGGATGGCCTACCCACCATCCAGCTCTCAGGGTGACTGGTATCGGTATGGCCTACCCACCATCCAGTTCACAGGGTGACTGGTATATGGATGGCCTACCCACCATCCAGCTCTCTGGGTGACAGGTATCGGGATGGCCTACCCATCATCCAGCTCTCAGGGTGACTGGTATCGGGATGGCTGACCCACCGTCCAGCTCTCAGGGTGACTCTGTATCGAGATGGCCTAATCACCATCCAGCTCTCAAGGTGACAGGTATCAGGATGGCCTACCCACCATCCAGCTCTCAGGGTGACTGTTATCGGGATGGCCTACCCAACATCCAGCTCTCAGGGTGACTGGTATCAGGATGGACCACCCACCATCCAGCTCTCAGGGTGACAGGTATCAGGTTGGCCTAACCACCATCCAGCTCTCAGGGTGACTGGTATCGGGATGGGCTACCCACCATCCAGCTCACGGGGTGACTGGTATATGGATGGCCTTCCCACCATCCAGCTCTCATGGTGTCTGGTACAGGGATGGCCAACCCACCATCCAGCTCTCTGGGTGACTGGTATCGGGATGGCCTACCCATCATCCAGCTCTCAGGGTGACTGGTATCGGGATGGCCGACCCACCGTCCAGCTCTCAGGGTGACTGTGTATCGAGATGGCCTAACCACCATCCAGCTCTCAGGTTGACTGGTATCGGGATGGCCTACCCACCGTCCAGCTCACAGGGTGACTCTGTATCGAGATTGTGTACCCACCATCCAGCTCTCAGGGTGACTGGTATCGAGATGGCCTACCCACCATCCAGCTCTCAGGGTGATTGGTATCGGGATGGTCTACCGACCATCCAGCTCTCAGGGTGACTGGTATTGGGATGCTCTACCCACCATCTAGCTGTCAGGGTGACTGTTATCGGGTTGGCCTACCCACCATCCAGCTCTCAGGGTGACTGTTATCGGGAGGGCCTACCCATCCTCCAGCTTTCAGGGTGACCGGTATCGGGATGGTGTACCCACCATCCAGCTCTCAGGGTGACAGTTATCGGGATGGCCTACCCACCGTCCAGCTCTCAGGGTGACTGGTATCAGGATGGCCTACCCACCATCCAGTCTCAGGGTGACTGGTATCAGGATGGCCTACCCACCGTCCAGCTCTCAGGGTGACTGGTATCAGGAAGTCCTACTGACCATCCAGCTCTCAGGGTGACTGGTATCGGGATGGCCTACACACCATCCACCTCTCATGGAGACTGGTATCAGGATGGCCTACCCACCAACCAGCTCTCAGGGTGACTGGTATCGGGATGGCCTACCCACCATCCAGCTGTCAGGGTGACTGGTATATGGATGACCTACCCACCGTCCAGCTCTCAGGGTGACTGGTATACGGATAGCCTACCCACCATCCAGCTCTCAGGGAGACTGGTCTCGGGATGGCCTACCCACCATCCAGCTCTCAGGGTGACTGGTATAGGGATAGCCTACCCACTATCCAGCTCTCAGGGTGACATGTATCAGGATGGCCTACCCACCATCCATCTCTCTGGGATACTGTTATCGGGATGGCCTACGCATCATCCACCTCTCAGGTTGACTGGTATCAGAATGGTCTACCCACCATCCAGCTCTCAGGGTGACAGGTATCAGGATGGCCTAACCACCATCCAGCTCTCAGGTTGACTCGTAACGGGATGGCCTATCCACCATCCAGCTCTCAGGGTGACTGGTATCAGGATGGCCTACCCACTATCCAGCTCTCAGGGTGACTGGTATCAGGATGGCCTACCAACCATCCAGCACTCAGGGTGACTCTGTATAGAGATGGTCTACCCACCATCCAGCTCTCAGGGTGACTGTAATCGGGATGGCCTACCCACCATCCAGCTCTCAGGGTGACCGGAATCGGGATGGTCTACTCATTCTCCAGCTCTCAGGGTGACTGGTATCAGGATGGCCTACTCGCCATCCAGCTCTCAGGATGACTGGTATCAGGATGGCCTACCTACCGTCTAGCTCTCATGGTGACTGGTGTCAGGATGGCCTACCCACCATCCAGCTCTCTGGGTGACTGGTATCAGGATGGCCCACCCACCTTCCAGCTCTCAGGGTGACAGGTATCAGGATGGCCTACCCACCAACCAGCTCTCAGGGTGACTGGTATCGGGATGGCCTACCCACCATCCAGCTCTCAAGGTGACAGGTATATGGATGGCCTACCCACTGTCCAGCTATCAGGGTGACTGGTATACGGATAGCCTACCCACCATCCAGCTCTCTGGGTGACTGGTATAGGGATGGCCTACCCACCATCCAGTTCACAGGGTGACTGGAATATGGATGGCCTACCCACCATCCAGCTCTCAGGGTGACAGGTATCGGGATGGCTGACCCACCGTCCAGCTCTCAGGCTGACTCTGTATCGAGATGGCCTAATCACCATCCAGCTCTCAAGGTGACAGGTATCAGGATGGCCTACCCACCATCCAGCTCTCAGGGTGACTGTTATCGGGATGGCCTACCCAACATCCAGCTCACAGGGTGACTCTGTATCGAGATTGTGTACCCACCATTCAGCTCTCAGGGTGACTGGTATCGAGATGGCCTACCCACCATCCAGCTCTCAGGGTGACTGGTATCGGGATGGTCTACCCACCATCCAGCTCTCAGGGTGACTGGTATCAGTATGGCCTACCCACCATCCAGCTCTCAGGGTGACTGGTATCGGGATGGTCTACCCACCATCCAGCTCTCAGGGTGACTGGTATCAGTATGGCCTATCCACCATCCAGCTCTCAGGGTGACCGGTATCAGAATGGCCTACCCACCGTCCAGCTCTCTTGGTGACTGGTATCAGGATGGCCTACCCACCAACCAGCTCTCAGGGTGACTGGTATCGGGATGGCCTACCCACCATCCAGCTGTCAGGGTGACTGGTATATGGATGACCTACCCACCGTCCAGCTCTCAGGGTGACTGGTATACGGATAGCCTACCCACCATCCAGCTCTCAGGGAGACTGGTCTCGGGATGGCCTACCCACCATCCAGCTCTCAGGGTGACTGGTATAGGGATAGCCTACCCACTATCCAGCTCTCTGGGTGACTGGTATCGGGATGGCCTACCCACCATCCAGCTCTCAGGGTGACATGTATCAGGATGGCCTACCCACCATCCATCTCTCTGGGATACTGTTATCGGGATGGCCTACGCATCATCCACCTCTCAGGTTGACTGGTATCAGAATGGTCTACCCACCATCCAGCTCTCAGGGTGACAGGTATCAGGATGGCCTAACCACCATCCAGCTCTCAGGTTGACTCGTAACGGGATGGCCTATCCACCATCCAGCTCTCAGGGTGACTGGTATCAGGATGGCCTACCCACTATCCAGCTCTCAGGGTGACTGGTATCAGGATGGCCTACCAACCATCCAGCACTCAGGGTGACTCTGTATAGAGATGGTCTACCCACCATCCAGCTCTCAGGGTGACTGTAATCGGGATGGCCTACCCACCATCCAGCTCTCAGGGTGACCGGAATCGGGATGGTCTACTCATTCTCCAGCTCTCAGGGTGACTGGTATCAGGATGGCCTACTCGCCATCCAGCTCTCAGGATGACTGGTATCAGGATGGCCTACCTACCGTCTAGCTCTCATGGTGACTGGTGTCAGGATGGCCTACCCACCATCCAGCTCTCTGGGTGACTGGTATCAGGATGGCCCACCCACCTTCCAGCTCTCAGGGTGACAGGTATCAGGATGGCCTACCCACCAACCAGCTCTCAGGGTGACTGGTATCGGGATGGCCTACCCACCATCCAGCTCTCAAGGTGACAGGTATATGGATGGCCTACCCACTGTCCAGCTATCAGGGTGACTGGTATACGGATAGCCTACCCACCATCCAGCTCTCTGGGTGACTGGTATAGGGATGGCCTACCCACCATCCAGTTCACAGGGTGACTGGAATATGGATGGCCTACCCACCATCCAGCTCTCAGGGTGACAGGTATCGGGATGGCTGACCCACCGTCCAGCTCTCAGGCTGACTCTGTATCGAGATGGCCTAATCACCATCCAGCTCTCAAGGTGACAGGTATCAGGATGGCCTACCCACCATCCAGCTCTCAGGGTGACTGTTATCGGGATGGCCTACCCAACATCCAGCTCACAGGGTGACTCTGTATCGAGATTGTGTACCCACCATTCAGCTCTCAGGGTGACTGGTATCGAGATGGCCTACCCACCATCCAGCTCTCAGGGTGACTGGTATCGGGATGGTCTACCGACCATCCAGCTCTCAGGGTGACTGGCATATGGATGGCCGACACACCGTCCAGCTCTCAGGGTGACTGGTATACGGATAGCCTATCCACCATCCAGCTCTCTGGGTGACTGGTATCGGGATGGCCTACCCACCATCCAGCTCTCAGGGTGACTGGTATAGGCATGGCCTACCCACCATCCAGGTCTCAGGGTGACTGTTATCGGGATGGGCTACCCATCATCCAGCTTTCTGGGTGAATGGTATCAGTATGGCCTACCCACCATCCACCTCCAAAGGTGGCTAGTATCGGGATGGCATACCCACCGTCCAGCTCTCAGGGTGACTCTGTATCGAGATGGCCTACCCATCATCCAGCTCTCAGGATGACTGGTATCAGGATGGCCTACCCACCATGCAGCTCTCAGGGTGACTGGTATCGGGATGGCCTACCCACTATCCAGCCCTCAGCGTGACCGGTCTCAGGATGGCCTACCCACCGTCCAGCTCTCAGGGTGACTGGTATCAGGGAGTCCTACTGACCATCCAGCTCTCATGGTGACTGGTATCAGGATGGCCTACACACCATCCAGCTCTCATGGAGACCGGTATCAGGATGGCCTATCCACCATCCAGCTCTCATGGTGACTGGTATCAGGATGGCCTACCCACCGTCCAGCTCTCATGGTGACTGGTATCAGGATGGCCTACCCACCAACCAGCTCTCAGGGTGACTGGTATCGGGATGGCCTACCCACCATCCAGCTGTCAGGGTGACTGGTATATGGATGACCTACCCACCATCCAGCTCTCTGGGAGACTGGTCTCGGGATGGCCTACCCACCATCCAGCTCTCAGGGTGACTGGTATAGGGATGGCCTACCCACCATCCAGCTCTCTGGGTGACTGGTATCGGGATGGCCTACCCACCATCCAGCTCTCAAGGTGACATGTATCAGGATGGCCTACCCACCATCCAGCTCTCTGGGATACTGTTATCGGGATGGCCTACGCATCATCCACCTCTCAGGGTGACTGGTATCAGGATGGCCTATCCACCATCCAGCTCTCAGGTTGACTGGTATTGGAATGGTCTACCCACCATCCAGCTCTCAGGGTGACAGGTATCAGGATGGCCTAACCACCATCCAGCTCTCAGGTTGACTCGTAACGGGTTGGCCTATCCACCATCCAGCTCTCAGGGTGACTGGTATATGGATGGCCTACCCACCATCCAGCTCTCATCGTGTCTGGTATAGGGATGGCCTACCCACCATCCAGCTCTCAGGGTGACTGGTATCGGGATGGTCTACCCACCATCCAGCTGTCAGGGTGACTGATATCGGGATGGCCTACCCACCATCCAGCTCTCAGGGTGACTGGTATATGGATGGCCTACCCACCGACCAGCTCTCAGGGTGACTGGTATAGGAATGGTCTATCCACCATCCAGCTCTCAGGGTGACTGGTATCGGGATGGCATACCCATCATCCAGCTCTCAGGGTGACTGGTATCTGGATGGCCTACCCACCGTCCAGCTCTCAGGGTGACTATGTATCGAGATGGTCTACCCAAAATCCAGCTCTCAGGGTGACAGTAATCGGGATGGCCTACCCATCTTCCAGCTCTCAGGGCGACTGGTATCGGGATGGTCTACCCACCATCCAGCTCTCAGGGTGTCTGGTATAGGGATGTCCTACCCACCATCCAGCTCTCAGGGTGACTGGTATCAGTATGGCCTACCCATCATCCAGCTCTCAGGTTGACTAGTATCGGGATGGCCAACCCACCGTCCAGCTCTCAGGGTGACTCTGTATCGAGATGGCCTATGCACCATCCAGCTCTCAGGATGACTGGTATCGGGATGGCCTACCCACGATCCAGCTCTCAGGGTGATTGGTATCAGGATGGTAAAAACAATGACTGCAAATGCTGGAAACCAGATTCTGGATCAGTGGTGCATGAAGAGCACAGCAATTCAGGAAGCATCCATGGCCTACCCATCATCCAGCTCTCAGGGTGACTGTTATCGGGATGGCCTATCCACCATCCTGCTCTCAGTGTGACCGTTCTCAGGATGGCCTACCCACCGTCCAGCTCTCAGGGTGACCGGAATCGGGATGGCCTACTCACCATCCAGCTCTCAGGATGACTGGTATCAGGATGGCCTACCCACCATCCAGCTCTCAGGGTGACTGGTATAGGGATCGCCTACCCACCATCCAGCTCTCTGGGTGACTGGTATCGGGATGGCCTACCCACCATCCAGCTCTCAAGGTGACAGGTATCAGGATGGCCTACCCACCATACAGCACCCAGGGTGACTGGTATCGGGATGGCCTACCCATCATCCAGCTCTCAGGGTGACTGGCATATGGATGGCCGACACACCTTCCAGCTCTCAGGGTGACTGGTATCGGGATGTCCTACCCACTATCCAGCCCTCAGCGTGACCGGTCTCAGGATGGCCTACCCACCGTCCAGCTCTCAGGGTGACTGGTATCAGGAAGTCCTACTGACCATCCAGCTCTCAGGGTGACTGCTATCAGGATGGCCTACACACCATCCAGCTCTCATGGAGACTGGTATCAGGATGGCCTATCCACCATCCAGCTCTCAGGGTGACCGGTATCAGGATGGCCTACCCACCAACCAGCTCTCAGGGTGACTGGTATCGGGATGGCCTACCCACCATCCAGCTGTCAGGGTGACTGGTATATGGATGACCTACCCACCGTCCAGCTCTCAGGGTGACTGGTATACGGATAGCCTACCCACCATCCAGCTCTCAGGGAGACTGGTCTCGGGATGGCCTACCCACCATCCAGCTCTCAGGGTGACTGGTATAGGGATAGCCTACCCACTATCCAGCTCTCTGGGTGACTGGTATCGGGATGGCCTACGCATCATCCAGCTCTCAGGTTGACTGGTATCAGGATGGCCTAACCACCATCCAGCTCTCAGGTTGACTCGTAACGGGATGGCCTATCCACCATCCAGCTCTCAGGGTGACTGGTATCAGGATGGCCTACCCACTATCCAGCTCTCAGGGTGACTGGTATCAGGATGGCCTACCAACCATCCAGCACTCAGGGTGACTCTGTATAGAGATGGTCTACCCACCATCCAGCTCTCAGGGTGACTGTAATCGGGATGGCCTACCCACCATCCAGCTCTCAGGGTGACCGGAATCGGGATGGTCTACTCATTCTCCAGCTCTCAGGGTGACTGGTATCAGGATGGCCTACTCGCCATCCAGCTCTCAGGATGACTGGTATCAGGATGGCCTACCTACCGTCTAGCTCTCATGGTGACTGGTGTCAGGATGGCCTACCCACCATCCAGCTCTCTGGGTGACTGGTATCAGGATGGCCCACCCACCTTCCAGCTCTCAGGGTGACAGGTATCAGGATGGCCTACCCACCAACCAGCTCTCAGGGTGACTGGTATCGGGATGGCCTACCCACCATCCAGCTCTCAAGGTGACAGGTATATGGATGGCCTACCCACTGTCCAGCTATCAGGGTGACTGGTATACGGATAGCCTACCCACCATCCAGCTCTCTGGGTGACTGGTATAGGGATGGCCTACCCACCATCCAGTTCACAGGGTGACTGGAATATGGATGGCCTACCCACCATCCAGCTCTCTGGGTGACAGGTATCGGGATGGCTGACCCACCGTCCAGCTCTCAGGGTGACTCTGTATCGAGATGGCCTAATCACCATCCAGCTCTCAAGGTGACAGGTATCAGGATGGCCTACCCACCATCCAGCTCTCAGGGTGACTGTTATCGGGATGGCCTACCCAACATCCAGCTCACAGGGTGACTCTGTATCGAGATTGTGTACCCACCATTCAGCTCTCAGGGTGACTGGTATCGAGATGGCCTACCCACCATCCAGCTCTCAGGGTGACTGGTATCGGGATGGTCTACCGACCATCCAGCTCTCAGGGTGACTGGCATATGGATGGCCGACACACCGTCCAGCTCTCAGGGTGACTGGTATACGGATAGCCTATCCACCATCCAGCTCTCTGGGTGACTGGTATCGGGATGGCCTACCCACCATCCAGCTCTCAGGGTGACTGGTATAGGCATGGCCTACCCACCATCCAGGTCTCAGGGTGACTGTTATCGGGATGGGCTACCCATCATCCAGCTTTCTGGGTGAATGGTATCAGTATGGCCTACCCACCATCCAGCTCTCAGGGTGGCTAGTATCGGGATGGCATACCCACCGTCCAGCTCTCAGGGTGACTGGTATCAGGATGGCCTACCCACCATGCAGCTCTCAGGGTGACTGGTATCGGGATGGCCTACCCACTATCCAGCCCTCAGCGTGACCGGTCTCAGGATGGCCTACCCACCGTTCAGCTCTCAGGGTGACTGGTATCAGGGAGTCCTACTGACCATCCAGCTCTCATGGTGACTGGTATCAGGATGGCCTACACACCATCCAGCTCTCATGGAGACTGGTATCAGGATGGCCTATCCACCATCCAGCTCTCAGGGTGACCGGTATCAGAATGGCCTACCCACCGTCCAGCTCTCATGGTGACTGGTATCAGGATGGCCTACCCACCAACCAGCTCTCAGGGTGACTGGTATCGGGATGGCCTACCCACCATCCAGCTGTCAGGGTGACTGGTATATGGATGACCTACCCACCATCCAGCTCTCTGGGAGACTGGTCTCGGGATGGCCTACCCACCATCCAGCTCTCAGGGTGACTGGTATAGGGATGGCCTACCCACCATCCAGCTCTCTGGGTGACTGGTATCGGGATGGCCTACCCACCATCCAGCTCTCAAGGTGACATGTATCAGGATGGCCTACCCACCATCCAGCTCTCTGGGATACTGTTATCGGGATGGCCTACGCATCATCCACCTCTCAGGGTGACTGGTATCAGGATGGCCTATCCACCATCCAGCTCTCAGGTTGACTGGTATTGGAATGGTCTACCCACCATCCAGCTCTCAGGGTGACAGGTATCAGGATGGCCTAACCACCATCCAGCTCTCAGGTTGACTCGTAACGGGTTGGCCTATCCACCATCCAGCTCTCAGGGTGACTGGTATATGGATGGCCTACCCACCATCCAGCTCTCATCGTGTCTGGTATAGGGATGGCCTACCCACCATCCAGCTCTCAGGGTGACTGGTATCGGGATGGTTTACCCACCATCCAGCTGTCAGGGTGACTGATATCGGGATGGCCTACCCACCATCCAGCTCTCAGGGTGACTGGTATATGGATGGCCTACCCACCGACCAGCTCTCAGGGTGACTGGTATAGGAATGGTCTATCCACCATCCAGCTCTCAGGGTGACTGGTATCGGGATGGCATACCCATCATCCAGCTCTCAGGGTGACTGGTATCTGGATGGCCTACCCACCGTCCAGCTCTCAGGGTGACTATGTATCGAGATGGTCTACCCAAAATCCAGCTCTCAGGGTGACAGTAATCGGGATGGCCTACCCATCTTCCAGCTCTCAGGGCGACTGGTATCTGGATGGTCTACCCACCATCCAGCTCTCAGGGTGTCTGGTATAGGGATGTCCTACCCACCATCCAGCTCTCAGGGTGACTGGTATCAGTATGGCCTACCCATCATCCAGCTCTCAGGTTGACTAGTATCGGGATGGCCAACCCACCGTCCAGCTCTCAGGGTGACTCTGTATCGAGATGGCCTATGCACCATCCAGCTCTCAGGATGACTGGTATCGGGATGGCCTACCCACGATCCAGCTCTCAGGGTGATTGGTATCAGGATGGTAAAAACAATGACTGCAAATGCTGGAAACCAGATTCTGGATCAGTGGTGCATGAAGAGCACAGCAATTCAGGAAGCATCCATGGCCTACCCACCATCCAGCTCTCAGGGTGACTGTTATCGGGATGGCCTATCCACCATCCAGCTCTCAGTGTGACCGTTCTCAGGATGGCCTACCCACCGTCCAGCTCTCAGGGTGACCGGAATCGGGATGGCCTACTCACCATCCAGCTCTCAGGATGACTGGTATCAGGATGGCCTACCCACCATCCAGCTCTCAGGGTGACTGGTATAGGGATCGCCTACCCACCATCCAGCTCTCTGGGTGACTGGTATCGGGATGGCCTACCCACCATCCAGCTCTCAAGGTGACAGGTATCAGGATGGCCTACCCACCATACAGCACCCAGGGTGACTGGTATCGGGATGGCCTACCCATCATCCAGCTCTCAGGGTGACTGGCATATGGATGGCCGACACACCTTCCAGCTCTCAGGGTGACTGGTATACGGATAGCCTATCCACCATCCAGCTCTCAGGGTGACTGGTATCGGGATGGCCTACCCACCATCCAGCTCTCAGGGTGACTGGTATAGGGATGGCCTACCCACCATCCAGGTCTCAGGGTGACTTGTATCGGGATGGCCTACCCACCATGCAGCTCTCAATGTGACAGGTATCAGGATGGCCTATCCACCATCCAGCTCTCAGGGTGACTGGTATAGGGATGGCCTACCCATCATCCAGCTCTCAGGGTGACTGGCATATGGATGGCCGACACACCTTCCAGCTCTCAGGGTGACTGGTATACGGATAGCCTATCCACCATCCAGCTCTCAGGGTGACTGTTATCGGAATGGGCTACCCATCATCCAGCTTTCTGGGTGAATGGTATCAGTATGGCCTACCCACCATCCAGCTCTCAGGGTGGCTAGTATCGGGATGGCATACCCACCGTCCAGCTCTCAGGGTGACTCTGTATCGAGATGGCCTACCCATCATCCAGCTCGCAGGATGACTGGTATCGGGATGGCCTACCCACTATCCAGCTCTCAGGGTGACTGGTATCAGGATGGCCTACCCACCATCCAGCTCTCAGGGTGACTGTTATCGGGATGGCCTACCCACCATCCAGCTCTCAGCATGACCGGTCTCAGGATGGCCTAACCACCGTCCAGCTCTCAGGGTGACCAGAATCGGGATGGCCTACTCACCATCCAGCTCTCAGAGTGACTGGTATCAGGATGGCCTACTCACCATCCAGCTCTCAGGATGACTGGTATCAGGATGGCCTACCCACCATCCAGCTCTCAGGGAGACCGGTATCAGGATGGCATACCCACCGTACAGCTCTCATGGTGACTGGTATCAGGATGGCCTACCCACCATCCAGCTCTCAGGGTGACTGGTATCAGGATGGCCTACCCACCATCCAGCTCTCAGGGTGACTGGTATAGGGATGGCCTACCCACAATCCAGCTCTCAGGGTGACTGGTATAGGGATGGCCTACCCACCATCCAGCTCTCAGGGTGACTGTTATCGGGATGGCCTACCCACCATCCAGCTCTCAGCATGACCGGTCTCAGCATGGCCAACCCACCGTCCAGCTCTCAGGGTGACCGGTATCGGGATGGCCTCATCACCATCCAGCTCACAGGGTGATTGGTATATGGATGGCCTACCCACCGTCCAGCTCTCATGGTGTCTGGTGTAGGGATGGCCTACCAACCATCCAGCTCTCAGGGTGACTGGTATCGGGATGGCCTACCCACCGTCCACCTCTCAGGGTGACTGGTATATGGATGGCCTACCCACCATCCAGCTCTCAGGGTGACTGGTATAGGGATGGCCTACCCATCATCCAGCTCTCAGGGTGACTGGTAAATGGATGGCCGACCCATCATCCAGCTCTCAGGGTGACTCTGTATCGAGATGGCCTACCCACCATCCAGCTCTCAGTGTGACTGGTATCAGGATGGCGTACCCACTGTCCATCTCTCAGAGTGACTCTGAATCGAGATGGCCTACCCACCATCCAGCTCTCAGGGTGACTGGTATTGGGATGGCCTACCCACCATCCAGCTCTCAGGGTGACTGGTATTGAGATGGCCTACCCACCATCCAGCTCTCAGGGTGACTGTTATCGGGATGGCCTACCATCATCCAGCTCTCAGGGTGACTGGTATCGGGATGGTCTACCCACCATCCAGCTCTCAGGGTGACTGTTATCGGGATGGCCTACCAATCCTCCAGCTTTCAGGGTGACCGGTATCGGGATGGTCTACCCACCATCCAGCTCGGAGGGTGACAGTTATCGGGATGGCCTACTAACCGTCCAGCTCTCAGGGTGACTGGTATCAGGAAGGCCTAGTGACCATCCAGCTCTCAGGGTGACCGGTATCAGAATGGCCTACCCACCGTCCAGCTCTCTTGGTGACTGGTATCAGGATGGCCTACCCACCAACCAGCTCTCAGGGTGACTGGTATCGGGATGGCCTACCCACCATCCAGCTGTCAGGGCGACTGGTATATGGATGACCTACCCACCGTCCAGCTCTCATGGTGACTGGTTTACGGATAGCCTACCCACCATCCAGCTCTCTGGGAGACTGGTCTCGGGATGGCCTACCCACCATCCAGCTCAAAGGGTGACCTGTATAGGGATGGCCTACCCACCATCCAGCTCTCTGGGTGACTGGTATCGGGATGGCCTACCCACCATCCAGCTCTCAAGGTGACATGTATCAGGATGGCCTACCCACCATCCAGCTCTCTGGGATACTGTTATCGGGATGGCCTACGCATCATCCACCTCTCAGGGTGTCTGGTATCGGGATGGCCTACCCAGCATCCAGCTCTCAGGGTGACTGGTATCGGGATGGCCTACCCACCATCCAGCTCTAAAGGTGACAGGTATCAGGATGGCCTACCCACCATACAGCACCCAGGGTGACTGCTATCGGGATGGCCTACCCATCATCCAGCTCTCAGGGTGACTGGCATATGGATGGCCGACCCACCGTCCAGCTCTCAGGGTGACTGGTATACGGATAGCCTATCCACCATCCAGCTCTCTGGGTGACTGGTATCGGGATGGCCTACGCACCATCCAGCTCTCAGGGTGACTGGTATAGGGATGGCCTACCCACCATCCAGCTCTCAAGGTGACAGGTATCAGGATGGCCTATCCACCATCCAGCTCTCAGGGTGACTGTTATAGGGATGGGCTACCCATCATCCAGCTTTCTGGGTGAATGGTATCAGAATGGCCTACCCGCCATCCAGCTCTCAGGGTGGCTAGTATCGGGATGGCATACCCACCGTCCAGCTCTCAGGCTGACTCTGTATCGAGATGGCCTACCCATCATCCAGCTCTCAGGATGACTGGTATCGGGATGGCCTACCCAACATCCAGCTCTCAGGGTGACTGGTATCAGGATGGCCTACCCACCATCCAGCTCTCAGGCTGACTCTTATCGGGATGGCCTACCCACCATCCAGCTCTCAGCATGACTGGTCTAAGGATGGCCTAACAACCGTCCAGCACTCAGGGTGACCGGAATCGGGATGGCCTACTCACCATCCAGCTCTCAGGGTGACTGGTATCAGGATGGCCTACCCACCATCCAGCTCTCAGGGTGACTGGTATCAGGATGGCCTACCCACCATCCAGCTCTCAGGGTGACTGGTATCGGGATGGCCTACCCACAATCCAGCTCTCAGGGTGACTGGTATAGGGATGGCCTACCCACCATCCAGCTCTCAGGGTGACTGTTATCGGGATGGCCTACCCACCATCCAGCTCTCAGGGTGACTGGTATCGGGATGGTCTACCGACCATCCAGCTCTCAGGGTGACTGGTATTGGGATGATCTACCCACCATCCAGCTCTCAGGGTGACTGTTATCGGGATGGCCTACCCACCGTCCAGCTCTCAGGGTGACAGGTATCAGGATGGCCAACCCACCACCCAACTCTCAGGGTGACTGGTAACAGGATGGCCTACCCAATATCCAGCTCTCAGGGTGACTGTTATCGGGATGTCCTACTCACCATTCAGCTCTCAGCCTGACCGGTCTCAGGATGGCCTACCCACCGTCCAGCTCTCAGGGTGAGCGGAATCGGGATGTCCTACTCACCATCCAGCTCTCAGGGTGACTGGTATCAGGATGGCCTAGTGACCATCCAGCTCTCAGGGTGACTGGTATCAGGATGGCCTATCCACCATCCAGCTCTCTTGGTGACTGTTATCGGGATGTCCTACTCACCATTCAGCTCTCAGCCTGACCGGTCTCAGGATGGCCTACCCACCGTCCAGCTCTCAGGGTGAGCGGAATCGGGATGTCCTACTCACCATCCAGCTCTCAGGGTGACTGGTATCAGGATGGCCTAGTGACCATCCAGCTCTCAGGGTGACCGGTATCAGAATGGCCTACCCACCGTCCAGCTCTCTTGGTGACTGGTATCAGGATGGCCTACCCACCAACCAGCTCTCAGGGTGACTGGTATCGGGATGGCCTACCCACCATCCAGCTGTCAGGGCGACTGGTATATGGATGACCTACCCACCGTCCAGCTCTCATGGTGACTGGTATACGGATAGCCTACCCACCATCCAGCTCTCAGGGTGACTGGTCTCGGGATGGCCTACCCACCATCCAGCTCAAAGGGTGACCTGTATAGGGATGGCCTACCCACCATCCAGCTCTCTGGGTGACTGGTATCGGGATGGCCTACCCACCATCCAGCTCTCAAGGTGACATGTATCAGGATGGCCTACCCACCATCCAGCTCTCAGGGATACTGTTATCGGGATGGCCTACGCATCATCCACCTCTCAGGGTGTCTGGTATCGGGATGGCCTACCCAGCATCCAGCTCTCAGGGTGACTGGTATCGGGATGGCCTACCCACCATCCAGCTCTAAAGGTGACAGGTATCAGGATGGCCTACCCACCATACAGCACCCAGGGTGACTGCTATCGGGATGGCCAACCCATCATCCAGCTCTCAGGGTGACTGGCATATGGATGGCCGACCCACCGTCCAGCTCTCAGGGTGACTGGTATACGGATAGCCTATCCACCATCCAGCTCTCTGGGTGACTGGTATCGGGATGGCCTACGCACCATCCAGCTCTCAGGGTGACTGGTATAGGGATGGCCTACCCACCATCCAGCTCTCAAGGTGACAGGTATCAGGATGGCCTATCCACCATCCAGCTCTCAGGGTGACTGTTATAGGGATGGGCTACCCATCATCCAGCTTTCTGGGTGAATGGTATCAGAATGGCCTACCCGCCATCCAGCTCTCAGGGTGGCTAGTATCGGGATGGCATACCCACCGTCCAGCTCTCAGGCTGACTCTGTATCGAGATGGCCTACCCATCATCCAGCTCTCAGGATGACTGGTATCGGGATGGCCTACCCAACATCCAGCTCTCAGGGTGACTGGTATCAGGATGGCCTACCCACCATCCAGCTCTCAGGCTGACTCTTATCGGGATGGCCTACCCACCATCCAGCTCTCAGCATGACCGGTCTAAGGATGGCCTAACAACCGTCCAGCACTCAGGGTGACCGGAATCGGGATGGCCTACTCACCATCCAGCTCTCAGGGTGACTGGTATCAGGATGGCCTACCCACCATCCAGCTCTCAGGGTGACTGGTATCAGGATGGCCTACCCACCATCCAGCTCTCAGGGTGACTGGTATCGGGATGGCCTACCCACAATCCAGCTCTCAGGGTGACTGGTATAGGGATGGCCTACCCACCATCCAGCTCTCAGGGTGACTGTTATCGGGATGGCCTACCCACCATCCAGCTCTCAGGGTGACTGGTATCGGGATGGTCTACCGACCATCCAGCTCTCAGGGTGACTGGTATTGGGATGATCTACCCACCATCCAGCTCTCAGGGTGACTGTTATCGGGATGGCCTACCCACCGTCCAGCTCTCAGGGTGACAGGTATCAGGATGGCCAACCCACCACCCAACTCTCAGGGTGACTGGTAACAGGATGGCCTACCCAATATCCAGCTCTCAGGGTGACTGTTATCGGGATGTCCTACTCACCATTCAGCTCTCAGCCTGACCGGTCTCAGGATGGCCTACCCACCGTCCAGCTCTCAGGGTGAGCGGAATCGGGATGTCCTACTCACCATCCAGCTCTCAGGGTGACTGGTATCAGGATGGCCTACTCACCATCCAGCTCTCAGGTTGACTGGTATCAGGATGGCCTACCCACCATCCAGCTCTCAGGGTGACTGATATCGGGATGGCCTACCCACCGTCCAGCTCTCATGGTGACTGGTATACGGATAGCCTACCCACCATCCAGCTCTCTGGGTGACTGGTATCGGGATGGCCTACCCACCATCCAGCTCTCAGGGTGACTGGTATAGGGATGGCCTAACCACCAGCCAGCTCTCTGGGTGACTGGTATCGGTATGGCCTACCCACCATCCAGCTCTCAAGGTGACAGGTATCAGGATGGCCTACCCACCATCCAGCTCTCAGGGTGACTGGTATCAGGATGGCCTACCCACCATCCAGTTCTCAGGGTGACTGTTATCGGGATGGCCTACCCACCATCCAGCTCTCAAGGTGACTGGTATCTGGATTGTCTACCCATCATCCAGCTCTCAGGGTGACTGGTATAGGGATGAGCTACCCATCTTCCAGCTTTCAGGGTGACTGGTATCAGTATGGCCTACCCACCATCCAGCTCTCAGGGTGACTGGTATAGGGATCGCCTACCCACCATCCAGCTCTCTGGGTGACTGCTATCGGGATAGCCTACCCACCATCCAGCTCTCAAGGTGACAGGTATCAGGATGGCCTACCCACCATACAGCTCTCAGGGTGACTGGTATCGGGATGGCCTACCCACCATCCAGCTCTCAGGGTGACTGGCATATGGATGGCCGACCCACCGTCCAGCTCTCAGGGTGACTGGTATACGGATAGCCTATCCACCATCCTGCTCTCAGGGTGACTGGTATCGGGATGGCCTACCCACCATCCAGCTCTCCGGGTGACTGGTATAGGGATGGCCTACCCACCATCCAGCTCTCAGGGTGACTTGTATCGGGATGGCCTACCCACCAACCAGCTCTCAAGGTGACAGGTATCAGGATGGCCTATCCACCATCCAGCTCTCAGGGTGACTGTTATCGGGATGGCCTACGCATCATCCAGCTCTCAGGGTGACTGGTATCGGGATGGGCTACCCATCATCCAGCTTTCTGGGTTACTGGTATCAGTATGGCCTACCCACCATCCAGCTCTCAGGGTGGCTAGATTAGATTAGATTAGATTACTTTACAGTGTGGAAACAGGCCCTTCGGCCCAACAAGTCCACACCGACCCGCCGAAGCGCAAACCACCCATACCCCTACATTTACCCCTTACCTAACATTACGGAAAATTTAACATGGCCAATTCACCTAACCTGCACATCTTTGTGACTGTGGGTGGAAACCGGAGCTCCCGGAGGAAACCCACGCAGACACGGGGAGAATGTGCAAACTCCACACAGTCAGTCGCCTGAGGCGGGAATTGAACCCGGTTCTCTGGCGCTGCGAGGCAGCAGTGCTAACCACTGTGCCACCGTGCCGCCCACCGATACTAGCTGGTGGGTAGGCCATCCCGCTAGTATCGGGATGGCCTACCCACCATCCAGCTCTCAGGGTGACTCTGTATCGAGATGGCCTACCCACCATCCAGCTCTCAAGATGACTGGTATCGGGATGGCCTACCCACTATCCAGCTCTCAGGGTGACTGGTATCAGGATGGCCTACCCACCATCCAGCTCTCAGGGTGACTGTTATCGGGATGGCCTACCCACCATCCAGCTCTCAGCATGACCGGTCTCAGGATGGCCTAACCACCGTCCAGCTCTCAGGGTGACCGGAATCGGGATGGCCTACTCACCATCCAGCTCTCAGGGTGACTGGTATCAGGATGGCCTACTCACCATCCAGCTCTCAGGATGACTGGTATCAGGATGGCCTACCCACCATCCAGCTCTCAGGGAGACCGGTATCAGGATGGCATACCCACCGTCCAGTTCTCATGGTGACTGGTATCAGGATGGCCTACCCACCATCCAGCTCTCAGGGTGCCTGGTATCAGGATCGCCTACCCACCATCCAGCTGCAGGGTGACTGGTATCGGGATGGCCTACCCACCATCCAGCTCTCAGGGTGACTGGTATATGGATGGCCTACACACCTTCCAGCTCTCAGGGTGCCTGGTATCGGGATGGACTAACCACCATCCAGCTCTCAGGGTGACTGGTATCAGGATGGCCTACCCACCATCCAGCTCTCTGGGTGACTGTTATCGGGATGGCCTACCCACCATCCAGCTCTCAGCGTGACCGGTCTCAGTATGGCCTACCCACCGTCAAGGTCTCAGGGTGACCGGAATCGGGATGGCCTACTCACCATCCAGCTCACAGGGTGACTGGTATATGGATGGCCTACCCACCGTCAAGGTCTCATGGTGTCTGATATAGGGATGGCCTACCAACCAACCAGCTCTCAGGGTGACTGGTATATGGATGGCCTACCCACCGTCCAGCTCTCAGGGTGACTGGTATAGGGATGGCCTACCCATCATCCAGCTCTCAGGGTGACTGGTATATGGATGGCCTACCCACCGTCCAGCTCTCATGGTGTCTGGTATAGGGATGGTCTACCAACCATCCAGCTCTCAGGGTGACTGGTATCGGGATGGCCTACCCACCATCCAGCTGTCAGGGTGACTGGTATCGGGATGGCCAAGCCACCATCCAGCTCTCAGGGTGACTGGTATATTGATTGCCTACCCACCGTCCAGCTCTCAGGGTGACTGGTATAGGGATGGCCTACCCACCATCCAGCTCTCAGTGTGACTGGTATCGGGATGGCCTACCCACTGTCCATCTCTCAGGGTGACTCTGTATCGAGATGGTCTACCCACCCTCCAGCTCTCAGGGTGACTGGCATAGGGATGGCCTACCCAACATCCAGCTCTCAGTGTGACTGGTATTGGGATGGTCTACCCACCGTCCAGCTCTCAGGGTGACTGGTGTATAGATGGCATACCCACCATCCAGCTCTCAAGGTGACACGTATCAGGATGGCCCAGCCACCATCCAGCTCTCAGGGTGACTGTTATCGGGATGGCCTACCCATCATCCAGCTCTCAGGGTGACTGGTATCGGGATGCCCTACCCATCGTCCAGCTCTCAGGGTGACTGGTATCGGGATGGCCTACCCATCATCCAGCTATCAGGGTGACCGGTATCAGGATGGCCTACCCACCGTCCAGCTCTCATCGTGACTGATATCAGGATGGCCTACCCACCATCCAGCTCTCAGGGTGACTGGAATCTGGATGGCCTACCCACCAACCAGCTCTCTGGGGGACTGGTATCGGGAAGACCTCCGCATCATTCAGCTCTCAGGGTGACTGGTAACGGGATGGCCTACCCATCATCCAGCTCTCAAGGTGACAGGTATCAGGATGGCCTACCCACCATCCATCTCTCAGGGTGACTGGTATCGCGATGGTCTTCCCACCATCCAGCTCTCAGAGTGACTGGAATAGGGATGGGCTACCCACCATCCAGCTTTCTGGGTGACTGGTATCAGTATGGCCTACCCACCATCCAGCTCTCAGGGTGACGGGTATCAGGATGGCCTAACCACCAGCCAGCTCTCTGGGTGACTGGTATCGGTATGGCCTACCCACCATCCAGCTCTCAAGGTGACAGGTATCAGGATGGCCTACCCATCATCCAGCTCTCAAGGTGACTGGTATCTGGATTGTGTACCCATCATCCAGCTCTCAGGGTGACTGGTATAGGGTTGAGCTACCTATCTTCCAGCTCTCAGGGTGACTGGTATCAGTATGGCCTACCCACCATCCAGCTCTCTGGGTGACTGCTATCGGGATAGCCTACCCACCATCCAGCTCTCAAGGTGACAGGTATCAGGATGGCCTACGCATCATCCAGCATTCAGGGTGACTGGTATCGGGATGGCCTACGCATCATCCAGCTCTCAGGGTGACTGGTATCGGTATGGCCTACCCACCATCCAGCTCCCAGGGTGACTGTTATCGGGATGGCCTACTCACCATCCAGCTGTCAGAGTGACTGGAATAGGGATGGACTACCCACCATCCAGCTTTCTGGGTGACTGGTATCAGTATGGCCTACTCACCATCCAGCTCTCAGGGTCACCGGTATCAGGATGGCCCACCCACCATCCAGCTCTCAGGGTGACAGGTATCAGGATGGCCTAACCACCATCCAGCTCTCAGGGTGACTGGTATCGGGATGGCCTCCCCACCATCCAGCTCTCAGGGCGACTGGTATCAGGATGGCCTACCCAACAACCAGCTCTCTGGGTGACTGGTATCGGGATAGACTACCCACCATCCAGCTCTCAGGGTGACTGGTTGAACGGGATGGCCTACCCATCATCGAGCTCTCAGGGTGACTGGTATCGGGATGGTCTACCCACCATCCAGCTCTCAAGGTGACAGGTATCAGGATGGCCTACCCACCATCCAGCTCTCAGGGTGACAGTTATCGGGATGGCCTATGCATCATCCAGCTCTCAGGGTGACTGGTATCGGGATGGCCTATGCATCATCCAGCTCTCAGGGTGACTGGTATCGGGATGGCCTACCCACCATCCAGCTCTCAGCGTGACTGTTATCGGGATGGCCTACTCACCATCCAGCTCTCACGGTGACTGGTATCGCGATGGTCTACCCACCATCCAGCTCTCAGAGTGACTGGAATAGGGATGGGCTACCCACCATCCAGCTTTCTGGGTGACTGGTATCAGTATGGCCTACCCACCATCCAGCTCTCAGGGTGACTGGTATCAGGATGGCCCACCCACCATCCAGCTCTCTGGGTGACGGGTATCAGGATGGCCTAACCACCAGCCAGCTCTCTGGGTGACTGGTATCGGTATGGCCTACCCACCATCCAGCTCTCAAGGTGACAGGTATCAGGATGGCCTACCCACCATCCAGCTCTCTGGGTGACTGGTATCAGGATGGCCTACCCACCATCCAGTTCTCAGGGTGACTGTTATCGGGATGGCCTACCCATCATCCAGCTCTCAAGGTGACTGGTATCTGGATTGTCTACCCATCATCCAGCTCTCAGGGTGACTGGTATAGGGATGAGCTACCCATCTTCCAGCTTTCAGGGTGACTGGTATCAGTATGGCCTACCCACCATCCGGCTCTCAGGGTGACTGGTATAGGGATCGCCTACCCACCATCCAGCTCTCTGGGTGACTGCTATCGGGATAGCCTACCCACAATCCAGCTCTCAAGGTGACAGGTATCAAGATGGCCTACCCACCATACAGCTCTCAGAGTGACTGGTATCGGGATGGCCTACCCACCATCCAGCTCTCAGTGTGACTGGCATATGGATGGCCGACACACCGTCCAGCTCTCAGGGTGACTGGTATCGGGATGGCCTACCCACCATCCAGCTCTCCGGGTGACTGGTATAGGGATGGCCTACCCACCATCCAGCTCTCAGGGTGACTTGTGTCGGGATGGCCTACCCACCATCCAGCTCTCAAGGTGACAGGTATCAGGATGGCCTATCCACCATCCAGCTCTCAGGGTGACTGTTATCGGGATGGCCTACGTATCATCCAGCTCTCAGGGTGACTGGTATCGGGATGGGCTACCCATCATCCAGCTTTCTGGGTGACTGGTATCAGTATGGCCTACCACCATCCAGCTCTCAGGGTGGCTAGATTAGATTAGATTAGATTACTTTACAGTGTGGAAACAGGCCCTTCGGCCCAACAAGTCCACACCGACCCGCCGAAGCGCAAACCACCCATACCCCTACATTTACCCCTTACCTAACATTACGGAAAATTTAACATGGCCAATTCACCTAACCTGCACATCTTTGTGACTGTGGGAGGAAACCGGAGCTCCCGGAGGAAACCCACACAGACACGGGGAGAATGTGCAAACTCCACACAGTCAGTCGCCTGAGGCGGGAATTGAACCCGGTTCTCTGGCGCTGCGAGGCAGCAGTGCTAACCACTGTGCCACCGTGCCGCCCACCGATACTAGCTGGTAGGTAGGCCATCCCGCTAATATCGGGATGGCCTACCCACCGTCCAGCTCTCAGGGTGACTCTGTATCGAGATGGCCTACCCACCATCCAGCTCTCAGGATGACTGGTATCGGGATGGCCGACCCACTATCCAGCTCTCAGGGTGACTGGTATCAGGATGGCCTACCCACCATCCAGCTCTCAGGGTGACTGTTATCTGGATGGCCTACCCACCATCCAGCTCTCAGCATGACCGGTCTCAGGATGGCCTAACCACCGTCCAGCTCTCAGGGTGACCGGAATCGGGATGGCCTACTCACCATCCAGCTCTCAGGGGGACTGGTATCAGGATGGCCTACTCACCATCCAGCTCTCAGGATGACTGGTATCAGGATGGCCTACCCACCATCCAGCTCTCAGGGAGACCGGTATCAGGATGGCATACCCACCGTCCAGCTCTCATGGTGACTGGTATCAGGATGGCCTACCCACCATCCAGCTCTCAGGGTGCCTGGTATCAGGATCGCCTACCCACCGTCCAGCTCTCAGGGTGACCGGAATCGGGATGGCCTACTCACCATCCAGCTCACAGGGTGACTGGTATATGGATGACCTACCCACCGTCAAGGTCTCATGGTGTCTGATATAGGGATGGCCTACCAACCAACCAGCTCTCTGGGTGACTGGTATTGGGATGGCCTACCCACCATCCAGCTATCAGGGTGACTGGTATCGGGATGGCCTACCCACCATCCAGCTCTCAGGGTGACTGGTATATGGATGGCCTACCCACCGTCCAGCTCTCAGGGTGACTAGTATAGGGATGGCCTACCCATCATCCAGCTCTCAGGGTGACTGGTATATGGATGGCCTACCCACCATCCAGCTCTCATGGTGTCTGGTATAGGGATGGCCTACCAACCATCCAGCTCTCAGGGTGACTGGTATCGGGATGGCCTACCCACCATCCAGCTGTCAGGGTGACTGGTATCGGGATGGCCTACCCACCATCCAGCTCTCAGGGTGACTGGTATATTGATTGCCTACCCACCGTCCAGCTCTCAGGGTGACTGGTATAGGGATGGCCTACCCACCATCCAGCTCTCAGTGTGACTGGTATCGGGATGGCCTACCCACTGTCCATCTCTCAGGGTGACTCTGTATCGAGATGGTCTACCCACCCTCCAGCTCTCAGGGTGACTGGCATAGGGATGGCCTACCCAACATCCAGCTCTCAGTGTGACTGGTATCGGGATGGCCTACCCATCGTCCAGCTCTCAGGGTGACTGGTATCGGGATGGTCTACACACCATCCAGCTCTCAGGGTGACTGGTATAGGGATGGCATACCCACCATCCAGCTCTCAGGGTGACTGGTATCGGGATGATCTACCCACCAACCAGCTCTTAGGGTGACTGTTATCGGGATGGCCTACCCACCGTCCAGCTCTCAGGGTGACTGGTATCGGGATAGACTATCCACCATCCAGCTCTCAGAGTGACTGGTAACGGGATGGCCTACCCATCATCCAGCTCTCAGGGTGACTGGTATCGGGATGGTCTACCCACCATCCAGCTCTCAAGGTGACAGGTATCAGGATGGCCTACCCACCATCCATCTCTCAGGGTGACATTTATCGGGATGGCCTACGCATCATCCAGCATTCAGGGTGACTGGTATCGGGATGGCCTACGCATCATCCAGCATTCAGGGTGACTGGTATCGGGATGGCCTACGCATCATCCAGCTCTCAGGGTGACTGTTATCGGGATGGCCTACTCACCATCCAGCTCTCAGGGTGACTGGTATCGCGATGGTCTTCCCACCATCCAGCTCTCAGAGTGACTGGAATAGGGATGGGCTACCCACCATCCAGCTTTTTGGGTGACCGGTATCAGGATGGCCTACTCACCATCCAGCTCTCAGGGTCACCGGTATCAGGATGGCCCACCCACCATCCAGCTCTCAGGGTGACAGGGATCAGGATGGCCTAACCACCATCCAGCTCTCAGGGCGACTGGTATCAGGATGGCCCACCCACCATCCAGCTCTCAGGGCGACTGGTATCAGGATGGCCTACCCAACAACCAGCTCTCTGGGTGACTGGTATCGGGATAGACTACCCACCATCCAGCTCTCAGGGTGACTGGTTGAACGGGATGGCCTACCCATCATCGAGCTCTCAGGGTGACTGGTATCGGGATGGTCTACCCACCATCCAGCTCTCAAGGTGACAGGTATCAGGATGGCCTACCCACCATCCAGCTCTCAGGGTGACAGTTATCGGGATGGCCTATGCATCATCCAGCTCTCAGGGTGACTGGTATCGGGATGGCCTATGCATCATCCAGCTCTCAGGGTGACTGGTATCGGGATGGCCTACCCACCATCCAGCTCTCAGCGTGACTGTTATCGGGATAGCCTACTCACCATCCAGCTCTCACGGTGACTGGTATCGCGATGGTCTACCCACCATCCAGCTCTCAGAGTGACTGGAATAGGGATGGGCTACCCACCATCCAGCTTTCTGGGTGACTGGTATCAGTATGGCCTACCCACCATCCAGCTCTCAGGGTGACTGGTATCAGGATGGCCCACCCACCATCCAGCTCTCTGGGTGACGGGTATCAGGATGGCCTAACCACCAGCCAGCTCTCTGGGTGACTGGTATCGGTATGGCCTACCCACCATCCAGCTCTCAAGGTGACAGGTATCAGGATGGCCTACCCACCATCCAGCTCTCTGGGTGACTGGTATCAGGATGGCCTACCCACCATCCAGTTCTCAGGGTGACTGTTATCGGGATGGCCTACCCACCATCCAGCTCTCCGGGTGACTGGTATCAGGATGGCCTACCCACCATCCAGCTCTCAGGGTGACAGTTATCGGGATGGCCTGTGCATCATCCAGCTCTCAGGGTGACTGGTATCGGGATGGCCTTCGCATCATCCAGCTCTCATGGTGACTGTTATTGGGATGGCCTACCCACCATCCAGCTCTCAGGGTGACTGTTATCGGGATGGCCTACTCACCATCCAGCTCTCAGGGTGACTGGTATCGCGATGGTCTTCCCACCATCCAGCTCTCAGAGTGACTGGTATAGGGATGGGCTACCCACCATCCAGCTTTCTGGGTGACTGGTATCAGTATGGCCTACCCACCATCCAGCTCTCAGGGTGACTGGTATCAGGATGGCCCACCCACCATCCAGCTCTCAGGGTGACGGGTATCAGGATGGCCTAACCACCAGCCAGCTCTCTGGGTGACTGGTATTGGTATGGCCTACCCACCATCAGGCTCTCAAGGTGACTGTTATCGGGACAGCCTACCCATCATCCAGCTCTCAAGGTGACTGGTATCTGGATTGTCTACCCATCATCCAGCTCTCAGGGTGACTGGTATAGGGATGAGCTCCCCATCTTCCCGCTTTCAGGGTGACTGGTATCAGTATGGCCTACCCACCATCCAGCTCTCAGGGTGACTGGTATAGGGATCGCCTACCCACCATTCAGCTCTCTGGGTGACTGCTATCGGGATAGCCTACCCACCATCCAGCTCTCAAGGTGACAGGTATCAGGATGGCCTACGCATCATCCAGCATTCAGGGTGACTGGTATCGGGATGGCCTACGCATCATCCAGCTCTCAGGGTGACTGGTATCGGTATGGCCTACCCACCATCCAGCTCTCAGGGTGACTGTTATCGGGATGGCCGACTCACCATCCAGCTGTCAGAGTGACAGGAATAGGAATGGGCTACCCACCATCCAGCTTTCTGGGTGACTGGTATCAGTATGGCCTACTCACCATCCAGCTCTCAGGGTCACCGGTATCAGGATGGCCCACCCACCATCCAGCTCTCAGGGTGACTGGTATCGGGATGGCCTCCCCACCATCCAGCTCTCAGGGCGACTGGTATCCAGATGGCCTACGCATCATCCAGCTCTCAGGGTGACTGGTATCGGTATGGCCTACCCACCATCCAGCTCTCAGGGTGATTGTTATCGGGATGGCCTCCTCACCATCCAGCTCTCAGGGTGACTGGTATCGCGATGGTCTTCCCACCATCCAGCTCTCAGAGTGACTGGAATAGGGATGGGCTACCCACCATCCAGCTTTCTGGGTGACTGGTATCAGTATGGCCTACCCACCATCCAGCTCTCAGGGTGACTGGTATCAGGATGGCCCACCCACCATCCAGCTCTCAGGGTGACGGGTATCAGGATGGCCGAACCACCATCCAGCTCTCAGGGTGACTGGTATCGGGATGGCCTACCCACCATCCAGCTCTCAGGGTGACTGGTATATAGATGGCCTACCCACCGTCCAGCTCTCAGGGTGACTGGTAAAGGGATGGACTACCCACCATCCAGCTCTCAGGGTGACTGGCAACGGGAAGGCCTACCCACCGTCCAGCTCTCAGGGTGACTCTGTATCGAGATGGCCTACCAATCATCCAGCTCTCAGGGTGACTGGTATCAGGATGGCCTACACACCATCCAGCTCTCAGGGTGACTGGTATCAGGATGGCCGACTCACCATCCAGCTCTCAGGATGACTGGTATCAGGATGGCCTACCCACCGTCCAGCTCTCATGGTGACTAGTATCAGGATGGCCTACCAACATCCACCTCTCAGGGTGACCGGCATCAAGATGGCATACCCAACGTCCAGCTCTCATGGTGACTGGTATCAGGATGGCCTACCCACCATCCAGCTCTCAGGGTGACTGGTATCAGGATGGCCCACCCACCTTCCAGCTCTCAGGGTGACTGGTATAGGGATGGTCTACCCACCATCCAGCTCTCAGGGTGACAGGTATCAGGATGGCCTACCCACCATCCAGCTCTCTGGGTGACTGGTATATCGCTGGCCTTCCCACCTTCCAGCTCTCAGGGTGAAAGGTATATGGATGGCCTACCCACCTTCCAGCTCTCTGGGTGACTGGTATCGGGATGGCCTACCCACCATCCAGCTCTCAGGGTGACTGGCATAGGGATGGCGTACCCACCATCCAGCTCTCAGGGTGACTGTTATCAAGATGGCCTACCCACCGTCCAGCTCTCATGGTGATTGGTATCGGGATGGCCTACCCATCATCCAGCTCTCAGGGTGACTGGTAACAGGATGCCCACCCACCTTCCAGCTCTCTGGGTGACTGGTATAGGGCTGGCCTACCCACCATCCAGCTCTCTGGGTGACTGGTATCGGGATGGCCTACCCACCATCCAGCTGTCAAGGAGACAGGTATCAGGATGGTCTACCCACCATCCAGCTCTCAGGGTGACAGGTATCAGGATGGCCTACCCACCATCCAGCTCTCTGGGTGACTGGTATATGGATGGCCTTCCCACCTTCCAGCTCTCAGGGTGAAAGGTATATGGATGGCCTACCCACCTTCCAGCTCTCTGGGTGACTGGTATCGGGATGGCCTACCCACCATCCAGCTCTCAGGGTGACTGACATAGGGATGGCGTACCCATCATCCAGCTCTCAGGGTGACTGTTAACGGGATGGCCAACTCATCATCCAGCTCTCAGGGTGTCTGGTATCGGGATAGCCTACCCACCGTCCAGCTCTCAGGGTGACAGGTGTCTGGATGGCCTAACCACCATCCAGCTATCAGGGTGACTGGTATAGGGATGGTCTACCCACCATCCAGCTCTCAGGGTGACAGGTATCAGGATGGCCTACCCACCATCCAGCTGTTTGGGTGACTGGTATATGGATGGCCTTCCCACCTTCCAGCTCTCAGGGTGAAAGGTATATGGATGGCCTACCCACCTTCCAGCTCTCTGGGTGACTGGTATCGGGATGGCCTACCTACCATCCAGCTCTCAGGGTGACTGGCATAGGGATGGCGTACCCACCATCCAGCTCTCAGGGTGACTGTTATCAAGATGGCCTGCCCATCATCCGGCTCTCAAGGTGATTGGTATCGGGATGGCCTACCCATCATCCAGCTCTCAGGGTGACTGGTATCAGGATGGCCCACCCACCATCCAGCTCTCAGGGTGACAGGTGTCTGGATGGCCTAACCACCATCCAGCTATCAGGGTGACTGTTATCGGGATGGCCTACCCACCATCCAGCTCTCAGGGTGACTGGTAAATGGATGGCCTACCCAGCGTCCAGCTCTCATGGTGTCTGGTATCGGGATGGCCTCCACATCATGCAGCTCTCAGGGTGACTGGTATCAGTATGGCCTACCCACCATCCAGCTCTCAGGGTGACTGTTATCGGGATGGCCTACTCACCATCCAGCTCTCAGGGTGACTGGTATCGCGATGGTCTTCCCACCATCCAGCTCTCAGAGTGACTGGAATAGGGATGGGCTACCCACCATCCAGCTTTCTGGGTGACTGGTACCAGTATGGCCTAACCACCATCCAGCTCTCAGGGTGACTGGTATCAGGATGGCCCACCCACCATCCAGCTCTCAGGGTGACAGGTATCAGGATGGGCGAACCACCATCCAGCTCTCAGGGTGACTGATATCGGAATGGCCTACCCACCATCCAGCTCTCAGGGTGACTGGTAAAGGGATGGCCTACCCACCATCCAGCTCTAAGGGTGACTGGCATCGGGAAGGCCTACCCACCGTCCAGCTCTCAGGGTGACTCTGTATCGAGATGGCCTACCAATCATCCAGCTCTCAGGGTGACTGGTATCAGGATGGCCTACTCACCAACCAGCTCTCAGGGAGACCGGTATCAGGATGGCATACCCACCGTCCAGCTCTCATGGTGACTGGTATCAGGATGGCCTACCCACCATCCAGCTCTCAGGGAGACCGGTATCAGGATGGCATACCCACCGTCCAGCTCTCATGGTGACTGGTATCAGGATGGCCAACCCACCATCCAGCTCTCAGGGTGACTGGTATCAGGATGGCCAACCCACCGTCCAGCTCTCAGGGTGACTGGTAAAGGGATGGCCTAACCACCATCCAGCTCTCAGGGTGACTGGCATCGGGATGGCCTACCCACCATCCAGCTCTCAGGGTGACAGATATCGGGATGGCCTACCCACCATCCAGCTCTCAGGGTGACTGTTATCGGGATGGTCTACCCACCATCCAGCTCTCAGGGTGACTGGTATCAGGATGGCCCACCCACCATCCAGCTCTCAGGGTGACTGGAATAGGGATGGGCTACCCACCATCCAGCTTTCTGGGTGACTGGTATCAGTATGGCCTACCCACCATCCAGCTCTCAGGTTGACAGGTATCAGGATGGCCGAACCACCATCCAGCTCTCATGGTGACTGGTATCGGGATGGCCTACCCACCATCCAGCTCTCAGGGTGACTGGTATATAGATGGCCTACCCACCGTCCAGCTCTCTGGGTGACTGGTAAAGAGATGGCCTACCCACCATCCAGCTCTCAGGGTGACTGGCATCGGGAAGGCCTACCCACCGTCCAGCTCTCAGGGTGACTCTGTATCGAGATGGCCTACCAATCATCCAGCTCTCAGGGTGACTAGTATCAGGATGGCCTACACACCATCCAGCTCTCAAGGTGACTGGTATCAGGATGGCATACTCACCGTCTAGCTCTCATGGTGACTGGTATCAGGATGGCCTACCAACATCCACCTCTCAGGGAGACCGGTATCAGGATGGCTTACCCACCGTCCAGCTCTCATGGTGACTGGTATCAGGATGGCCTACCCACCATCCAACTCACAGGGTGACTGGTATCAGGATGGCCCATCCACCTTCCAGCTCTCAGGGTGACTTGTATAGGGATGGCCTACCCACCATACAGCTCTCAGGGTGACTGGTATCGGTATGGCCTACCCCCCATCCAGCTCCCTGGGTGACTGGTATATGGATGGCCTTCCTACCTTCCAGCTCTCAGGGTGAAAGGTATATGGATGGTCTACCCACCTTCCAGCTCTCTGGGTGACTGGTATTGGGATGGCCTACCCAACATCCAGCTCTCAGGGTGACTGGCATAGGGATGGCGTACCCACCATCCAGCTCTCAGGGTGACTGTTAACGGGACGGCCAACGCATCATCCAGCTCTCAGGGTGTTTGGTATCGGGATAGCCTACCCACCATCCAGCTCTCAGGGTGACTGTTATCAGGATGGCCTACCCATGATCCTGCTCTCAGGGTGATTGGTATCGGGATGGCTTACCCATCATCCAGCTCTAGGGAGACTGGTATCAGGATGGCCCACCCACCATCCAGCTCTCAGGGTGACAGGTGTCTGGATGGCCTAACCACCATTCAGCTATCAGGGTGACTGTTATCAGGATGGCCTACCCACCATCCAGCTCTCAGGGTGACTGGTAAATGGATGGGTTACCCACCGTCCAGCTCTCATGGTGTCTGGTATCAGGATGGCCTACCCACCATCCAGCTCTCTGGGTGACTGGTATCGGGATGGCCTACCCACCATCCAGCTCTCTGGTTGACTGGTATCGGGATGGCCTCCGCATCATCCAGCTCTCAGGGTGACTGGTAACGGGATGGCCTACCCATCATCCAGCTCTCAGGGTGACTGGTATCGGGATGGTCTACCCACCATCCAGCTCTCCAGGTGACATGTATCAGGATGGCCTACCCACCATCCAGCTCTCAGGGTGACAGTTATCGGGATGGCCTACGCATCATCCAGCTCTCAGGGTGACTGGTATCGGTATGGCCTACCCACCATCCAGCTCTCAGGGTGACTGTTATCGGGATGGCCTACTCACCATCCAGCTCTCAGGGTGACTGGTATCGGTATGGCCTACTCACCATCCAGCTCTCAGGGTGACTGGTATAGGCATGGCCTACGCACCATCCAGTTCTCAGGGTGACTGGTATGGGGATGGCCTACCCACTGTCCAGCTCTCAGGGTGACAGGTATCGGGATGGCCTACCCACCTTCCAGCTCTCAGGGTGACTGGTATCGGGATGGCCTACCCACCTTCCAGCTCTCTGGGTGACTGGTATCGGGATGGCCTACCCACCGTCGAGCTCTCAGGGTGACTGGTATCGAGATGGCCTACCCACCATCCAGCTCTCAGAGTGACTGTTATCGGGATGGCCAACACTCCATTCAGCTCTTAGGGTGACTGGTATCGGGATGGTCAACCCACCATCTAGCTCTCAGGGTGACTGTTTTCGGGATGGCCTACCCACCATCCAGCTCTCAGGGTGACTGGTATCGGGATGGCCTCCCCTCCGTCCAGCTCTCAGGGTGACTGGTATCAAGATGGCCTACCCACCATCCAGCTCTCAGGGTGACTGATATCGGGATGGTCTACCAACAATCAAGCTCTCAGGGTGACTGGTATAGTGTTTGCCTACCCACCATCCATCTCTCAGGGTGACTGGTATCGGGATGGTGTACCCACCATCCAGCTCTCAGGGTGACTGTTATCCGGATGGTCAACCCACCATCCAGCTCTCAGGGTGATTGTTATCGGGATGGCCTACTCACCATCCAGCTCTCAGGGTGACTGGTATCGCGATGGTCTTCCCACCATACAGTTCTCAGAGTGACTGGTATAGAGATGGGCTACCCACTATCCAGCTTTCTGGGTGACTGGTATCAGTATGGCCTACCCACCATCCAGCTCTCATGGTGACTAGTATCAGGATGGCCCACCCACCATCCAGCTCTCAGGGTGACGGGTATCAGGATGGCCTACCCACCATCCAGCTCTCAGGGTGACTGGTATCGGGATGGCCTACCCACAATCCAGCTCTCAGGGTGACTGGTATATAGATGGCCTACCCACCGTCCAGCTCTCAGGGTGACTGGTAAAGGGATGGACTACCCACCATCCAGCTCTCAGGGTGACTGGCAAAGGGAAGGCCTACCCACCGTCCAGCTCTCAGGGTGACTCTGTATCGAGATGGCCTACCAATCATCCAGCTCTCAGGGTGACTGGTATCAGGATGGCCTACACACCATCCAGCTCTCAGGGTGACTGGTATCAGGATGGCCTACTCACCATCCAGCTCTCAGGATGACTGGTATCAGGATGGCCTACCCACCGTCCAGCTCTCATGGTGACTGGTATCAGGATGGCCTACCAACATCCACCTCTGAGGGAGACCGGTATCAGGATGGCATACCCACCGTCCAGCTCTCAGGGTGACTGGTAAATGGATGGGTTACCCACCGTCCAGCTCTCATGGTGTCTGGTATCAGGATGGCCTACCCACCATCCAGCTCTCTGGGTGACTGGTATCGGGATGGCCTACCCACCATCCAGCTCTCTGGTTGACTGGTATCGGGATGGCCTCCGCATCATCCAGCTCTCAGGGTGACTGGTAACGGGATGGCCTACCCATCATCCAGCTCTCAGGGTGACTGGTATCGGGATGGTCTACCCACCATCCAGCTCTCCAGGTGACATGTATCAGGATGGCCTACCCACCATCCAGCTCTCAGGGTGACAGTTATCGGGATGGCCTACGCATCATCCAGCTCTCAGGGTGACTGGTATCGGTATGGCCTACCCACCATCCAGCTCTCAGGGTGACTGTTATCGGGATGGCCTACTCACCATCCAGCTCTCAGGGTGACTGGTATCGGTATGGCCTACTCACCATCCAGCTCTCAGGGTGACTGGTATAGGCATGGCCTACGCACCATCCAGTTCTCAGGGTGACTGGTATGGGGATGGCCTACCCACTGTCCAGCTCTCAGGGTGACAGGTATCGGGATGGCCTACCCACCTTCCAGCTCTCAGGGTGACTGGTATCGGGATGGCCTACCCACCTTCCAGCTCTCTGGGTGACTGGTATCGGGATGGCCTACCCACCGTCGAGCTCTCAGGGTGACTGGTATCGAGATGGCCTACCCACCATCCAGCTCTCAGAGTGACTGTTATCGGGATGGCCAACACTCCATTCAGCTCTTAGGGTGACTGGTATCGGGATGGTCAACCCACCATCTAGCTCTCAGGGTGACTGTTTTCGGGATGGCCTACCCACCATCCAGCTCTCAGGGTGACTGGTATCGGGATGGCCTCCCCTCCGTCCAGCTCTCAGGGTGACTGGTATCAAGATGGCCTACCCACCATCCAGCTCTCAGGGTGACTGATATCGGGATGGTCTACCAACAATCAAGCTCTCAGGGTGACTGGTATAGTGTTTGCCTACCCACCATCCATCTCTCAGGGTGACTGGTATCGGGATGGTGTACCCACCATCCAGCTCTCAGGGTGACTGTTATCCGGATGGTCAACCCACCATCCAGCTCTCAGGGTGATTGTTATCGGGATGGCCTACTCACCATCCAGCTCTCAGGGTGACTGGTATCGCGATGGTCTTCCCACCATACAGTTCTCAGAGTGACTGGTATAGAGATGGGCTACCCACTATCCAGCTTTCTGGGTGACTGGTATCAGTATGGCCTACCCACCATCCAGCTCTCATGGTGACTAGTATCAGGATGGCCCACCCACCATCCAGCTCTCAGGGTGACGGGTATCAGGATGGCCTACCCACCATCCAGCTCTCAGGGTGACTGGTATCGGGATGGCCTACCCACAATCCAGCTCTCAGGGTGACTGGTATATAGATGGCCTACCCACCGTCCAGCTCTCAGGGTGACTGGTAAAGGGATGGACTACCCACCATCCAGCTCTCAGGGTGACTGGCAAAGGGAAGGCCTACCCACCGTCCAGCTCTCAGGGTGACTCTGTATCGAGATGGCCTACCAATCATCCAGCTCTCAGGGTGACTGGTATCAGGATGGCCTACACACCATCCAGCTCTCAGGGTGACTGGTATCAGGATGGCCTACTCACCATCCAGCTCTCAGGATGACTGGTATCAGGATGGCCTACCCACCGTCCAGCTCTCATGGTGACTGGTATCAGGATGGCCTACCAACATCCACCTCTGAGGGAGACCGGTATCAGGATGGCATACCCACCGTCCAGCTCTCATGGTGACTGGTATCAGGATGGCCTACCCACCTTCCAGCTCTCAGGGTGACTGGTATCAGGATGGCCCACCCACCTTCCAGCTCTCAGGGTGACTGGTATAGGGATGGTCTACCCACCATCCAGCTCTCAGGGTGACAGGTGTCAGGATGGCCTACCCACCATTCAGCTCTCTGGGTGACTGGTATATCGATGGCCTTCCCACCTTCCAGCTCTCTGGGTGACTGGTATCGGGATGGCCTACCCACCATCCAGCTCTCAGGGTGACTGGCATAGGGATGGCGTACCCACCATCCAGCTCTCAGGGTGACTGTTATCAAGATGGCCTACCCATCATCCTGCTCTCAAGGTGATTGGTATCGGGATGGCCTACCCATCATCCAGCTCTCAGGGTGACTGGTATCAAGATGGCCCACCCACCATCCAGCTCTCAGGGTGACAGGTGTCTGGATGGCCTAACCACCATCCAGCTATCAGGGTGACTGTTATCAGGATAGCCTACCCACCATCCAGCTCTCAGGGTGACTGGTAAATGGATGGCCTACCCACCGTCCAGCTCTCATGGTGTCTGGTATCGGGATGGCCTACGCATCATCCAGCTCTCAGGGTGACTGGTATCGGTATGGCCTACCCACCATCCAGCTCTCAGGGTGACTGTTATCGGGATGGCCTACTCACCATCCAGCTCTCAGGGTGACTGGTATCGCGATGGTCTTCCCACCATCCAGCGTTCTGGGTGACTGCTATCAGTATGGCCTACCCACAATCCAGCTCTCAGGGTGACTGGAATAGGGATGGGCTACCCACCATCCAGCTTTCTGGGTGACTGGTATCAGTATGGCCTACCCACCATCCAGCTCTCAGGGAGACCGGTATCAGGATGGCATACCCACCGTCCAGCTCTCATGGTGACTGGTATCAGGATGGCCTACCCACCATCCAGCTCTCAGGGAGACCGGTATCAGGATGGCATACCCACTGTCCAGCTCTCATGGTGACTGGTATCAGGATGGCCAACCCACCATCCAGCTCTCAGGGTGACTGGTATCAGGATGGCCAACCCACCGTCCAGCTCTCAGGGTGACTGGTAAAGGGATGGCCTAACCACCATCCAGCTCTCAGGGTGACTGGCATCGGGATGGCCTACCCACCATCCAGCTCTCAGGGTGACAGATATCGGGATGGCCTACCCACCATCCAGCTCTCAGGGTGACTGTTATCGGGATGGTCTACCCACCATCCAGCTCTCAGGGTGACTGGTATCAGGATGGCCCACCCACCATCCAGCTCTCAGGATGACTGGAATAGGGATGGGCTACCCACCATCCAGCTTTCTGGGTGACTGGTATCAGTATGGCCTACCCACCATCCAGCTCTCAGGTTGACAGGTATCAGGATGGCCGAACCACCATCCAGCTCTCATGGTGACTGGTATCGGGATGGCCTACCCACCATCCAGCTCTCAGGGTGACTGGTATATAGATGGCCTACCCACCGTCCAGCTCTCTGGGTGACTGGTAAAGAGATGGCCTACCCACCATCCAGCTCTCAGGGTGACTGGCATCGGGAAGGCCTACCCACCGTCCAGCTCTCAGGGTGACTCTGTATCGAGATGGCCTACCAATCATCCAGCTCTCAGGGTGACTAGTATCAGGATGGCCTACACACCATCCAGCTCTCAAGGTGACTGGTATCAGGATGGCATACTCACCGTCTAGCTCTCATGGTGACTGGTATCAGGATGGCCTACCAACATCCACCTCTCAGGGAGACCGGTATCAGGATGGCTTACCCACCGTCCAGCTCTCATGGTGACTGGTATCAGGATGGCCTACCCACCATCCAACTCACAGGGTGACTGGTATCAGGATGGCCCATCCACCTTCCAGCTCTCAGGGTGACTTGTATAGGGATGGCCTACCCACCATACAGCTCTCAGGGTGACTGGTATCAGTATGGCCTACCCCCCATCCAGCTCCCTGGGTGACTGGTATATGGATGGCCTTCCTACCTTCCAGCTCTCAGGGTGAAAGGTATATGGATGGTCTACCCACCTTCCAGCTCTCTGGGTGACTGGTATTGGGATGGCCTACCCAACATCCAGCTCTCAGGGTGACTGGCATAGGGATGGCGTACCCACCATCCAGCTCTCAGGGTGACTGTTAACGGGACGGCCAACGCATCATCCAGCTCTCAGGGTGTTTGGTATCGGGATAGCCTACCCACCATCCAGCTCTCAGGGTGACTGTTATCAGGATGGCCTACCCATGATCCTGCTCTCAGGGTGATTGGTATCGGGATGGCTTACCCATCATCCAGCTCTCAGGGAGACTGGTATCAGGATGGCCCACCCACCATCCAGCTCTCAGGGTGACAGGTGTCTGGATGGCCTAACCACCATTCAGCTATCAGGGTGACTGTTATCAGGATGGCCTACCCACCATCCAGCTCTCAGGGTGACTGGTAAATGGATGGGTTACCCACCGTCCAGCTCTCATGGTGTCTGGTATCAGGATGGCCTACCCACCATCCAGCTCTCTGGGTGACTGGTATCGGGATGGCCTACCCACCATCCAGCTCTCTGGTTGACTGGTATCGGGATGGCCTCCGCATCATCCAGCTCTCAGGGTGACTGGTAAC